>NW_027555625.1:306540428-307140428 GCF_003287225.1 Phascolarctos cinereus | reverse complement strand
CAATCAGATCTAATAATTGGAAAAACATCAGTTGCTCATGCGTAGGCTGAGCTAATGTACCAAAAATGACAATCCTACCTAAGCTAATTTACTTATTCAGTGCCATACCAATCAAACCACCAAAAAAATTTTATAGAGTTAGAAAAAATCATAACAAGATTCATTTGGAAAAATAAAAGGTCCAGAATATCAAAGGAACTAATGAAAACAAATGTAGGGGAAGGTGGCCTAGCAATTCCAGATCTTAAATTGTGTTATAAAGCAGCAATCATCAAAACTGCTTGGTATTGGCTAAGAAATAGGGAGGTGGATCAGTGGAATAGGTTAAATATGCAAGACACAGTAGCCAGTGACTGTAGTAATCTATTAGTTGACAAATCCAAAGACCCCAGCTTCTGGGATAAGAACCCAATCTTTGAAAAAAACTGCTAGGAAAACTGGAAAAGAGTATGGCAGAAACTCGGCATAGACCCAAATCTCACACCATACACCAAAATAATGTCAAAATGGGTTCACGACTTAGACATAAAGGCTGATACCATAAGTAAACTGGGAGAACAAGGAATAGTTTGCCTACCATATCTATGGAGAATAGAAGAATTCACGACCAAACAGGAAACAGAGAACATTATGAAAAGCAAAATGGATCATTTTGATTGCATGAAACTGAAAAGTTTTGCAGAAACAAAGGCAATACAGCTAAGATTAGAAGGAAGGTAGAAAATTAGGAAAGAAATTTCACAACCAGTCTCTCTGAAAAAGGCCTCATTTTTAAAATATATAGAGAATTAAGACAAATTTATAAGAAGACAATCCATTCCCCAATTGATAAATGGTCAAAGGATATGAACAGACAGTTCTCAGATGAAGAAATTAAAGCCATCTATAGTCATAAGAAAAAATGCTCTAAATCGTTATTGACTAGAGAAATGCAAATCAAGACAACTCTGAGGTACCACATCACACCAATCAGATTGGCCAACACGACAAAACAGGAAAATGATAAATGTTGGAGAAGATTTGGGAAAATTGGAACATTAATACATCATTGGTGGAGTTCTGAAATGATCCAACCATTTTGGAGAACAATTTGGAACTATGCCCAAAGGGCTACAAAAATGTGCATACCCTTTGATCCAACAACAGCACTTCTAGGGTTATATCCCAGAGAGATCATACAAATGGGAAAAGGCCCAACATGTACAAAAATATTCACAGCAGCTCTTTTTGTGGTGGCAAAGAATTGGAAATTGAGAGGATGGCCATGAATTGGTGAATGGGTGAGCAAGTTGTGGTATATGAATGTAATGGAACACTATTGTGCTGTAAGAAATGATGAACAGGCTGACTTCAGAAAAACCTGGAAAGACGTATATGGTCTGATGCTGAGTGAAGCGAGCAGAACCAAGAGGACTTCTTACACAATATCAACCACGTTATGCGATGACTAATATTGTTAAACTGAACCCTTCTCAGCATTATAAGGATCTAAGACATCTCCAGAGGCCTCAGGATGGAAAATACTGTCCACATCCAAAGAAAGAGCTATGGAAGTCGAATTGCTATCACTTATTTTTACCTTCTGTTGTGTTTTGTTTCCTCTTTCTGATGGTTCCTCCTATTGGTTTTAATTTTTACTTACAACTTCACTAATGTGAAAATATGTTTAATAGGAATGTAAATGTAAAGCCTATATCAGATTGTGCACCATCTTGGGGAGGGTGTGGGGGGAAGGGAGAGAAAATTTTCAACTCAAAAGCATATGGAAGTGATTATTGATAAATCAATAAATTAATAAAATTGAAAAAAAAAGAAAAAGAAAAACCTGGGAAAGTTTGTATGACCCCACATTGATATAAAGTGAAGTGAACAGAACCAAGAGATCACTTTACACAGTAACAGCAATATTGTAATGATGATCATCTGTGAAAGACTTAACCAATCTTTTCAACAGAGTGATCTAAGGCACTTCAGGAATAACTCATGATTAAAACTGCTATCCACCTCTGAATACAAATTGAAGTATATTTTTTCACTTTGTTTATTTTTCTTGCTTTTTTGTGATGTGACTAAAATTGAAGTATAGCTTGCACGATTTCACATGTACAATGGATATAATATCATTTGCCTTCATAGTGGGTGGGGTAGGAGTTGGAGAGAGGAAGAGAAGTTGGAACTCAATTTGAAAAAAATGTTAAAAATAAATTTTTAGGTGCAGCTAGGTGGCACAGTGGATAGAGCACTGGCCCTGGATTCAGGAGGACCTGAGTTCAAATCCGACCTCAGACACATAACACTTACTAGCTGTGTGACCCTGGGCAAGTCACTTAACCCCATTGCCAGCCTAAATGAATGAATGAATTAATTAATATAAATAAATAAACAAACAAATAAATAGATGAATAAATAAGTGAATGAATGAATAAATTTTTAAAATATCAATACCTTTTAACACAGAGATCTTATTCTTTGATATGCACTTCAAGAAGAATAATGATTAAAAGAAAAGTCCCCTATGTGATCAAATACTTAGAAAAGCCTTTTTTGAGCATTAAAGGGCTGTGCACAAAGTAGATGTCCATAATATGGGTAATGGCAAAATATATTGCTGTAAATTAATATAATGGAATATTACTCTGGTAAAATAAATGATAAATACACATGAATATGTGAAGCTGTTTATGGAGTTATAAAAAGTGAAACTAACAGAACCAGAAAAAAAAGTATAAACATGAAAAGTATGTAAGTGGGGAAAAAATAGCAATAGCAAAAGCAAAATAGTTAATCCTGAATGCTCTGAAATTATAGTCTCCAAATTTGACCACAAAAGATATATACATACACACACACATATATACATACATACATACATTACATACATACATACATACATATACACATATGTTTCCCTCCCTTCATTGAAGAGTTATGGAACTGTTCACTGACCTTCACTGAATAGGTTGGAGTACTATGTATAATATCAAGCATGGTGAATTTTTTCATTTTGCTGAGCTAGTATATTTTTCCTTTTTTTTTATTTGTTTGTTTGGCAGTTGGAGTTAAGTGACTTGCCCAGAATCACACAGCTAGTGAGTGTTATGTGTCTGAGTACAGATTTGAACTCAGATCCTCCTGATTCCAAGGTTGGAGGTCTATCCACCATGCCGTATAGCTGCCTCTTTTTTTTTTTATCATTCTTGAAAATATGGGAAAACTCTCTGGTAAAGAAGAGTGTGAAAGGGTTCACTTGGAAATATTGGTAATGTAAAAACAAACAGTATCAATAAAAAATTAAATGTTTTACTACTGAAGCTATTGGCAGTTGTTACAGAACCATAAATGTTAGGCCCAAATCATCTTTAGATGATAGGAAATTAAAACATATTATCAGAATGAGAAAACACTTTAGAGATCCCTCTAGACCATCTCCCTAATTTTACTAAAGAAGAAACTACGGTACAGAGGAAGATGAATTAACATTCCCTAGAGTCATCCTGAAAGTCAGGGGAAGAAGAGGGGCACAAATTCATGTTTCTATTCTCCAGATTAGTCCCATGGTGTGTTTTCTTCCTCTTTCATGGTAGTTTCTGGATATGTTGCCTTGCAATACAAAATTAAATTGTGGATGTATGTATGGGTCTGTATATCACACACACATATGTATACATTTGTGTGTATGTACACATAGCTACATATACATATGTATGTTTGTATCTGTGTATGGATGCACAAGGCAATGCATATTGGTGGAAAGTGCACTGCATTTGTATGCAGAGAATTTAAATTGGAATGCTGACCTTGCTACTAGCTATTTGATCTTCCCCTCTCTGGGCCTCAGTTTTCTCATTTATCAATCAGTCCAATAAGTTAACAAACATTTATTAAACACTTATTCTGTGTCAAGCACTGTACTGTCTAATGAGAGGATTGAAATACATGATTTCTAACTGTCTTTTCATTCCTAAATACTATTATTGAGACATTAGCATGTAATGAATAGGAGGCTACAGTCAAAATCAGAAAACCTAGGTTTCAATCCCACTTCAAATTCTTGATACTCATGTGACCCTGGTCAATGATGATGACGACAATGATGATGATGATGATGATGATGATGAAGGAAAAGAAAGAAGAGGAAGTGAAGAAAAACAAGAGCAAGAAGAGCAAGAAGAATTTACGTAGTCTTTAAGGTTTGCCAAGTGCTTTATAAGTATCTCATTTGGTCCTTTTAATAACCTTATAAGGTAGGTGATATTATAATATGTTACAGATAAGGAAACTAAATCAGACAATTTAAGTTACTTGCCCAGGGTTACAAAGCTCTTGTAACTATCTGAGACAGGATTTGAACTCAAGACTTCCTGACTCCAAATCTAGTACTTGACCTACTACACTACCTTTAATCTGTAGAATGGAATTATGGAGAATACAGTGAAATAAGGCATGTTGAGGGACTTTTCACACCTTAAAGCTCTATTTAATGCCAACACTTGCCCCATGTTTATTTTCTCAATCTCACACTTATGTGAGCAATGCATATGGACCAAAATAAGAGGAAAATGTTTTTTAAGGAAACACTATGTCAACATGATGAGTTAATTTCACAAGACTTACGCTTGAAAGGGAACTTACACCTACCTCCCATCCTGCCTCCAACCCCATTAGATATATAGAGAATTGAGACCCAGAAATTAAATGACTTATGGGATGTTTATTTTGAAAACAAAAGTTTATTTGAAAAACTGAGACTCAAACACATTGCTCCTGATTACGAAACTCTTTTTTATCCCCTCACAGCTGCCTTACTTGTTCACTTCCCCCTATCTGCCAAAAGACTGCATGTGTCTATATGACCAGGAGCTCAGCAGACAAAGGGATTGAAATGGAGTCCATGCCATTCTCAAGATCTTGGCTAGCCTCAGCTTTGTATCAAAGCAGCAAGAAGCCTCCTGGGAGAGAGGCCTTCACAGTAACCCATGTCAGCTTCCACCATGTTCTGTTTATGCATGCAAGAGACCAAATATAAAAACTGCCATTTGCACAAATGATCACATACTTCCTTCAGGTCTGCTCTGTCCTCTTAAGAGTCCCATCTTTTAATTGTGAAATTGAGATCAGTCAGGGTTCCCCTCAGATCCTATTATTTTATTGCACAATACATATACATTTCTTCAACTCTAGGACATGCTGTTTCCTAAAGTTGGTATTCTATCTTGAGCCTCCATACCTTTGTACACATCTACACCACAGTTCTAAAATGATCTCCCTCTGTCACCTCTGCAAATTAGAGCCCCTAACTAAATAGGGACTAACACACTATCAAGGATAATAACAATTTTTTTTCTTTCTTTCATCTCAATGTTTGCCCGATTTATTTCCTTACATCGTATCTTCCAGAAGAATGTAAGCTCCACAAAGTCAGGGATTTTTCAGTGAGTGAGTGTATGTGTATGTATGCATGTGTGTCTGGAAGAGACAAACACAGAGCTAGAAAGACAGAGAGATAAAGACACAGGCATAAAGAAAAAGAGACAACAAAGACAGAAAGAGAAAAAGATAAAGACAGACAGGGATGAGACAAAGACTAAGAAACAGACTAAGACAGAGACAGAGATAGAAAATAGACAGTCATTCAGAGACATTCTTTGAATCTATAGAATCTAGCACAATTCCTGGGACTAAGAAGGTACTCAGATTTTTGTTTAAATGAATTGAATTTTCATTGTGATGATTATATTTGAAACTTGGTGTTAAGAGGTTCCTTAGCAAAGTATGATAAGATTTAAGGTAGGAAAGGTCATTAGAAGATAACTTGTACAAACCTCAATTTAAAATGAGGAAAAAAGATAAAAAGAAAAAAGTGGAAAGGAAATGAGGACCAAAAGACTAGAGTATTTTTCCCCAAAATCACAGAGACACTATAGTGTAGAATCACTGATTTTCACAATTGTAAGGGACCTGAAAGATGGTTTAACCCAAGGGCTTTAGTTTACAGAGAAGTAAACTGAAGGCCATAGAAGGCAAATGACTCAAACAAGGTCACAAGCAATATTAGTGGCAGAGCAGAGCTGGTTTAAGTCACTGAACTCCCAGTTCAAGGTTCATTGATTGTTATGGACATTAGTAAACATATCTATATAGTGCAGGCTCTCTACCTTATTCCTCAAGATAGAGAGGCAATATGATATAGTTGGAATTGTCCTGAAATTGGCATAAAAAACTTGGATTTTAACTACAGTTCTCCCATTTCATCTCTTGATTCTAGGTTCAAGTCTTAACTGTTTATTTTGCTTAACAATTCACTGGGTACTATAAGGAGATTCAGTCCTTAAGGCATTTCAAGTCTAATTAGAGAAATGTAACAGTCTTTTCCCTCTCAGGACCTTGGTTTCTTCATTTGTAAAATGAGGAGGTTGGGTTAGATTTCTATGTTCCCCTACAACTTTATTTTGATAATGCTATGATGTCTGAGAGGGAAAAAAAATCCATAAATTCTCATAGTAAAACTATTTTGTTGTCTAACAACTCTATAATCTAAAAAAGGAATTCTTCATTGTGTCAAAACTAAATCTTCCTTGCTACAATTTCCTCCCTTATGTCCCTCAGTGGAGATTGGTAACAGCTGGTTTGTTAATAAAGCTTGAAGATTATTATTAATTTCCCCGTCCACCTCATCTTCTCTGGGCTAAATAGTCCCAATGTTTCTAAGGTATCCTATAGGTCCTATTTTCCCATTCCTTTTCAAACCCACTGACTTTAGTGTCCAAAGTAGAGCATAAAGTCCAGAGCTCTGATATGCTATATAAGCAAAAGGAGGTACCATGACACACTTCAGCACTCAAAAAATAAAGCACAAACACAATTTATAACTGGGAGGTTTCCAAGTTAAAGCTGTTGGGGTTTTTGTTGTTGTTGTTGTTGTTGTTTTTTGTGTTTTTGTGTTTTGTTTTTTTTTAAAACACTGATCAGCACAGAGTCCCTATTGATTTTTAGTTTGTCCTCATGGGAACTTTTGAGGGACAGTGTGATGTAGTGGAAAGGGCTCTGGGATGAGGTAGGTAGCACAGATTATAATCCAAAATCTTCTATTAAATAATTTTGTGACAGTGACCAAAGCATTTCTGAGTCTAGACTTCTTCATTTTGAAAATAAAGGGGTAAAACTAGAAGATGTCCAGAGTCCTGTATAGTTCTAAAGGTTTTGATCCTAGGACAATAACTAAATGCCTTGCCTCCCTATACCTGACAGGGTTGTTATGAAAATCTCACATGATAACATGTCAGAAAAAGAACTCTGTAATTTATAAGCTATCTTACAAATGTCAGGTGAATAAAGAATTAATTTATCCCATGGGCCCTCATAGTCCAGATCTATGACCAGTGAGCAGAAGGGAGAGTTAAAGGGACACAAATTTCAGATTCATTTAAGAAAGAGTATTTTAAAAATGAGATCTGCCCAAGGACAGAACAAGGTATTTTAGGGGAAGCAAATTAGTCACCACAGGAAATCCACAAATGAATAGACTTTTGTCAAAACCTTGCCTTTCATCTCTGAAATTTGATGATACTGTGTAATCCACATTGGATCTAGACTTCAAGTAGCTTTACACTTTAGTGGTTTGGTTTGAAGTTGGAAAACAGAAATTTGAAAGCTTAGTAAGAAAGATTTGAACTTACTCAACACACTCTAGCATCTAACATACTATTAGGGTTACCCAACAAGAAAATCCAATGATTGGAGGATCACATCTTGAAACATGCAATTCATTTTCCAACAAATTAATTCACTATTTCCTTAAAAGGCTGATTGCTTTACTAGATTGTGATATCCATCTCTGCCAATAGAGGACCTGATTCTTAGTCAGATCTTCTGCATGGCTGCCCAGCTGCTTTCTCATTCCAGAGTGGCACCTCTATTACAAATTTGCCAACAGCAGTTTGCTTTACCATGCAATAGTTTTGACTCCAACCCTGGACTTCTGGTATAACAATTGCTATTTGCATCAAGGAAGGCACAATATGGGTAGACATGGGGCTCAGGGTATGAACCATAGAAGAAAGATGGTGATATATCATTGAATACACACACACACACACACACACACACACACACACACACACACATGCAGAATGTCTCACTTTCATTTATTCTCTTTACCTCTTTCGCATAAATTCAAAACCATGTTTTCTGCCATTTACCAAGACAAATTACATTAGTGAAAAAGTTGGTTCAGAGGTAAATGTGGAGCTGCCAAAGGAGATAGGAATCTTGGAATTCACATTAGTGAGGAGAAGCCCAGTGATTTGGGTAATTGGCTTAATGCTTCTGCAGACCTGACCTCCAAAACATCAAAAAGGGTTCACTAATGGTGTGGAGCTTGGGTCATATGGTCCATTGGATACTGGAATAAGAGAAAAGCCGTTTGGAAAGACGAAATCTTTCTAGAATCTCCTTTTCTACTCCGCCTTACCTCAGGCTATTTGGAGATATATTTTTTGGCTCTTCTATTGGAATGTATGCTCACAGCAATACTGATGAAGTAGAAATAAAGAAAAAAAAAGGGAGATAGAATGTGGATGGACCAAATAATTTTGTAGTGTGACTCCCAACCACATTTTCCTTTTCTTGACATCTATTCTCATCATCAAAATCATGTTGGGGGGCTTTTACAGATTTTTTTTTTCTAACACTTTAGTTGCAACAGTGAAATCATTTCTCTGAACCTCAGGTTCTTTTTTTTTAATCTGTAGAATTAGGTTTTACATTCTCTAGCTATAAAAGAGAATGGACTATACTATCTCGAATATCTCCTCTCCAGCAGTTCTAAAACTTAGGATTCTATGATTAAAAAGATTTCAAAGGTCCACTACCACCCTCATTTTTCAAATCAATATGCTGAAGCTCAATAAAGTAAAATGACATGGCAACAGTCATGTAGGTAATAATTATCAGAATCGGAATTTGAATCCAAGCCCTCTGATCCCAGAGCCAGTGGTCTTTCTATTGAACTTTACTGCTTTATTCAAGGGACTGACTCAATTTTATTTAAAACAATTTGTATAATTTATAGAATTCTAGCACTGTAATAGACCTTATATGTCATCTGAACCAGCCCATAGATAAAATAAAAACCCCTGTACAGCATCCCTTAGCAGCAACCATATACCCTCTCACTAAGAAGTCCAATGATAGGGAACTCGTTATTTAGTGAGGTTACTTATGCCATTTTTTATACTCAAAAACAGATTTTGAGCCCTTATAATAACAAAGTCAATGTAACAGATTCTATTAAATTTCCCCTAGGGATTCTATTAGGTAACAGTTCTCAAACTTTGGTCTGTGGATTCTTATAACTTTCAATCAAAGATCCAATGTATCCTTTATATAAATCATTATTACTTATTAATCACTAGGAAAATTACTTATTAATCACTAGGCATTAGCACATGGAGTGGATAGCTACTTTTGTGTTATCAGTCAGGAAATAGTTATTGAACACCTATTACATTTCATAACTTCAGGTCCCTGGAACCCCATGGAGAGATTGCAACAGGTCTGTGAACTTGGACAGCGAACAATAAATCTTTATCTTCAATAATATCTGTGTCAAATTTAGTATTTCCTTCAATTATGAATTTAGATAATAAACAGTATTTTGAAAGGAGTTTGCTAGGATTCATTAGACTGCCAAAGCTGTCCACAAAACCCAAAAGGTTAAGAATGCCTGGTCTACTCTATAGGCAGCACAGCCCTGAGGTTTGAGGTATAAGTTCTGGGAAATATAGAACAAAAAAACCCTGGCATGGGAGACCTGGATTATAGTCATGGCTATGTGATTAATTACCTTGGTCAAGGCATTTAACTTTGCTGGGCCTCAGTTTCCTCATTTATAAAATGAAATACCATATGATCTCTGAGACTCTTCTATGCTCTAAGGAAATTTGCAACTCTTGCATTCTGTTTTTTTAACATTTGTTTGTCCTTCCCACTCTGATACCAGATTTAAGAGCTCTTCTGGTCATAATTGTTGGTGCTAACATTCTATATTCTGAAGTTTTTCTGTCGGTGACAATGGTCAGTATTCTACATCCTGGTATTCTATATTCTGTTTGCTCTTATCAAATATTCATTGCTAGATGTCTCCTTTTCCTCACCACCCCTTATCTTACATGTAAAACATGCATAAAGTATACATATGTATGCATGTGTATACATGTGTATGTGCATATGTATGTGTCACATGCATACAACCAAAATACTAGTCTTCAAAGGCAGGGACTGTTTCACTCCACCTTGCATCCCCAAAGCTGAGCACAATGCCTGGTCATAGTAGGGACATTAAAAATGTGAATTACAATTCACACGAATTTAATGTGTTAATGATGATGATGGTGTTATATTATGATGTATTTAATCTGATGATAATGAATTGAACTAAAGGGCACTTTTTGCTTTAGCTATTCATGTTTTAAGGTTTCTCCAAACACTGGCATTCTATGAGAGCCATTCAACACCCCCCATCTTTGAACTTTCTCATTCTACTTTTTCACAGAGTACAAGTTTCAAAGATTATATATTTTTTATGAGTGAACACAATTTGAGGTCTCATGTTAGGTTCCCCTGCACTCTACCACCCACCCCACTTTGTTGATGACTCTGTTTGATCTTCTTTTAGTTACATTTGACTCGGTTTTCTTCTTGCTATGAACATGGCTTTTCTTGTGCCAGCCACTAAGCTGACAATTTGTCATTCTGGCTATTTGACGGCTTGAGGTAATCTATGCACACCCAGCCTGGCCAGTGTCGATATTTGCTAATGAAGCTTCTTGCATGCAGAAGCTGTTTGCAGTAAAAAAGATAATGAAGAAAACTTCTTGACCCTGGCCAAGCAGTTAGCGGAAATCACAGCTACCAGCACTGGGGGCAACTGTCATCTGTGGTCATGCAGAGAAGCAAAGGAGAGAGGGGTGGTGGGGTGGGCATGGATAAAGAAGTCAGTAATCAAAAAGAAAAATGGATTAGAACAACAGTGAGGAGTAGGGGAAAGAGAGAGAGACAGAGACATAGAGAGAAATGGTGAGAGAGATAAAGATAGTGAAACAGAGACAGCAGAGGGTAACATACAGAAACAGAGTCAGAGAGAGAGATGGAGAGAGACAGAGAGACAGAGAGAAACACAAATAGAAAAATGATAGAAATTGGCTTAGAAAAATCTTATGTTACCATAAGACATTATTAGGCTAGTTGGTTATTTTTCAAGCTTTTTGGTTTTAGGATTTCTTTATATTCCTTTATTTTTTTATATATTTCTTTATACCCCACGAAGCCCCAAAGAGTTTTTATTACGTGGGTTTTAACTATCAATAATTATCATATTAGGCATTAAATATTAGTATTATTATAAAAATAGTCTTGACCTCATGACCCCCTAAAAAGGCCATGGGACCCTCAAAGTCCCTAGGCCACACATTGAGAACCAATGACAGGATAGTAATACCTGTGATGTGCTTGCCCATTGCAATGCTAGTCTATATGACTTTTTTGAGAGGCAGCTTGGCATGGTAGAAGGGATGCTAGCCTTGGTGTAAAGAGCCCTGCTCCAGATGTTTTCTAGCTAAGAGATCAAGAACAAGTCATTTAACCTATTAAGGACTCAATTTCCTCATCTATAGCATGGGCAAGATATTATCTATAATATCTATAATAAATGTGATGATGATGATGATGATGATGATGATGATGATGATTCCATCTCAAAAAAACCTGAATAATGGTGTAAAAAGCCTGACAGAGAAGCTAAGATGTGAGTAAAAGGTTTAGTTTCTGTTTCTTTCACAATATCATCCAATATGCATTTGGAGTGCTATAAAAGCTAAGAAATATGGTGTCATAACGGATTATGAGATTTGATGAGTTAGAGGAACTAGTTCCTATCCTTGCTCTATCACTGGTTATCAGAATGAGAAACTCATCCAGGACCACTCACTTCTCCCTCTTAGTCTTGAGTTTCCACCTCTGTAAAACGAGAGGATCAGCCTATAAGATATCTAATGCCCATTTCATATCTGGCAACCTATGCTTTAATGTTCCTTTGAGTTCTAGTTCCCTGGTTCTGATTGCTCTATTTGTGGGAAGTTCCAACAATGAGAAGAGTCTCCGATACCTCTAATTTTGGCACATCCTGTTGAACACGGTTAGAAAAGTAGCAGGGTTTATTAAAAAAGAACTGCTTGAAATCCAGAACAGATGGTTTATTTCCTAAGTTGTGCCATCCATCAGCTCTGTGACCTTGGGAAAGTCACTTCTTTTTTAGAAGTGACATGGATTTAGTGGAAGGATGCTGGCCCAAAAGCCAAAAGACTAGGGAATCTAGTTCCTGCTCTGTTCTTTCCCTTATATTGTGACTCAGTTTTTTTCCTCAGTAAAATGCAGAGGTGGATTTGATGAGTTCTAAGATCCCTTCCAAGTCTAATATTCCCTCATTTTATGTTTTCAAGTACACATAGCAAAAAACACCCATGGTGTAGCTAGTTTCTAATAAGAAGGTCATCCCCATGCCTTGACATTTGTCTTATAATGCCGGAGAAAGAGAGTTGGAGAGACATCACCAAGAAAGCAGAAAATAAACGAGGTAGAGACAGTCTCACCAAGCTGGGAAAGGGAGGCCATCATACAGTAAAGCTCTCCCTCTATCATTCCCCATAATGGCAGTACCTTGATACCTCCCTGAGTCACTAATAGCCACAGCCCCTCCTGTGAGAGGCAAGTGTCGCTATTCTTGGATACTGTTATTGTCAAACCATTTCCACTGACCCCTGAGCCCTTAGTGAGCTGTTGGACTTGTTTGGTGCTGGGATTTTTCCTATTTTTTTCTTTCTTTTTTCTCTCTCTCTATTTAGTCAGGTTCTTGCGAAAAATCAACCTTGACCCATGTGCATGTGAATTATTCTGGCTGGACTTGCAGGAAGATGAGGGTCAGGGTTCCCTGGTTTCCTAATGTCCTCCCTGGTTATTGCTTCAGAGAAATGATGGGAGGGTCTCTTGGCTAGGTAACCATCCAACATTTGCGTAGCACCTGAGGGTTTATAAAGAATTTTTCTCACAGCAGCCCTGTTCCTTAGGAAATGGAAATAAATATTCTTATCCCCACTTTATAGATGAGGTGCCTAAAAGGGAATTTACTTACCCAAGGCTACATGGCTAGGAAGTGGAAGAACTGGACCTTAAGCCCCATTCTCTTGACCCAAATTTAAGAATTCTTTCCTTTTCCAAAAACTGCTCCTGGGGATCAGTTTCATTAAGCTTTCTCCTTTGGTTGTGAGTGGCAACTGTTTAACCTTGCAGTCAGTCTGCCTTTCTTGGCTTGGTTTTCTCCTAGAGACAGATTCCAGAGTCCAGTGAAGGTAAAGGCAGATGAAATCAGCAGAGAGAACAAAGTAATAGCCAAACCAGAGACATAATTTGAATGGAACATCCAAGGACCTTCTTAACATCCAGGACACATCCCCTGGCACCCCATGGTCGTCCACTAACCAAGCACCACGTGTTGCACATACACAACATGAATATTTGTGCTTCCTTTCATGAAGTGGGGCTATTATCCATAGTTGCTGTCATGAGTGCAGACCATCTATGGCAGAATGCTCTCCCTCCCCCAACCACTAGTTCCAAATCATTGTTTTTGTTTTGTTTTATTTGTTTTCATAGGTGTTAAAATAGATAACTATGTCTCTGAATCAAACCTTGCAGGTTGTTTCTTTGTGAAATAAGTGACTTGAGCCCATAGGATGTTAAGTAAAATTCTTATTTCTTTGGAGTTAGCTGGGGAGGAAAAGTTAAATATAAAGATTTTGTTTGTTTTTCTTTTTCTTTTTTCCCCTTTTTAGCAGGCCAGAGACCAGAAAAGATCACTGGATTAAGAATTAGGAGACCTGGGTTCTAGCATCAGTTATACCATTAACTTACCATGTGGTATTGGACATGGCAACAGCTTGGTACCATTGAAAGCATACTGGGTTGGGAGGTCAGAAGACTTCATTTCACTGAGCCTCAGTTTATTCAGCTGTAAAATGAAGATGTTGGACTAAATGATTTCTAAGGTCTGTCATAGCTTCAAATACTTATGAACCCATGCTCTTGTGAGCATTGGACTTTACTGTTCTTGGTGTCTGCTTCATCATCCAGAAAATGGGAATAAATGGGATAGCCTTGCTTATCTCTTAAAATTGTTTTTGATATCAAATGAGATAGCCATACATGAAATCATTAAGATTCCATTTTGTCAGGCATAGCAGCCAGCGATAATTTTCAGGGTTGCATGCACAGGCCAAACTCTATTTCCTATTACAATATTTCATATTCTCTTTCATCTTCTGTTACATGATTGAGTTGATTAGATTACTCCTAAAGTCCTTCTAGTTTCAAGATTCTATGATTTACATTCTGAGATTTTATAAGGTAGCAGGGTGGGACCATATCTGAAGCTCTGAAACCTGAGAAAACTTGGATTCAAATCCTGCTCTGATGGTTACTATTTGAATAACCTCAGAGAAGTGACTTCAACTTCCTGGGCCTTGTGAGATTTCCTCATCTGTCAAAGTAAGAAGTCAGACCACATAGCCTCCACAGTTGCTTCCAGTACTGTATCTATGATTCTATAATGTCCTATATAACTCTAAAATTCTTTGTTCTAATATCATGTGGTCTAAGGTTCCTTCCAACTCTAGCATTCAGTATTCTAAAATCTCTTTGAACACTAATAATCTATTTTGTCTCGCTTTAAATGAGGAGCCTACAAAATGCAGTGTTTAGCACAAAGGAGATAGTTAATAATAGAACATCATGTAACATCATGTATTGTAAAAACTGGAGGTGCTAGAGATATATGTATGTGTGTGTGCATGCATATGCATGTGTATGTGTATGTATGTGTATAGGTAAGTAATCTTTCCTGGACTTTGGCTATATGGGTTAGATGAGATAACTATCAGTATAAAGGATCCATTGCTGCCTCCAAGATAAAATGCAACTCTGATCTACCTTTTTAATCTTATTTCATCAGTCATTCAATAAGTATTTAATAATCACCTACTACATGCCAAGCACTATGCAGTCAATCTGCATGTACTGAGTACCTACTGTGTGCCAGTGATTGTGCAAGGCAATGAGGTTATAAAGATAAAAATAATGAGACGGTCTGTACCTTATCAGTGGAGCTAGCAGATGCATAAATAAGTTTATATAAAATATTACAAACAGCAATTTTGGGCAGAAACTGAATCAGCAAAGGCTACACATGGAATGTTGTTCCTGAATTGTGTTTTGAAGTAAATTAGAGATTCTTAGAAGAAAAGATGAGGAGGTGATACATTCTAGTCAAGTGAGTGAAATTGCATGGAGGCAAGAATCAAGTGCCATGTGAGAGGAACAGAAAGACCTCGGTGTCGTCAAACTCAAATAGAAAGGGCTCTGCCAATCACATGTTGACTTAGAAAACTACAAATTAACATTACCTGTGTTGTATTTTTATTTGTCAAACTTTTCTCAGTTACATTTTAATCTGTTTGGGGTTGTCCTTTGAAGGGTCTAAGAGTTTGACTCCTCTGACTCTACCTGAAGGAGAATCATTGCTAACAGGATTAAGGCCAAGTTGTGAATGGCTTCAAATGACAGCAAAGTTTAATAGGTTAATAACGAACCATTTAAGTTTATTAAGTAGAAGACAGATATGGTCAAAACCTCATTTAAGAAATTAATTTGTCAGCTGTGTGGAGGATGAATGGAAGGACAAGATTTGAGGCAGGGAGGCCAATTAGAAAGCTATTGCAGCGACCTAGGCAAGAGGCCATGAGTATTTGAAATACACTGTATTTCAGCCAGACTATTCTACTGGCTGATTCATAAACTCAGCGCTCCATCTTCCATCTCTGTGTATTTGTAGCTTTCTCCTGTTACTGAAATGCATGTCCTCCTGGATTTTATTTCATAAACTTTATATGCTTTCAAAGCATCAACTTCTCTCTGAAGCATATCTAAGTTTTCCCAGTTGCTACTGCTGCTTTCTCCTCAATTTACCTTGCATCTACTTATCTGAATACCTGTTCTATTCTGCCACTGTCCCTATACCACCAGTACTCCCACTGCATCCAGGGATATCTCCATTTGTCCTGATCTATTTCTTGCCATCAGACATAGATGGCTCTGGAGGAGAAAGGGAGGTTGGTGACCTTGCTCAGCCCTCCCTCTCTTAAGTCCAATTCACTTGCATGTCACGGCATCACCTCCCTGATGTCAAGGTCCTCTTCCAGAACAAAGGACAAATAACAACAACAACCAGTAGAAGGTAAGCTTCTTGAGGGTAGGGACTGTTTTATTTTTGTCTTTGCATTTCCAGAACCTGCCTCAGGGCTTTTCTTTCTGAAAGAGGCATTTAATAGATATTTAGTGAGTAAATGAACACAGAAATATTTTAATCCGCATCTCATTCAATGATTTGCAAATAACAGAGACTTATTTGATATCTGTTCAATGAATGAATGGATGGATAGATGGGTGAATGAATGATTTTTTATTCTGACTATGTAAGTTCATTCCAGTTAGTTCATGGGACCAAAGAATCACAGAATCTCAGAGTTGAAAGGAATATCAGAAGCCAGCTATCCCAAATCATATCTAAAGAAAAATCCCCTCTATGTCATAACTGGCGAGTGGTCATCCAACTTTTACTGGACACATTAAAACTCAGAAAAGGCTAATAGACTCTGGTGTATAAGCTATAGAACGAGAGATGAGCAGCAGATTCAGAGGTACTACACTGTTACAGGAGATGAACATTAAGGGAAGAACTATGGAGTGAAAGGAATAACCTTGATGTAATGAGAGAGTTCAAGAGAAGAAATGTTATCCCCAGGGCAATTAGTGAGCAGACCCTAGCAAAGGCAGAAATGGAAACTGTGCTTGAGAATAGACTGTTTTAAAGAAATCAGACAAGCACTTGTAGGGGAAAGATGTTACAGGGTGCAAACAAATGTGAAATTGGTCCTGTTGGTAAATTGAAGCAAATGAGCTATATGACCTCTTTTATTAGGACATTTGCCCATATATAAGCTGTCAGGGCCATAGTGAACTGAAATGCTGCCCAGCGTCCTGTAGTAAAACAGAATGTTGAACAAGAAACCCAGAAGAGCCAAAGGCAGGTCTTTTACTAGTTTCTTGATTACTGATCCTTCTTTTCCTATTTTTTTCTATTCCCAGTACAAAAGAGGAATAAAAGTAAATGCAATCTGGAAAAAAAGACCACAAAGTACTATTTAAAATTAAAATTAAAAAATTAATGTAACCACAGAAAGGGAAATGAGTGAAGGGAACAGAAGAATGGAGGAAGCAAAAGAAGGAAGAATGCCACAATATGTGATGTTTCAAGCTCTACAGAGGACTTGAGTTATAGTTCTGATTTTATTATGTGACATTAGCTAAGTGGAGCTGCTTGTTTAACCTCTCCTGATATGTAATACACATGGTTATTTTTAGCACCTCCCTCCCTAACTCCAACCCTAACCCCAACAGAAACAGCAGAGCAGTGAAGGGCAGAGCCAGCCCTTCTGGGAACTGTTAGCATTTACATAGCACTTTAAGTTGTGCAAAATGTTTGATATATATTATTTCATTTGAAAAGCATTTAGTTGTTGCAGATAGAAGATCTTAAGGTTAAGCCATGACCTTGAATATTTTACTCACCTGATTTTTGTAGCAAAGAGCCTTCCATTCACTGATACTCTTCCTGGGACCCATTCTCCAGGGCTTAGCAAATTCACATCCCTGGTTACTTTCCCAATACCTGTGATAATGCATTTCCACCTATCTTAGAGCCAACACCCTGCTTCAACCCATGCTGTATACTATCTTTTCCACCTCAACCTTAGGCCCCACAAGTGTTCCACTCCAACTCTGCCTGCCCAACTTGTACCCTCTCAAACTCTGGAACTATAAGCAAAAAATAAACAATCAACAAAACAAACAAACAAAAAAACCCTTCTCTTCTTTGTGGACTTCTTTGTCTCCTGTTCCCTCCATATTCTCTAGCTCTCTAAGACCTGGTTCAGTAGAGATGCATCCTTGGCATCATTTTGATTACTAGTTGCACCTTCACATATAATGCCAACTTACTGATTACAGAGGCAGAACTTCTTTCTCCCCATTGCCACCCTCTTTTCACTGCAGGAATTCAGAAACCTTGGACATTTGATCTGTCAAAATCTATCACCCACACCAGGTCCTAGTTGCTGATATCTACCAGTACTCAAAACATTCTCCATCCTTCTTCAGAGATTTCATGCTTGACTCAAAATCTTTCTCTCCTCCCCAGCTCTTGTATCATGCCTGTTGATGTTCTCTCAAGGGCACTAAAATTCCAGTTCTTCAATCTACTCAACTTTCAATGATCTATTTCCCTACACCACTTCAGCTACACATAGTGATGGTCACACCCTTCACCCTGCCATCATTCAGAAATGTTATGTTTATGTAATGGGAGTACTGGGCAGTGAGGGCCCTCTCCTTGAAGCATACACAGATATTCTCTGCCTCCTCCAATCAATGTGGAAACTTTGGGGAAACATAGTTTCCACTATAATGACTTAAGTTTGCTACAATGCCATGATAACAAATTTCCTACTTGATTGCAGAGCCAGAAAAGCCAATGATTAAGGAGTGACCGAGCCAGGGCTAAATGTGTACACAAAGGGTGCAAGCCATGCATTTGTTAGTCTTTTTTTTTTTCCCTCCTGGTGGCAAGTAATGAAAGCGCTTCTGTAACACATCGGCCCTAAGCCACATTATACACTTAGCTACCATGTGTAGGTGAGTACGTGATACCTAAATTTATTTTGTCTTTATGCTTTCATGGTGATATAGGAATGAGTACTCCAAAATGGACATGTCTAGGAATTAACTTCATTAGTTCAGGAGATAGAGAGGTCCCATCAGATATCCCATTGGCAACCAGAATTAGTAGCAGAATTGAATAGAAACAACTACAATGACCACAAAAAGAGCAATGGCTATAGAGAGAAGAAGCACCTGAAGATGGATGTTGAAAGACACCCACCCAAGGACAGTGATGGCTCTTTATATCGGGATGAAGAAAAGTACTGTGCATGGAAAGAAACTGATCTTCATAGCCTATCAGAGGCACTTTAAGAGGACTCTGCAAAGAGAGAAAAGGATTCCCAATTCCAGGAGGTACCCTTTCTACACACCTAACTCCCTTTTGCATTTTAGGTATAAGTCAACTGTCCTTAGGGAATTTATGTGTGTACAAAGGGAGCTTGTACTTCCTATAGTGGTGGTAGTGGTGCCAGTGTTTTCTGCTAACTGTACCTATTATATCTTCTAAAACAAAGTCTTATGGCAACTTACATGTTGATTTGTAATGAAGAGCACACCAGTGGTGTGCAGGAGCTAGAAAAAGAGAACACTGGAAAATGAAGTGATATTGACATCTGTATGTGTATGCATTTGTGGAGCTGAAAATGACAATTCTGGGGGCTGGAACAAATGGCCACAAAATGTGATTGGATCAAGTGACATGAAAGGTACCCATAAGTGACCTTTTAAAGAAAAAAAGAGCAGGGGACTCAGACACAACATTTGGACCTTAAGACACAAGGAACACTGTGAAGAGATACCAAAACACTGTACACTGTCAGAAGAAGAGAAAAACTCAGCAACATTGGAAATTAGTGATGGATCATTCCCTCTGGTAGCTTATTGTTTTGAGTTATCATTCTAGATGTCTACGTTTAAATCATTTTTTTCTTCCTGTTAAAGGAGGACAGGACCCACAATACTCTTTAAATTACGATAACCTAATGACCCCATCCTACTTACTATGTGTGTGGGGGAACTGTAAAATTAGGACTGAGGAGACTAAGGGAACAGATTTTAGCTCCATAGAAGGAAGAGGAGAAAATATCTTTAAAAATAAGAAAGTGAAATAAGACTATTTTATAAGATACTGAGTTCTCTTTCACACAGATTATGCAAATTGAATGAATGAATAAAGGAAAGAGGGAAGGAAAGAAGGAAAATGCACCTATAAATAACTTACTACGTACCAATCATTTCCTTAAACACTGAGTATACAATTTGTGTATATATACTACACACGCGCGCGCGCGCGCACACACACACACACACACACACACACTCAGTGAAAAGCAAAGATGCTTCCTGCCCTCAAGGAGCTTACATTCTAATAGGGAAGACAATCCACATGAAGTGTTGGTCAGAGTGGGATAGTATGATATGGGTAAGCAAAATCAGAGTAGTATATTTATACATTATTTTGATTAGTAATATGAGTGTTATCTGATTATGTTTTCAAATCCTGGGAGCATGTATAAAGGAAGAGGGAATGAAGCACTCCTAGGTGTGACTGGAAAGTAAACCATGGCTGGATACTGCTTAGATGGTGTGGGCCACGCGAGGCACTCATCAGTCAGGACTGAAGGGTGAAGACAGAGAAAGGGGAAGAAGGACAGATGTGCCAGACGTAGAAGGTTCAAGTCCTCCAGGACATGGTGTTGGTTCCTTAAGGTGGTGTTGGGGATAGAGGACTCAATTTAGAATTAGGAATACCTGCTTCAGACACTTACCTAGCTATGTGACCCTGGGTACGTCACTTGATAGATCTTGGTTTCCTCATGTATGAAATGAAGAAAATAATGATGCCAAACCATAAATTTTTTTAAGAGGATCAAATGAGACAGTCTATGCAAAATGCTTTGAAAATCTCAAAGCTTTATATAAATACTAATTATTGATGATAATGATGGTGATGATGATGATGTCATAACAACAGGAAAGAAGGTAGCTGGAAGTAAAGTGGATGCTTGTCATTTCCATATTAAACAAGCTTCAGTGGCTCCCTTCCTGTTGCTTCGGGATCTCATATAAAGTTCTCTGCTTGGATACTGGAGACATTCATAATCTGGCCCTTTCTACTTGTCCTATCTCCTTATACCTCCTTTGCCTCCACTGCTGTGGGGAATGCTTAGCTCTTTGCTGTCCCCTGCACAAGACCCTCCACCCCTGTACTTCTCACATCTTCACTGGCTATTCTTCAGACCTGAACTCTCTTTCTTTCCTTGGTTCTGCCTCCTGGATTCTTCAAATCCCAGCTAAAATCTCACCTTCTACAGGAAGACTTTTCCAATCTCCTTTAATGCTAGAGCCTTCCCTGTGAGACTGCATTCTGATTATCGGGTATATATCTTGTCTGCAAGTATTTGATTGTATATTATCTCCTTCACTAAAATATGACCTCCTTGAGGTCACAGACTGATTTCATCTTTCTTTGTAAACCCCAGTAATTGTTACACGGTTTCTTGGCACACAGTAGTTGGTACATACTTATTGGTTAAATATTTGTTTATCTAAAAATCATTTGTTGATCATGTCCAAGATGTTTTAGAGGAGATTCGTATTCAGCCCCAAGATTCTGGGATTTGAAGAAAATCATGCAGCCAATAAGTAAAATTCTGACTTTCTTACCTCCTACTCCAGGACTCTTTCCACCATCCTAAATTCCCCCTCATGGAACAAAAGTTACTCGTCACGACTGAGCCTTTACCATATACCTGCCGCCGGAATCACTGCCTTGACTGGTCTCCATCTTTATCTGGACTCTCATTCATATCTCAGAATGATTGCAAGAGTCAGAATGCATTTAGGAGTTGACAGTGTGACATGTGTACATGTTGTAGCCTGCATGGTATGGACCAAAAGGTAGCTAAATCTCTTGCAGTGTTGGAGGCTTCAAGCAGGCTATCTATTATATTTAGAGGGCTCTGCATTGCCCTCAGTTCTGGTGATATATTGCTCCTCAATATTGGAGTTGGCTGAAGCCATGTGACTGAAGGGTATCTTTGGAAGTTCCCAACTGAGCTATTCCCTTGCAATGTCTGGGATACAGGCAGGGGGTGAGAGAGAGGAGTACTTCCAAAGGACATAAGGAGGTGACTTGGGGCTGGAGAAGAGAAAAAGGAGTAAGAATTTTTTTAAAGGAGGAAAGATGTTTTTGTAATGAGATTCTTACCACGAAATAATCAAAACAACCCTGGAGTGAGGGGTGAGGGGTGAGGGGAAAGGGTGGATATTTGATCTATATTTTATTCTGGTTCTCTGTTCAAGCAAGGGATACAAGAAATAACGGAAAGAGGATTGGATTGGATTTCAGGAAAACTGAGTAGCTCTTATCCTACCTTAAGCCCTTTTCATTCACTGTACAGCTTCTAGAAAGACACTTCTCACAGTACCTCAGTTTCCCCACTTGTAAATAAGAAGGTTGAAGAAGATGGTTTCTAACATTTTCCAAGGCTCTAACATTCTTTGTTGTAAGGTCTTTTTCTGTTCTAAGTTGTGTTCTAAATTTTGAAGTTTCGTGTTCTTATATTCAGCTTTACAATTCTATATAGGGAGGCAGCATGGCACAGTGGGAAGAACACTGGGTTGGAAGGTAGGATGCTAGCATTCAAATCCTGGCACTGTCTTGAGCAAGTAATTTTCAATACCTTGCCCTTAGTAGTCTTTTAAGTAAGAGGTTGGGCTCTATGACTTCCAAAGTAATACGAGTTACTTGTTGTTCCAGGTAGAACCCTGGTGTCCTGACTCCCAATTTAAAACTCCTTCCATTATACCATGTTGTCTCCATATATAAAATCACAGAATTTTAAAACTGCAAAGGATTTTAGAGACCCCAAACACAGAAGAACCCAAAATATGGAAACAGCAAAATGAGATCGGGTCAAGCTTGGGAGAACAAAGACAGGAGTCAAGAGAGGAAGGATCAAAATAAATGCTTTGGAAAGAGCACAGAGGAGGCAAGCAAGGGGACAGAATAAGAAGCTTGTGGTTATAACAAAGAATTCACTTTGAAAGGTTTATTTTCCCATTCTATCCCCCCAGCTGATTTGATGACAATCTCATTTCGACTAAATTCTCTTGTGTTGTACATCTCTCCTTTTCCATCTAATTTTCTCTCACCTATTTTATTTCCATTCCATTACACACTGCCTCCCTCTCTCTTTCCAGACACTTCATTCGCTGGTTGGCCTCAAGACTATTCCCCCAGCAAGCACCCAAGGCCCCACACATACTTCATCTTCTCTCTCCACTGTGTGACTAATAGCCCCATGGCTGGGTATATGTTCTCTGGCCATCCAGGAACCTGCACTACACTACATGCCCTCATTTTGTTGTTAATGTTTGGAAATAGTGTTTGTAGCAAATTAGAAAGGTCCCAAACTCTGAGACCTGTGGGGTCTGGGTGAAGTCGGGATGAGTAAGAAAGGGACACAAGTCCCATATGAAAGATTTTTAAAAAGGTGAAAAGTGCAGACTGATTGGGGGGTGAAAGCACAGGGCCAGAAGTGAAATCTAGGTATATTATGAAAGATGAAAGTGAAAGGAAAGAGAAAGAGAGAGAGAAATGCAGGGTTGGAGGAAAAGAGAAGATACCAGAAGAGGAGGAAATTAAAATAGGGGAGAAAAGGGGGGAAGAGAGGAGAGGGGGAAAAATGGAAGTAGAGAAGAAGAGGGAAAGGGAGGAGAGAGACTAATATTTGAAGATATAGTCAGAATATATTTCCAAACATATATAATACCCCATTACACTATCATAACAATCTTGTGAGACACATGACAATTGCTTTTTTTCATAGAGATGAAGAAGGTGAGGCTCAGAAAAGTAATTTGCTTACAATTAGTAAACAAATATTTAAGTGCCTACTATGTGCCAGGTGCCATGCTAAACAATGGACACAGAAACAAATGTTAAAAAAAAAAGTTTCTGCTTTCAAAATGCTCACAGGCTAATGAGGAGATAATATGAAAATAACTATGAAGTGGAGGGGTGGAGCCAAAATTGTAAAAAAAAAAAAAGGCAGAGACTCATCTGAGTTTTCCCAAATTCCCCCTCCAAACAACTTTAAATTGTGCCTCAAAAATTTTCTAGAGCTACAGGACCCAAAAAAGGAAGGGGTAAAAGGATTTTCCAGCTCAAAACAATTTGGGGAGTCAGCAGAAAATTTCTGTCTCAACAAGTGAGAGTGTAGTACAATCTAGCACAAGCTGTGCCAACACAGGCTGTGCCACAGCAAACCAGCAACAGGACACATGGCTACTGAATCAGCAGTGGCTACTTCCAGGGCTCTCAGACCATAGAGAATAAGGGTTTCCTATAGCTGACCAAACAGAAGTTACAAGAAGTCCCTTAGCTAGCACTGGGTAAAGGACTCTGTTGCATTGCACAGATTTGGATCCAGGTTATAGTCCTAGGTTACTGTTTCAGGGCAAAGAAAAATTAGCACACCAAAACTTGTGGCTACACAGAAACAGAAAATCTTGTCACTGTTCTAGGGCAGAACAGAGCGCTCATGGTCACTCACAGACTAGAACAAAGGCCAAAAGAAGAATAAATGCACATCTCCTCAGATAATAACATATTGGAACAACTGAAACCTTACAGACCACCAAGAACTACTTCTGAAAATAGTTAACACCAAAGCTTGAAGCTTGGAACAGTGTCTCCTCTATCCCAGGAGCACAGCCCAACTTTAAGCATTAAGTTAAAAGTCAAGAATTGGGCTGGAAAAAGAGCTAATAAAAAAAAAATACTGACTACAGAAAATTACTATGGTGACAGGGAAGATCAAAAAGCAAATACAGAAGAAGAAGAAGAAGAAGAAGAAGAAGAAGAAGAAGAAGAAGAAGAAGAAGAAGAAGAAGAAGAAGAAGAAGAAGAAGAAAAGTCAAAACTGCTACATCCAAAGCCTCAAAGATAAATGGGAATTGGTCTCAAGCCCAAAAAGAACTCCTGAAAGAACTAAAAGAAAAAATAGGATTCAAAAAAAAATCAAATTAAGAGAGGTAGACTAGAAATTGAGAAAAGAAATAACAATGTGTCAAGAAAAATCATGAAAAGAGGAGTCAACAGCTTGGTAAAAGAGGTGGAAAAATACTGAAGAAAATAATACTTTAAAAACCAGAATAAACCTAATGTTAAAGAGGCACAAAAATCCACTAAAGAGAAGAATGCCTTAAAAAGGAAACTTGAGCACCGTGATTTTGGGGTCCCAGCACCCGAAAATCCCTAGACCTCTTCATATGGAAGCAGAATTGACCAAATGGAAAAAAAAAAGATGTACAAAAAAATCACTAAAGAAAAGAACTCATTAAAAATTAGAATTGGCCAAATGGAAAAGGAGGTACAAAAACCGAATGAAAAAAAAATAAAAATCAGGACTGGAAAATGGAGATTAATGACTACATGAGACATCAAGAAGCAATAAAAAATTTAAAAATAAAAAATAGGAAAAACAGGAAATATAACTTTGGAACAACAACTAACTTGGGAAATAGATAGAAGAGAGATAATTAAAGAATTATTGGACTACCTAAAATCCATGTTTTTTTTAAAGAGCCTAGACATCATATTTCAAGAAATTATTAAGGAAAGCATCATATATTCTAGATCCAAAGGGTAAAATAGAAATTGAAAAAAATCTTATCACCTTTTCAAAGAGATCCAAAAAATGAATACTCCCAGAAAAATCATAGTCAAATTCTAGAGCTTTCAAGCAAAGGAGAAAATATTGCAAGCAGTTACAAAGGAACAATTAAAATATTGTGTAGCAGTGTCTACATTAAGGGATCACAGAACTTGGAATATGATATTCCAGAGGGCAAAGGAGCTAGGATTATGACCAAGACTCACGTATCCAGCAAAATTGAGCATAACCTTTTCAGGGGGAAAACGATATTCAGTGAAATAGAGGACTTTCAAGCGTGCCTGATGAAAAGACCAGAGCTGATTAGAAAATTTGACTTTCAAATATAAGACTAAACAAAAACATAAAAAGGTAAATAAGAAAGAGAAATCGTAAGGGGTTCAATAAGGATAAACTGTTTATATTCCACCCTAGGAAGATATTTGTAACTCCTAAAAAAAATTTTTCATTATTAAGGGAGATAGACGGACTGTACCGACAGAGGTCATGTTTGTGAGTTGAATATGATGGGATGATATCTAAAATAAATAAAATTAAGAGGTGAGAAAGAGGAATGCACTGGGAGAAGGGAGAATGTAGAAGTAGAATAGGGTGAATTATCTCACATTAAAGAGATGTGAAAGAGCTTTTACAGTAGAAGGAAATATGGGAGTGCACGAACCTTAATCTCAATGGAATTGGCTCAAAGAAGGAGTAACATATATGCTCAGTTGGGTATAGAAATTCATCTTACCCTACAGGAAAGTAGGAGAGGAAAAGGATAAAATACGAGGGGATGGGTGGAAGGGAGGGTGAATTGAGGGATATGGCAGTCAGAAGCAAAACACTTTTGAGGATAGACAAGGTAAAAGGAGAGAGTTAGTAGAATAAATGGGGAGTGCCTGAGAATAGGATAGAATTAAATACAGGTAGTAATCACAACTGTGAAAATATTTGATATCAAGTTTCTCTGAAAAAGTCTTCATTTCTTAAATATATAGAGAACTGGGTCAAATAAGAGTTGTTCTTCATCTGATAAATCATCAAAAGATATGTGCAGGCAGTTTTCAAACAAAATTATCAAAGCTTCCTATACTCATATGAAAAATGCTTTAAATACTATTGATTTGAGAAATACAAATTAAAGGAATTCTGTGGTGCTACTCCACACCTATCAGATTGGCTGATATGATAGAAAAGTAAAATGACAAATGTTGGAAGGAAGTGAGAAAATTGAAACACTAATGCACTGTTGGTTGACTTGTGAACTGATTCAACCATTCCAGAAAGCAATATTCAGTCCAACCTACACCTGAATAGGATTCATCCCTACACTATTCCATTTTAATTTGTTCAATAAATATTTATTAAGTGCTTACTATAATTTTGAAACTCTACTAGATTCTGAGGCTTAAAAACAAAAATGAAAAAAGAGCCCTTGAGCTCAAGGAATTTACATTCTATTTGGGTATTACAAATTTATACCAGTAAAATAAATACAAAGTATTTGAAGGAGGAGAGAGCACTTGGGGAATCAGGAAAGGTTTCCCATAGAAGATGGCACCTCACTTGAAACTTGAAGAAAATATAGAGTTCTAAACTACTGCTTAGTGAAGAATGCAAGAATTCTAGACATCTGAGAGGGTCTGGGGAAAGATGCTAAAGTGAGAGATGGAAAGTTATGTTCAAAGAAGGAAAAGCATCCTAGTTTAATTGTAACATTGAATATAGTGATTAATGTAAAATATGTTGGAAAAGGTAGGATGAAGACAGGCTACTGAGGATTTTAGATGTCAAATTGATGAATTTGGATGTTATCTTAGTGGCTAAGGAGAGCCACTGAAAATTCTAGCATGGGGTTGGTGGAGGAGGTAACAGGGTTGGTCCTCTACTTTCATAATATTATTTAGGCAGCTGTATGAAGAGGGATTTGATAGCCCACAGACTCAATTCAAGGTTACTATTTAGATGCTATTCTAATCCCTTAAGAAAGGTGTTAAAGGCCTAAGCTAATATGAGTGGAGAAAAGAGAAAAGATATGAGTTACATTATGGTGGCAGAATTAATAAAACTCGGAAATTGATTGGTTGCTGCCTTGGAGCAGCTGAGAAAAAGTGAACAGTCAAGAAAGATACTCAAATTATAAACCCAGGACAGTGAAATAATATTGATGTCCTAAAAGTAAATTATGAATTTTAGAGGAATGAAAGCTTTGAATATAATATAATCAGTTCCAGTTATGGACTTTCTGATCACTATGGGAAAGCCAATGGAAATATCTAATAGGCAGTTGTTGACATAGAAGCAGAGATAGATTAGGGAAAGAAATTATTAGCCTAAATAGAACTCTTAAGAGTTTATGAGCTCAGCAAAAGCAAGAATGTAAAGACAGAGGAGAAGGTGACCAAGTCCAAAGGCTCCAGAGATAGCCATATTTAGTGAATATGACACAGCAAAGAAAAAGTTTGAAGAATGGTCAGATAGGTAGGAGGAGAACCAGAGAAGAATCATTTCATGAAAACCAAAGGATGAAAGAGTATCTAGGAGGAAGGAGGGGTTATTCTCAAAAATTGGAAAGGTCAAGAAGGGAGAGGGCTGAGAAAAGAACTCTGGATTTTGCGGTTAAGATTCATTGATAACCTTGGACAAAATAACTTCAGTGGAGTGGTGGTGTTAGAATTCCACTTTTGTGGGACTGAATGTGAGCAGAAGATAAGGGAGTGGAAGCGAATGAGCACAGGAGTATGGCTGTGGAAGGTAGAGATATACTTGAGATAGTACAGGATAAAATGAAAGGGTTTTTGGTTTTATGTTGTTCACTTATTTCTAAGCATTAGGAGACCTGAGCATATCTACAGGAAGCATGGAGGAAATCAGTAAATTAGCAGAGACAAAAGATGGAGGATGAAGATGGAGCTATGATGGAAGTAAGAAACGAAAAGATGGAATGACCTACAAATGGCCATCCATCCTATATTTGAACACTTCCTGGAGAAAGGTAGGAAGGAAAAGGATATTTGCTATTTTGAAATATAATCTATTTTACTTTTTGATAACTTTATTTTTTAGAAACTATTTTTTATATGGATCCTAAATCTGCCTCTCTACAACTTTCCCCTCATTGCTCCTAGAACTGCCCTCTGGGCTCAAGTAAAACAAGAGAAATCCCTCTTTCATATGGCAGCCCTTCAAATCCTTGAATAAAACTATGATGTCTCCCCTATCACTAGAAACCAGATATTATGATTTGAATTCCCTTGTGATTCAGAAGAAAGAGAAATGGACCTAAAGTTAGGAAGCCTATGCAAGAATAGAATGCCAGAGATACAAAAAGATCTTAGAAATTATCTAAACCCAATTCTGCCAATTTAATGATGAGGAAAGGGAAGAACCAAGACTATAAAAAACAGGGTTACAGCTCTGACCAAAACCCAGGTACCCTAATTTTAATCTAATACTTTTACAATCTCCATCCACAACCCCAGGTGTGTGTCAGGGATCACTTGTTTTCATGAACATGAAACGGAATCCTTTCGAGGCTCTCACTCTGCAAATAAGAATTCAATGATGTCTAACATAGTACAATATTAATACAGCATAGTAAATAATAATCACTAGTTTCTCCTTACTTACAATATTCACCAGATAATAGATACATATCATCCTTGAGACTTGATTGGCTAAGAGGCATAAAGGCTCAGGTGGTTGACATCACTTTATAGTCACCTAAATGCAAAATGGCCTCGAAGAGGATTCTGATGCTTAGGGGGGACATGGGCAGCTCAGGAGATGGAGTTTTAAAGCCAAGCCTAATGAAGTCAAAGTATCCTTGATGCCTGCCTTTGTTGAATATCATTCGGCTACTCTTGCTTTTTTAACTGGTTAAACACCTACAAGGGTCCCCTTTTGTCCTAATATCAAACACAAACTACTATGGGGCTGAGCTGAGTCATGTCCAGCCCAGAACATGAAGCATAGGAATAGCATAGGCAAAGGCACATCTTTGAACTTAGTATCAGAAGACTTGAGCTTAAGTCACTTAACTTCTCTCGTACCATAGTGTCCGTGTATGTAAAATGGAGATAATAATAGCTGTAATACAGGTTTCATGAGCATCAAAATATTTTCAGAGGATCAAAGATTTTCAGAGTTGGAATGTACCTCAGAGGAAAGTTAGTACAGTCCATACCTCAATAAGCAATGTCTTCTCAAAATATAATTTAGTTTTCACTTGAAGCCCTCCAGTAAGAGAGAACCCACTACCTCCAGAGGCAAATCATAGCAACCTGTGCTAGCTACAACTTCTGGTGAGTTATATCAATCTACACTTTTATCTTTGTAATTTTTATCCTTTGTTCTCAACTCTGTCTTCTAGAGCAAGTCTTATCCTCTTCTATGTGAAAGCCCCCATTAAATATTTTCTTCACCATATTAAATGCCCCAAGTCCTTCAATTGATTCTTTAATTGCATGGACCTGAAGCCTTTTAACTTCCATGCCAAGAACCTGAAGATTTTCACCATCCTGGCTGAAATCTCAACTTTTGAATATCCTTCTTAAAATATGACAGCCAAAACTGAATGTCATACTACAGCTTGCCATTTGAAAGCACCAGCTGGCTCCAGCCTACAATTCCTTCAAGTATTTGATGTTCCAGATAAACCGACCCACTTGTCCTTTCCTGAACTGCTCTTTCTATTTCCTGCCCCATTGTCTTCATTATTTCTTCTTCTTCTTCTCTTTCCCGTTCTCTTTTTCATCTCTCCCTTCTTCTTTTCCTCTTTTTCTTCTTTCCCCTCCTCCTGTTTTTTTTTCTCCTTCTGCTTCTATTTCTTCTGTTTTTCTCTTTCTGCTCCTTTTTTGTCTCCTCTTCTGGTTTCTCCTCCTGCACCACCTCCTCCTCCTTTTCCTTCTCAATCTTTTCTTTCATAATGATGATGATGATGATGATGATTATCACCATCATCATCATCTTCATCATCATCATAATTGATAAAAAGGTATTCTGCATTAATGCAAATCAAAAGGTAGTTTTTAGGGACTGTTGAAGTCATAATCTTCAGAACTCAGCAGCCAAATTGGTCTCACTTAACTTAGTTAAACTAGCTAAATCAATTCAACAGACATTGATTAAATGTTTTCTAAGCTGGTCTTCAACCAACAGACATGCTATCATTGGTCTTATACTTAAAACCTTGTCAGATTCTAGGATCTATCAAAGTTTATGTTCATGGACGTAGCTAATAGAAACAGTGTTACCTCTATGCTACAATAAATTGCAACAGTAGGACTTAGGGAAGAACATAAGAATAATAACAACAACCACTTCAAATGTTTTAACTCTCACCGACATGAACCAAGTTCTTGGGTTTTCTACATAGATTTGAGGTGTCAAGTGGATTCTGTGTACCTGCCCAGATTCATTATGATTAACATTAGGGTCACCTCATCCCCTACCTTCCTAGCTTCCCAGTACCCACCCTGAAACCTTCTGCTTTGCTGCAGCACCTTCCCTAAATGATTCCCATCCTAAAAACCTTGTGTCTCCTATCCTTTACCATTAACCACAGATATCAGAAGGCCTCACTTCATTTCCTAACAGAATTCCAGTTGCTTCAGAATTTATCAAAAGCATCTGTTAAACAATCTGGAGAGGAAGGTAATGATACCATTAGTGGGGAGAAGAATATTTTTGGGAGTCTGGGGAGCAGTGAAGATGGGGAAGAGCAGTCAGTAAAATGAAAGAAGTACATTTACAGGGATGGGGAAGGAAGGGCCTGTGACCTTGATGTCTCAATCTGGCATGGGAGGGATGGAGATAATACCTTGGCCACCAGGGAAGAGAATAGTAAGAGAGATTTGGTTAATCAGTAATTGTAGGAGGCAGTGAGAGAGACTAGACTATCTATGTAATTTTTTTTCCAGATAGGGATCTCTGACTCTCAGATTCCATTTCCTTTCAAGACTTTAGTTCTTTTCCTCTAAAGAAGGAATGGCATAAATGTTTAGGGAAATAAGACAAGATCAGAACCAAAATTAGGAATTGGAGGACAGGTAAGCCAGAGGTGAGAATAATTGGCAATAATAGCTGGAGTGATGGCACATACCAAGGTTGCAGCTGCAATGGGAGATAAGGTGGCTGGTGAGCCAGTGTTTTGCTTGTACCCCAACAGGGATTAAGGTGGGGCCAGGCAAGTGATTAAATTGTATTCCAAGGCACAACAGCCTGACACAAAGAGGAAGCCATAGGGGAGAAGAAAAAAAAGAACACACAACCCAAATGCCAGCACGTTTGGATATAACTCCAGTGGCTTTGATCTACTAATAGCTCTGGGTAAAATCACATTTGCAAAATGTAATTTTAAAGGCAATGAAATAGGAAGAAGTCTTGTTAGAAAGCAAAATAAGAGTAACAATGAAGACTAGGGGTTAGAATACTTGGTTTCAAGTGCTAGTACTGTCACTGACTTGCTGTGTTATTTTGGGCAAGTACTTTCCCCCTCCCCCCCTATTTACTTTCCATATTTTTAAGATAAATGAAAACTAGATGACCTCAAAGGTTCTCTCTGGTTCTACTACTCTATGTTCTGACTCCCTTCAGCTCTGTACTTCTTCACTCTAAGATTACATGATATATGCAACTATGTTGGTAATCTCCATTGATGAAAGCAGAGCAGCATCCTTTTTGGTCTAGTTGTGTTAATAAAATCCAGTATGCTATTAGTTACCAGATTTTCTACATATCCACTATCCTTATTTTTCTTAATGGATTTTTTTTTTGGTGAGGCAATCAGAGATAATTGACTTGCCCAGAACCACATAGCTAGTAAGTGTTAAGTGTCTGAGACAGATTTGAACTCAGGTCCTCCCAACTCCAAGGCCAAAGCTCTATCCACTGTACATCTAGCTGCCCCACATCATCCTTATTTTCAAAAGATGTAGAAGACTTTAGCTAGAGTACAGTGGCCATGAAGAAAATTTTCCTGAGAAACTCTACTACTTCACTGCTTTCCCTGGTCTTCTGAAGCTGTGAGCTATCTGTACTTTACTAGATTTTAATGCCACTTACCTGCAAGTTGTCCTCTTGTGGGACTGTTTTTCCCCAAATTGTGATTCATCCTTTCATCTGTAAATTCCATGAGAAAAGGGACCAAGTCACAGAATGTTTTAGTATCTCTCTCTCACCCAAAATCATATCCCTTTTAAAGCAAGTGATAAATTAAAGTTTGCCTAACCAAGTGATTGACTAAGAGATTGATCAGCTGCCTGGCTAGAGACTACTTATTCTTCTCATGGAAAAGGCAGTGCTTAGAATCAGAAATAATCCTGAAAACCGGAAGAATATAGACAAGTAAGCACATGGAAACTACAAAAAGGATCATCTCTTTTTGGGAAAAAAAGGCAAGTCTTTCACTTAAATCTCATTCCTTCAGTGTAATGAAGGAATAAAGTGTCAATGAAAACAAGATGGATAACTACACATTTTCTTTCATCCTCATGACTTCTGAAGCCTATCCAAAATAGAAATTATGTACTAGAGATAAAGCAACCTATGTCTCCATGTTCTAGGATGCCCAAAATCCAAAATAAGGTTAAAAAAACCCAAACTTTTGCTTACTGATGATGAGCTCATTCAGTACCCACCTCCCACATCTCTCATGCTCCCAACAGGAAGGCCACAACTGGCAGACCCAGGGACCCAACCTAAGCTTAAAATAAAACCCACTGTCACAGTCTAGTCCCTTCTCCCTTTCCAATGCCATGTAGATCCCAGCTTCAGGATTTAGAAATTTGGTCAGGCAATGACAGCCAAATAGCACTGACACAGTCCTTTAGGAGCAAAAGCTTGCCTGGGCACTGCAACCCCACAGTTCCAGTGGTGCAAAGCTTGGAACTGCTGTGCAGGGACAGATAACTGTGGGGCACAAACATAACAGTTCTACTGGTGTGAAGACAAAGTACTAAGGAACAGAGAGAGCAAGAAAGGACACCAGGACATGACATTGAACATGTATGATGTGTGTGGCACTCCACTAAATCTGAGGAAAAGAGCACAACATCCATTAGAGGCAGCTCTTTTTATTTTATTTTTTTTTTATTTTTTATTTTTTGTTAGGCAATGGGGTTAAGTGATTTGCCCAGAGTCACACAGCCAATAAGTGCTATGTGTCTGACTCGGCATTTGAACTCAGGTTCTCCTGAATCCAGGGCCGGTGCTGCATCCACTGCCCCACTAGCTGCCCCACTGTGCCACCTAGCTGCCCCCATTAGAGGCAGTTCTAACCAACCAAAAGTTTCCCAGCATGGGAGGTGGTTGAGACACTTTGAAATCTAGCTCACTAGGAAACCAACATCACAGGAGACAGAGTCATAGAACAAATAGGGGTAAAATCCCTGGTTGGGGTAGGGGTAGAAGATTGAAATTACCAAAGGTCTTAGGAAGCAGAAAAACTCAATGATCTTGAATATAAGCAGAAAAATCAAAAGGCAAAACAGGAACAACAGAATGAAAAATATCTTCAAGACATAATAAATTACTTCAGTAATCTATGAATAAATGCTGTAAAAAAGGAACAAAATCCGACACTTGATGAGTCAGAAGACCCTGTGGGATTCAAAAAGAATCTGGAACTACAGCACCTGAGTGGTTCAAAAGGGAAGCAGGAATTGTAAGAGTAGAATGTGTGGCCTGCAGAGGAAAAATAATGAGCAGAATAGAAAAAAAAAAACACTCAAATTTGTAATAGCAGGTCTCCTGAAGAAATAAAAAAAAAAGAACAACAGATTAGAAAAGCAAATACACAGAAGTAAAGGAAAATCATGAAAAAGATAAATTAAAACACAACATTAAAAGACAATATGTCTACTATCCAAACAAAACATATTGTTCTCAAAGACAAGATACTTAGAGAAAAATCTAAGGATCACAGACCTCTCAGAAGAATATAACAGAAAGTTTAATATTATAATGTAAGAAATCATAGAAAAGAACTTCTTAGAACTTCTGAATATAGAAAAAGAAATATCAATCGACAGATTTAACAGATAATCAACAGAAAAACAAATAAAAAAAACCAACAACAACCAAAAAACAACAAAGCTACACACTCCAAGCCACATAGTGGTTAAATTTAATAGTTCAATTCAGAAATACAAGTTTTGCAAGTGATCAGGAGAAAGATCTTCAAATCTAAAGGAAAGGAAATTAGTCTAATTCTGCAGCCACCAGAAAATGTATGAGGGAATTGAATGATGTGTTCTAGATATCAGTGGAGCTCAGGATGCAGCTTAGGGGGAAGTGACCTGCAAATTTCAGCTTAACCATACTTGAAAAATTATGAATATTGAATAATAAAGAGGTATTTGAAACATTTTTAGAAAGAAAATAAGAATTAAAGGAATTATTTGCTTCTTGAATACCCCAGACAACAGAAATATAAGATTTTTTAAAATGCAACAGCCAAGGACAACAATAGCAACTTAGTGACAGCAGAGATACCAGTAGCAAACTTCTTTTAAAATGTACATTAGGAGATGGGGGTGAAAGCAGATGTCTGGGATTAAAGTAAAGAAGCAGATATGGGAATTTATGAACAGAACCTGGTAACACCCTGACTGCAATTAAATCAAAGATTTTGTGTTTCTTATTTGCTTACTTTTTGTGGGATTATATTATAACATGGAAAGTACTGGGAATGGGAAGGGGACCGGGGGATAGAAGGAAATGTGTGATGTGCTGGGTTAAATCAAGGGCTAGCAATGACAGGAAAGTGATCCCTGGGATCCCAGAAGGAGAAGAACCTACAGAAGAGTAGGTGAGGAGAGGGGAATAATTGAAAAGTTGTGGGGGGGGCAGGGAGGAAGGAACCTTGCTTTGATGGTGAGAGAGAGTTTGATTGATGGATGTTCCTATGGATGAAAAGAGAGAGTCTGTGAAGGGAGACAGGGACTTTTTGTTGGCTGTGGCCTAGGACATTTGTTGCTTTAAAAAAAAAAAGAACTTAGGTTATGGGGGAAAATACTATGCATCAACTGGATTAAAAAAAATAGGAATTGCAATCATGTGAGCTTAGAAAGCAAAAACAAACATTCAAAAAATATAAAAGGGGTAAACAAAGAAACTAAGCTATGCTGAAAGGAACCATAGACAACATATACTTTCACCCTTTTCTCCTTGTGTACATTTAAAAAGAAGTTTGTTACTATTCTCTCTGCTGTCACTCTTCCTGTTGCTTGTCCTTGGCTGTTGCACTTTTTTAAAAAATCTTGCATTTGTGATTTTTGGTGTGTTCAAAAACCAAATAAATTCTTTAATCCTGGTTTTATTTTGATAAACATTTTAAATATATATTTATTATTGAACATTCATCCTTTTTTAAGGATGGTAAAGTTCAGATTTGCAAGTCAGGTCACTCTAGGTTGCATCCAGACAGCAAGAGCAGGCAGTGGTTGTTCCAGAGTTCTCAGGCCATAGATGGTAATGGGGTTGAATAACTGGTCAGAAGGAGATTACAGTGATCTTTTGGCTAGCACTGAGGCAAGACTATGTTGCTTTGTTCATACTCAGATATGGATCACAGTCCTGAGTGGCAGTCCCAGAGCACTAGCAAAGCAGAGTTTGTACCCAAGGTAGAGAAAGGACCCTCCTCACAGTTCTAGGGCAGAAAACAGGGCTTGTGGTGGCTCACTGACAAGAGCACAGGCCAGGAGAGGAGCAAACACTTCTTCTTAGAAAATACTGATGAAGTGTGGAGCCAAGATGGCAGAGTAAAAGCAGTGACTTTCTCCCCCACCTTGGAAGAACTGAAAATTTACAGGTCCCTAGAAGTACCTCTGCAAACAGCTGCACAAAACCCCTGAAGCTCGGGACAGTACATCCTCCACACAGGAAACAGACTCCTACCTTAACAAAGAGTTTAAAAGTCATACTATTGGCTGGGAACATGAGCAAACAGCATAAAAAAAACCCTCAGACTGTAGAATCTTACTTTGATAGTAAAGAAGATCAAAGCATACAACCAGAAGAAGACAACAAAGTTAGTTTCTACATCTGAAACCTCCAAGAAAAATATGAATTTGTCTCAGGCCATGGAAGACCTCAAAAAGGATTTTAAAAAAGCAAGTAAGAGAAGTAGAGGAAAAATTGGGCAGAGAAATGAGAGTGATGCAAGAAAATCATGAAAAACAAGTCAATAGCTTGCTAAAGCAGACCCAAAAAAATACTGAAGAAAATAACACCTTAAAAAATAGACTAACCAACATGTACAAAAAATATTTATAGCAGCTCTTTTTGTGGTGGCAAAGAATTGGAAATTGAGAGGATGCCCATCAAATGGGGAATGGCTGAACAAGTTGTGGTATATGAATATAATGGAGCACTATTGTGCTATAAGAAATGATGAGCAGACAGACTTCAGAAAAAACTTGAAAGACTTGTAAGGTCTGATGCTGAATGAAGTAAGCAGAACCAGGAGAATATTGTACACAGCAACAACAATGTTATGTGATGACTAATATTGATAGACTTAACCCTTCTCAGCAATACAAGGATCTAAGACATCTCTAAAGGCTTCATGATGAAAAATGCTATCCACATCCAAAGAAAAACTGTGGAGTATCAATGCAAATTGAGGCATGCTATTTGATATTTTTTTTTCTTCTGTTGTGGTTTTTTTTTCTCCTTCTGGTGGTTCCTCCTATTGGTTATAATTCTTACTTACAACATCACTAATGTGAAAACATGTTTAATAGAAATGTATATGTAAACCCTATATCAGAGTGCATGCCGTCTTGAGTAGGAAGGTGAGGAGGGAGGGAGATAAAAATTTAAAGCTCAAATCTTATGGAAATGAAATTTTTGACAAATCAAAATTAATAAAAATAAATTTTAAAGTAGATGAACCCAAATGGCAAAAGAGGTCCAAAAAGAAAATGAGGAGAAGAATGTCTTAAAAAGGAGAATTGGGCAAATGGTAAAGGAGGTCCAAAAACTCACTGAACAAAATAATTCCTTAAAAATTAGAATGGAGCAAATGGAAGCTAATGACTTTTTGAGAAATCAAGAAATTATAAAACAGGACCAAAAGAATGAAAACAAAAATAGAAGACAATGTGAAATATCTCATTGGAAAAATGGCTGACCTGGAGGATAGATCCAGAAAATATAATTTAAAAATTATTGGACTACCTGAAAGCCATGATCAAATAAAGAGCCTAGATATCATCTCTTGAGAAATTATCAAGGAAAATTACCCTGATATTGTCAAACCAGGGGGTAAAATAGAAATTGAAAGAGTCCACCAATCACCTCCTGAAAGAGATCCCCAAAGGAAAACTCCTAGGAATATTATAGTCAAATTCCAGAGTTCCCAGGTCAAGGAGAAAATATTGCAAGCAACCAGAAAGAAACAATTCAAGTATTGTGGAAACACAATCAGGATAACATAAAATTTAGCAGCTTCTACATTAAGGGATTGGGGGCTTGGAATATAATATTTCAAAGGTCAAAGGATTTAGGATTAAAGCCAAGAAACACCTACCCACCAAAACTGAGTATGATATTTTAGTGGGAAATGGATATTCAATGAAATAGAGGATTTTCAAGCATTCTTGATGAAAAGATCAGAGCTGAATAGAAAATTTAACTTTCAAATACAAGACTCAAGAGAAGCATGAAAAGGTAAACAGGAAAGAGAAATCATAAGAGACTTAACAATTTTTAAACTGTTTACTCCTACATAAGAAGATGATATTTGTAAATCCTTAGATCTTTCTCAGTATTAGGGTAGTTGAAGGGAATGTATAGTATAATACACACACACACACACACACACACACACACATACACAGTCAACAAAGGGTGAGTTGAATATGAAGCAATGATACGTAAAAAATAAATTTAAGAAGTGAGAGAGAATTGTACTAGGAGGAGGAGAAAGGAAGAGATAGGATGGGTTAAATTATATTACATAAAAGAGGGAAGAAAATAGAAGGGGAAGGGGATAAGAGAAAGGCAGAGTGATAGAGAAAGGATAGATAGGGGGAAGAGGCTTTCAGAATCTATGCTGTCTTGGCGTGGGGGTAGGGGAGAGAAGGGGAGAAAATTCGGAACTCAAAATTTTGTGGTAGTGAATGTTGAAAATTAAAAATAAATAAATTGATAATATAAGAATAAAAAGAAAATTCCACCCTGGAAGAACTGAAGAACTACAGGTCCCTAGAAGTATCTCTGAAAACAGCTGCACAAAACCCCTGAAGCTTGCAACAGTGTACCATCCACAGTGGAAGCACAGCCCTACTTTAACAAAGACTTAAAAGTCAACTAATAAAACTGAGAAAATGACCAAACAACAGGAAAAAAAAAGATAAACAAACAAACAAAAAAAAAACTATGAGTATTGAAAGTTACTGTGGTGCCAAGGAAGATCAAAACACACAATCAGAAAACAACAAAGTCAAAGCTCCCATATCCAAAGCCTCCAAGAAAAATATTAATTGTTCTCAGGCCATGGAAGAGCTAAAAAAGGCTTTTGAAAATCAAGTAAGAGATGTAGAGGAAAAATTGGGAAGAGAAATTAAGGTGATAGAATAAAATTATAAAAAAATGAGTCAACAGCTTGGTAAAGGAAACATACAAAAAATATTGAAGAAAATAACACCTTTTAAAACAGACTAGGCCAAATGATAAAAGAGGAGAGCTTATTAGATTGGCTAGTAGGACAGAGAAGGTAAATGACAAAATGTTGGAGGGACTTTAATGCATTGTTGATGGAGTTGTGAACTGATTCAACCATTCTGCAGAGCAATTTGTAACTATTCCCAATGGACTATCAAACTATGCATGTCCTGTGATCTAGCAATACCATTACTAGGTCTGTACCTCAAAAGAATTTTTTTAAAAGGGAAAAGGTCCTATGTGTACAGAGATATTTATAGTAGCTCTATTCTGGGGCTAGAGAATTGGAAGTTGTACTATGTACAAAGTAACAGCAGTGATGTGGGATGATCAGCTGTGAATGATTTAGTTACGCTCAGCAATAAGATGATCCAAGCCAACTCTGATGAGCTTGTGATGAAGAATGCTGTCCATCCTCAGAGAAAGAACTGATGGTATCTGAATACAGATTGAAGCATACTTTTTTTAACGTTCTTCATTTTTCTTGAGTTTTTTCTCTATATTTTCTTTCACAAAATAGCTATTATGGAAGTGTTTTGCATGACTACACATGTGTTAGTGGAGTTGTGAATTGATTCAACCATTCTGTAGAGTAATCTCAAACTGTGACCAAAGGGCTATTAAAATATGCATGCCCTGTAATCTAGCAATACCACTGCCAGGTCTGTATCTCAAAGGAGATTTAAAAAAAAAAAAGAAGAAGGGAAAAGGACCTACCTGTGCAGATATATTTATAGAAGCTCTTTTCTGGGGGCAGGGAATTGGAAGTTGAGGGGCTCCTCGACTCTTGTAGTGTGTGATTATGATGGAATACTATTGTACTATAAGAAATGATGAATGGGATGCTATCAGAAAAACCTGAAAGACTCTCATGGGCTGATGCAAAGTGAAATGTACTGTACAAAGACACAGCAGTGATGTGGGATGATTGAATTGCTTACCTTCCCAGTGGGGGTGGGGAGGGAGGAATGGAGAGAATTTAAAACTCAAAGTTTTAAAAATGAATGCTAAAAATTATTTTTACATGTAACTGAGGAAAAATAAATAATAAATAAAAGCTAAAATTAAAAAAAAATTAAAAATAAAAGAACTGATCCCAAGTGGTCTTGATGGATACACAAGAGTATTTTATCAAAATTTGTAAATAATAGTATCCGTACTTAAATTATTTTCAAAAAATGAGAAAGCATCTTACCAGAATTCTTTTATGAGACAAATATAGTTGTAATACCTAAATCAGGGAAAGATAGAACACACACACACACACAAATCAGGACATAATCATTAAAATTAGTAACTCAAAAATTAAAACATAATCCTTTCAAACAAGCTACAGTGATTTATACAAGAAATTATATGACCAAGTGAGATTCATGTCAAGGATGTAAGCGTGGTACAACATCAGGAAAAAAAAATATATATATATATGTATATATATATATATATATATATATATATATATATATGTATATATAATTATTAAAAACTAAAGCTTCCAGAACCACACAGTTATTTCAATAGATGCAGAAACAGTCTTTGACAAGAAATGATACTCTTTTCTGCTGAAAACCCTATAAAGCATACACACAGAGGGACCTTTTTTAACATCGGTAAAACATCATATATAATAGGGATATACTAGAATCTTTTTTAATAAACATAGGGATGAAGAAAGAGTGTATGCTCTCCCAACTGCTATCTGATATAGTTTTGGAAACAGCAGCAACATTAACAATAATGATAAGATAAAAAGAAGAAATTAAAGGAAAAAAGATATAAAAGGGATAAAAGTATGCCTATTTGTTGATAATCTGATGGTATCTATGGAAAAAGCCTAGTGAATCAGAAATGATACTAATCATGACAATAGCTTCAGAAAATTACAGGCTATGAATCCTCAAAATAATAAATAATATGATTCTTCAAAATCAATAGCATTTTTACATAACAATGACAAACCATAAGGAGCAATAATAAGGGTATTCCATTCCAAACAGGTAAAATATTCATAAAATACCTGGGAATCAGCCTACTGAAACATATAAAAGGGCTACATAAATTCAATTACAAAATGCTTTGTACAGAAATAAAGAACAACTTAAATTACTGGAGAAACATTCATTGCTCATGGCTAGGCCATATCAATACAATAAAAATGCCAGTACTACCAAACTTAATTCACATTTCTAATGCTATACCAATCAAATCATGAAGGCAATGCTTTATGGAATTTTATAAAATAATCTATTTCATTTGGAAAAGAGAAAATAATAAACACAGGAGTTCTAGAATATCAATGGAAACAATGAAAAGAGATAGGCAAAAAGGGGGAATACCTCTTCTAGACCTCAAACTATATTATGAAGCAGAAGTCATCAAAACAATCTTGTATCAGTTAGAAAATAGAGAAATAAGTCAATAGAACAGTCTAGACAAGGGAATATCAGAAACAATAGAACTTAGCAACCTGGTATTTGATAAAGTGGAAAACATAAATTCCCTTGTGGGGAAAAAAAAAGCCTTATTTGATAAAAATCAGACAGGAAAAAAAAACAGAACTAGAAAGCAGTCTGATAGGAATTAAGCTTAGATCAACACTTTACACCATACTCTATAATATGTACAAAATGGATACATGAACATAATTTTAAAGATATTACTATTAAACAAAAGGAAGAGAAACATCATTTATCTCCCATAGCTTTGAGTAAGAGATTCATTCTAAAGCAAACATGAGATGCAGGCAATTGAAAATGATAAAATAATTAACTTTGAAAACTTGAAATTGAAAACCTACACAGACAAAATTAATGCACCTAGTATAAGTAGGAAAGTAGCTGAATGGGGAAAAAGACACTTTGCATCAAATTTCTGTGATAACTCTATCTATATACCTTTGTGTATATATACATATATTTGTATGCATATACATATATAAGCACATATGCACTGTGTGTATATATTATACACCTGCATGTCTATACGTGTATATAAATATGTGAATATATGTATATATGTGTGTGCATGTACACACACAAAACTAACAGCCAATCCCCAATAAAAAAAAAAAATTGGTCAAAAGACAGGAGTAAAACATTTCTCAAAAGAAGAATTGTGAAGTATTCACAATCACGTGAAATAATACCCCAAAACATAACTAATAAGTGATATGCACTTTAAAGCAACATTGAGATTTCGCCTCATACCCAGAAAATTGGTTAAAATGTGGCCAAAATGCAGTAGTCAATGTTGCAGGTGTTGTGGAATGATAAGCACATTAATATACTGTTGGTAGAATTACAAGATTGTACAACTATTTTGGAAAGCATTTTGGTATTATGCAAAAAAGAAATGTGACTAAAATGTTCATACCTTTTGAACCAGAGACTATGTTATTAGGCTGATACCTCAGGTCATTGATAAGAGAAAAAATACATCCCCATATACTCCAAAATATTTATAGTAGCACTTTTTGTAATAGCTAAGAATTGGAAACATAATAAATGCCCATCAATTAGGGAATGAACAAACAAATTGTGGTACATGAATTTAATAGAATATTACTGAGCTGTAAGAAATTACAAATATGATAAATACAGGTAAGCATGTAAACAGCTATATTAACTTATACAGAATGAAATAAGCAGAGGCAAGAAAACAATGTACACAGTAACTACAACAATGTAAATGGAAAGAATAACTACACACCAAAAAAAAAAAATCTAACGATCAAGCAAGATTCAAATGAAGAGAAAAGAGAGGACACCTCAATTCACCCTTTCATGAATGTTGGAGGTTCATAAGTGTTACACATTGCATATATTTTCAGATTTTTTCAATGTATTGAACAGTTTTGCTGATTTTTTTTCTCTATAAATAATACTATGTACTTCTTATATAGGACAACTCTTTGAGAGTGGAAGGGGAAGGCTACTTAGGATAACTATGGTGATATAAAAAACAGAAGGTATCCAAAAACAATCTTATTTAAATAAAAGAGCTGATTGGGAGTCAGAAGACCTATGTTGGAGCTTCAGGTCTGACCCTCTAAATTGTAGTATGAATTTAGTCACTGCTCAAATTTAGGCCTCAGTTTCCCCATATATTTTGGGAGGGTAGGTATTATCTCTCTCATATTATGCCTGTGATGATCTAATGGGAAAAAAAATGGGAAAATGCATACTAAGCTGTACAACACTATACAAATAGGAATTGCTGCGATTATGATCATTATTATCCTGGTGCTAACACACACCCAAGCAATATCAGACACCACGAGCCCATCAGCACCTACAGTTCCATCTGTCAGAAAATGTCACACTTAATATTCCCCCAAAAAATAATAATGAAGGAATAATGGTGTGGATTCTTTTTTTCACTTTGGTGAATATTTTCCCTGTCAACTCTGATGTGCTTGTAATGTGGGCAGACAGATTATTTATGACCAGAGAAATTAAATATTATTTCATTTCTTCTAATACAATCTGTTGTCTCTCTGCTTCCAAATTCTTTCCATGAAGGTTATTGTCTTCTCTGTTCTAGTCAACCATTTGCACTGGTTTGTATTAGTGCTGCCAAAACACTCTGAGCATAATAGTGTATCTGTTGGGGGATGGGAGAGGGAGGTGAGACAGGAGACAAGATAAGCAGACATTAACAAGCAATGCCTTTCCTGTCTCATCTAAATGAAGACATATTGTCCCTGGAAATCCAACCCCATTTTGATGAGTTACAATACGGTTCTAATAATGGCTGAACACTGGCTAATTTCTAGTGGCAATCTTTGTTCTTGGCTTTCAATACTTATAGAAAATTAGAACTATAAGAGACCTTAAAGGTCTGTGTAGTCCACCTCACACAATTCCAAACCCATATTACAGATAAGGAGACTCAGGATCACAGTGGTTAAATGGTTTGCCTAAAGCTACAAATCTATTTTGTGGCAGTACTTGGAGTAAAAACCCTAACCACTTGAACTCCAATCTTGGCTTGCCAATATACTATACCTCTTGTTCTTATTAACTAAAGCACATGGTTTGGTCTTTAGTTAACATTTGGCAAACTGAATTGAGTTACAATCCATAGGATTTGGAGCTAGAAGGACAAAGGCAATAAAATTTGGAGTCAAAATCTGGGTTCAAGTCCTATCTCTGCACTTAGTAGCCTTGTGACCTTGAGCCATTTACTTCAATGAGAAATCAGCTAGTGCTTATTGAATAACTTCTATATGTCAGGCACATGCCAAGCACTGTGATCTTCAAATTTCTCATTTGTCAAATCGACCAAATCATATTCACTCTATTTCATGAAGTTGTCATCAAAAAAGCAGTTCATAAACCTAAAAGCACAACAGAAATGGATCCTATTATTGTCAGTTTAAGAAGTAATATACTAAAAACTATGCTTCAGGGAGCTTATTCTGGTGGAATGTGTAGAAAGATTGCTTTGAGGAGGAGAAACTAAAGGAAAGAGGCCCAGCTAAGAAGCCTTCTCAATAACCCAAATGTGAGGTGATAAGGAACTAAACTAATACAGTCACAATGGTGATGAAGTGAAAATGATGAAAGCAAGAGACTGTGTAGAGGGACGCTTCACAGGATTAGTGAGTGACTATATTATTGGGTAAATGAGTAAGAATCAGAGATGACTACATGGTTTGCAATCAAGAGTGAACTTCATGGCAGATATGGTTGCATTAGGAAGGCAGAAGAATGTACTATTGTGCTGGAAGACCTCTTTCAACCCACGCAGATCTAAGATTATAGGATTTTATGATCTCTTAACTATGTTCCATATCACCATCTATCTGAGCATTGTGGCAATGACAGCTTCGTGATTGTTCCAGTGGGTCTTTGTTAAGCTCAATGGTGCCAAGACTTTCAGAGGGAGAAACCTGGGCTCCCAAATGATATTCTGCCTTTCCAAACACAATACTTCCCTTTTAGCTATACAGTCAAGAGAATGGTTCTTTTCCTGCAACGTTTACTCACATTGCCTTTAAGATTTCTGTTTCCAGGAAGCCACTGACAAATTAAAACTGCTATTTAAATGGACTGTCCTTGTTATTTCCATCACCTTTAAACAAGGACCATGTTCATCATTTGGACTTGAAGTTTAGGTCACTTGCTATTTTCTCTTGAACTGCTGACCTCTCCTTTTATTTCTTTTTTTCTAGGTCAGTGGCTTTTTTATTATTAAAATTATTTTGGTAATGCATTATACATTTCAGATAGAAAAAAAATGAGTTCCTGGTACCTTAATAGCTTCCACCTTCTGACAGAACAATAACTGCTGGTTAGGATGAGTTGCTGGCTCTATTACAGTGAAATATAACGGAAAAAAAATACTGGAAGAAGAAGATGACTTGGGATTGGGTTCCTGCTTCCTACTCAGTAGCCCTGTGACCTTGGAGAAGTCACAATTCACAAACCCTCAGTTTCACGTATGTAATATAAAAGGTCTGGACTGCACAATTTCATAGAATTTAGAGCCAGAAGGGACCTTAAAAGTAATTTGGTCAAGTCCCATTTTTTGCAGATGAGGTAATTGAAGCTGAGAGATCTTGTGTAACTTGCTTGAGACAACACAAATATCAAATGGCAGAGTCAAGATTGGACCACAGACTGTGTGATTCCAAAATCCTAAGACCTTTCTAAAATTTTTTACACCATTCCCAGTTCCAGATCATGTTGAGGATACTTCAATTAATTTGAATAACACTGTATTAGGTCTTGATTATACAGAGTAAAAAAAAAAAAATAATAAGAAGAAGTCATTGATCTCCAAAAGCTTTAGATTCTACTGGAAGGATATAATAGCCCAGGCTAGAGGTGAGGAGTGTCTGAGATAAGGTGGTTATCATATAAGAGGGGGGAAAAAAAGAAGAGACAACTGCAAGAAAGAGATGAGATGTTGTAGTGGCAGAACTGACAAAATTTGGCAAATGATTAGATGTGGAGTTGAGCAGTAAGTGGGAGTGAAGGCAAGAGGATGACTCAAAAGTTCTGAGTCAGGGTATTGAAAGTATGAAAGAACCCTGAAGAGAAAAAATTATGAAGGAGGAATCATGTTTGTTCATTTCTTTGTTTATTTGGAGGAAGGGAATGAGGTCTAGTTTGAAATTCCAATTGAAGGGACATCCAAATGGAGATTCCAGTAGGCAATCAGAGGTGTGGGACTGGGGCTCAGGAAAGAATTTAGGGCTGGATATAATGACTTTGGAATAATTTAGATAGAAATGCTCCTTGAATTAGTCTAGACACTTAAAGCACATATCGTGAAATCATGGATTTAGAGATAAAACAGACCTCAGAATCTAGCTAGACCAACTTCCTCATTTAATAGATGAAGATACTGAAACCAGGGTCAATAAATGGTTTGTCCAAGTTCAACTTGTGTAAAACAAAACAAATAAAACAAAACAAAACAAACAAAACAAAACAAAACAAAACACAGGATCGAGGCCCAGTTCTCTGACTCCAAAGCCCATGCTCTTTAAATTATATCACAGTGTCACCTGTTATTATTAAGTGGATGGCAACCCATGGCACCTCAATTTAAAGAAGTCCAAAGTCCTTTTCTCCATCTTCCCTCTCCTTCTCTGGAACATTTCCTTTCGAACACCAAAACACGAGCTTGTCCCAAGAGACAACAGTCTTGATTCTACTCTTAGTTTTCCCAGGCTTTTAGCAGCCTTCCCACAAGAACAGATATTCTCAGCTCCTGCCTGAGAGTTAGGAGGCCTTCTATCCCTTTTGCCCTTCCCTCATGTTTTTAGAGCAACAGTTCTTAGCATGGGATCCACAGAATTATGTGAATAGATTTTAAGGGACCTCTCGATTTAAATAGATTAAAGAATTACATCATTATTTGTACTAACTTCTAACTGAAATTTAGCATTTCCTTCAATTAATCAACAATATCATTTTGAGGAGGGATCTATAAGCTTCACCAAACTTCTAAAGGGGTCCATGAGAAAGAACAGGCCAAGAAAACCTGCCTTGGGGTCTACTATTACTCTTCTTTGCTGATACAAAGTTCTGTTATTGTGAGGTGCTGGTAAATGTTTAATGACTGAAAATCTTGTGGTGGGGGGAAGCATGCATGACACGTTTTTAAAAGTTCAATTTGCAATACTAACATTTTCTCTATCCTTTTCTTAAGTCTAGACAATCGGGAAAACAATAAATCAAGCCCTGATTTATAGTGTTTGCCATTTTTTGAGCTGTAAGTTCTCACATTGAAAATTTAACAATCAGTTCTTCAGAGCCTGTTTGAGCTAGCTCCAGTGTACCCTTGTATACCCAAATAGGTAAATATATAGTATATACTTAATGTATATAATTTCAGAAGGTATAGAGCACTCTTACCTGGTATGATCAGGAAAAGCTTCAAGTTGAGAGACATTTGAGTTACACTTTGAAAGATAGTAAATGTCAGAGGTAAGATTGGAGTGCATTACAGACATAAAGGATAGCCCATTCAAAGGCACAGAGTTAACAAACAGAACAGAGTTTACATTGAGTAGCTAATAGACCAGTGTGATTGGAGCAGAGCAAAAAGAGCAATAAGAAGTAAGACTTGGGGCAGCTAGGCAGTGCAGTGGATAGCACTGGCCTTGGATTCAGGAAGACCTGAGTTCAAATCCAGCCTCAGACACATAACACTTCTAGCTGTGTGACCCTGGGCAAGTCACTTAACCCCGTTGCCTAGCCCCCCCAAAAAAAATAAGAAGTAAGACTGCAAAGGCAGATAAGAAAATGATTATGGAGGGCTCTATGTGCCAGGCTGAGAAATTTGGGTTTTATCCTGGAGGCAACCAGTAGCTACTGGAAAAAAAATGGGTAAAATAATAGTATACTAAAGAAACATCAATTTGTTAACTTTATGGAAGTTGGATTGGAGAAGGGAGATAATGAAAACAGGATGACTAATTTAGGGGCTACTACAATACCCTATGTAGAGCTCCTATCCAAGGGACCAAAGTTAACCTTGCTCTTCTATCAGTCTGATGGTTCCATTAGTTTTATACCTTGGTAAATTAGACGGAGCAGAAAAGCTTGAGTTTGAATTCTACTCTTGAGCCTTATTATCTGTGTGAATCTAGGGATATTGATCTCCCCTCTGGTCCTTAGTTTTCTCATCTGTCAAATGAGGATATCAACATTTATACTACCTATAAGTACAAGACAAAATGAGGTAAACTGTGGTCAAATCACACCTCTGGAACATACTGGCTGTGAGATGGTGGACAGGAACTTAATTTCTTAACGTTCTAGAAATCTCTCTAAGACTTTAGATAACAAGAGGAGGTATTTCTTCAGCTGCATATTCCTAAGACCATGGAATCAGGTCAAGTCCCAATCCCTAGCTACCTATTTCACAGAGTTTTGGGGAGAAAGCTTTATAAATTGTAAAACATTATATAAAAAGGTATTTTTATTCTTATTACTTACAGTAATACAAATTATTTAGTTTCCTATTTTAGAAAGGCAGCGGGAAGAACATTGGGCCTGGAGTCAAGACATGGGATTGTGTGCTAATGAGCCACTCCAAGAAATTTCATCTTGACCAAATCACTCAATGGGTCTCAGCCTTAATTTCTACATCTGTAAAAATGAGGTGTAATCATAGGCCTTTGGCAAGAAAAGAGCATCCCAATCTGTGCTCTAGAAATGAAAGTATAGGTCCATACTCTACTTAGATCAAAGACAGAATGTTCCCTTATACACCAATATATCCCTGCCTTCACTTTGAGGGTAGCAAAGTATTGTAAACCAAGTACATATCATTGATTAAGAAATGACTATGGATAGTATAGTGAATGAATGTAACAGGATATTATTGCACCACAAGAAATGTTGGATATGAAGAATTTAGAGATATTTTGGATGACACATAATATAATATAAAGTTTAAAAAAAGAGCAGAACCAGAGAAATAACATATATAATGCTTATCCAAAAGGATTTAGCAACTGGCAATCCAGTTTGGCAAAAGAGTTGGGAGGTGGAGGAAGCAGGACATACTTTTAATTTTAATCTGCATTATTACTATTTTCTCCATCATTTTCTTAAGTCTCAATAGTCAACAAAACAATAAACCAAGCCCTGGTTTCTGGTGTCTGCTGATTTCCAAGGACTAAATACTCACACTAAAAACTTATAATCTCTTCTTGAAAGTAGATTTGAGCTGGATCCAGCATGCCTCTACCTATAACAATATAAATGACAACAACAAGAAAAAGCACAATTGAACAGTATATACTTACCTTACCATGATTAGCCTTGGAGAAGAATGGAGAAAATGTACCTCCCTCCCTTCTATTCAGTAGTGGGCAATTGTGGGTGTGGAATGTTGTATATACTTAAAGTATCAGTTAATGTTTTGCTTGGTCTTGCTAAACTGCTTTTCAAACCCCTCTCTTTTAAGACAAAAAAAAAATTTATATTTTATTCTTTGTTTCAAAGGATTGCTCAGTAGTTAGGGGAAAAGAAATATATATTTAGAAATAAAAATTATGTAAAAATCCAAAATTAAGAAAATCTAAACAAAAATAAATGTTAGTATCAGTGTCTGTTTTTAGATACCCCCAAGGGATAAAGGGAAACATCTATTTAGATCTATTTAGACTTGAAAGTCAGGTTTTTTTTTAATTTCTAAAGTATGTTTTTTCATGACTCCCCAATTCATGAGTTGTATTTCTACCCAGTGACTCATGTTCTTTTTTGTCTCTTTTCTGGACATTTCATGATTCCCTATCTTTCTGAGGGCTTCCTAGTGAGTATCATCCACCCATTTAATTAGCCAGCAATTTGTCTCTTTTTCTAAACCATTAATATAGTTGTATATCTTAATGAAAAGGGGGAGACAAAGAAAAGAAACATATCATAAGCTATGAATAGAATGAATAACTTCATCTCATTCACGTCCTGTGCCCACTTACTAAAGATGGGCTCAGGTGGCATTACTAAGTGGGAAGTGGAGAAGAAGAGGGCTCATCCACTCAGTTGTGCATATGAAAATACAAGAACTTTTCCTTAAATTCTGCTGAATGAAAGAAGTTAAAGAACTTAACTAAGCCATTAGAGTTGTTTGTAGCACAAAACAACTTTCTAACTATCTTAAGTATTGTTTTTCCTCCAATGATTTTCCAAAATCATTCAGGTATCTCTCTGGCTTCTAGTGTTTGCAGTGAAGATTACTTGTTTTCCTCAGCTGATTTGCATGGTTTTGATCTCCTACTTCCTTTCTCAATAGGCTTCAGAACTCTTATTCTGACTCTACAAGGTCATAGTTTTTTTCCTACAGAGACTTCAGTAAACTTTATGTCATCCTTTAGATGTAAAACCATTGTGATCTCTACTTCATGTCACACTTTTGCCTCTTTCTCAGGAGTTGACAAAGTGTTCAAAGATGAGGCTGGAAAATTGATTGTCCCATTAGAGGAAGCAACATTGATCAAGAAATGGATTCACTTCCTCAAATCTACATTGTCTTGCTAAAAAAAAAAAATTGTGTCAAAGAAGATTGTTACCTCTATAACATTTGTGTGCAAGTCAAGAAGTCTAGATTCTCTTCATAACTGCAATTAACTTACCATGTGAGATTTGATTTTGTATTAATCTTGTTGTTGCTATTTTGTTTTGATTTTATGACGTGAGGCAGTAGATTGTAGTGGACAGAGACCTGAACCTGAATTCAGGAAACCTGTGTCCATATTTGTCTTCTGATATTCATTGTATGACCATAGATAAATCAATTAATCTGAGTCTATTTCTCCATGAAAGTGGGAGAAGTAAACTACTTATTTTACAGGGTTGTTGCATGAGAAATGTTTAAAAACTTTAAAGTAGTATAAAAATATTATTTGTTGTTTTCTGACTCCCTAAGTGGGTCACTGTTGGATCCCTTTGTTCTTGGTCACCATTTCAATATCGCAGATCATAATCCTTACACAATCTTGCCTTCTTGTGTGAATCTCATTCTTTTTGTTTGTTTGGTTGGTTGGTTTTAGTTTTTACCTATAATTTCAACATTGTGGAAACAAACTCATGTTAAAATCCTGCCAAAGCAGATCTGCAACTACTCTGTCTTAGAAAGGTGCCTGAGGCATGAAGAATTATATGCTATGTCTAAGGTCAAAGGGTAGACTTATGAACCCAAGTCTTCCTGATTCTAAGGCCATATTCCACAAGGAATCTATTCAACATTTTGGGGGGGGGTTGTTGGTGTTGTTATTAATATCATTAAAATATCAATATGTTACTTAGGTTGTCCATTTACTAATGCATTCTTACAAATACTAAATACATAGGGGTATAGGCAGGAAGAGTAGCATTATGCCCATTTTATGGATGAGTAAAATGAGACCTAAAACAGTTGCCTCAAATAATGTGACTCAATCAGGATTTGAACTCTTTCCCACTAACCCATGCTGCCTTTCTTATTTTAACTGAATTTTAGGTGTTTTTTTTTTCTTACACCATATTTTTCATGTCAATATTTTTGTCTTCTTCTACTTACCCCATAAATCCTGGGAAGGCAGGGACCAGGGATCCTTCAAATCTGGTTTGCCTCAGAGTAGTTGTTCCTATGACACCTCCCATGCAAGAGCTTAGAAAGTCTTCAGGGATGATGTTGATGTTCAGCCAGTGGGAAATGAGGAAGGGCATCATGGGGAAAATAAAATAAAATAAAAACTCTCCCTACGAAATGTGAGGAAATGATCCTTCTAAGTAAGTCAGCCATTTGTCACCATTCCATTGACATGGTGAATGAATTATAAATACCACATTATAATGAAGTCATATCTCATGGCCCTCAGTGGCTGGCTGAGCCCAGTGGTCTGGCTGGGTGCCTTTGAGGGAGAAAAAAAAGAAAACAGCGGCCCAGCAAGAATACAGCCATGAGGCCTGTTGCTGGGGTGTTCTATTCAATTTGCTTACTTTGGTATTACTCTTTTGAGGAGTTAAATGTACAACGAGGCACTCACACTCACTTAGACGTTAAAAAATCCATGTCCACAAAATAATTACATATCTTTCTTTTTTACTTGCAAGCAACTCTACCCCTCTACCCTTTCTTGTACTCTACTCGTATACAAATTACTCACCTATATAAGTATAATAATCTGCTTCTGGTGGAGTGATGGATGCTTTGGGAATCAGTAGATCCAGGACCTTTCATTCACTAGTGGGTGACTGAGGCCAAATCACTTCTGTGGGCTTCAGTTCCTTCCTTACAAAATGAAGCAGTCAAACTTAGATGACTTTCACGGACCCCTTTAATCTCTAAAATTAAACATCCTCTATAGCCACATTTTCTATTTAAAGGATCTGTGTATCTCTAATATTCTATTTTTAAATCATATGTATGGTCTTAGATTGTTCCAGATCCAGCTTTGCATGATACAAGGCCCTTTCCATTATCTTAGGCAGCTAGGTTTTCAGTGAATAAATCACAAGTGGTAGAGCCAAAAAGAACTGAATTCAAATCCTACATCAATGACTAACTGTGCAACCCTAGGTGAATCACTTAACCTAACTTATCAATGCCTCAATTTCCTCATCTGTAAAATGGGAATAATAATATCTATTTTTGCAGGGTTGTTGTGAGTATCTATTGAGTTACCACATATAAAGAGCTTGTAAACCTTAAAGCATTTTACATACATACATACATACATACATACATACATACATATGTATATGTATATATGTATTGTTTTTGTTATTATCATCATTCCAAACATTTTATGTTCTAAAGACTACTACCTATAACAAGTATTTTAGTCATTAAAATGTATTGTAAGCCTTCAGAGGGAGGCTCTCTGTGGTTATCTTTGGATAACTTGGGTTTTTCCTTACTCATCTTCTGAGAGTTTCCAAAATGGCTTCTCTTTCATGACAAGTCTTGAGGGTAAGAACAGGTAGAAACTGAACTGTGGGGTATATGGGAGAGAATAATGTTCTGTCCACCTTACCCAAACAGTGTGCCAAGAAAGTGTGTATTCTCAACAAAATCCATTAGTTTTGGAATCCACATCCTGGCTTCACCATGTGGGAGACTAGAGAAACTCATTTAATCAACCTGGAGCTCAGCCCTATCACCTATAAAATGTTGGGGTTTAAGCAGATCATTTCTGAGTTAAATTAGAGTTCTAAAACATTTTTTATATTCTTTAGAAGAGTCTGAAATATCATTAATCATTACTTTGCCTTACTTAAGTCATGGACTCTTAAATAGTAAAAATATGGAATTTGAGAAGGGTAATAAGAATAGTTTAACATTTTAACTGAAAATAAAGTAAAAACAACACCTCAGCCCTCAGAAAAGAAGGCTACATAGGTATCTGTATATGAGTTAGAGATATTTTGATTGGGAGAGAAGAAAAGGTAGAAGTAAACAATAGGAGCCCCAGGACAAAATAAGGGTTCAAATCCTCATAGAAATGAGACCTAGAAAAGTAGTGGAACAAGACAGGCAAATGAGTATGGGGGATTTTGTTGAGGTATTCCCTCATAGACTAGAAGACTTTTGAAATTCTACCCTTCCAACTTCAAGATCTTGATTTTCAATACCCTTAACAAATTTACACTATTTTTCCACTTAGGCATAGGCTTGTTGTGAATGCCTGTGAACTCTTTTGTGAAGGAGAGAGCAACAAAGTTCCTAGAAACTCTGCCTACTGGCCTGGCCTCCTGGTGATCGGCTGGGAAGTTGTAGGCTCTCTTCTATTTGGAACCTTATCTTTGGAAGAGATCATAAGGTTCATCACATCCCACCTGTCTCTCAACACAGGAAAGCAGCCATGCTCAAAGGCCTCTTTAACTGAAATTCTGGGCCCACCTTCTTCCCTGCCAACCTTCCCCTTCACTGACTGACCCTCCTGAGGTTGCTGCCGACCAGGTGCTGACAGGTTGACATAGAAAATGAACCTGTCTCTCACACCTCCAGTCACTGGGCACGTTGCAGGAGGGGGAAGAGTGTTTGTGCTAAAGCCTGCCTTAGTATGACAACCTTAGCTGGAACAACAATTGGCAGGTCTAGAAACCTGGGGCTGATGTCACTCAAAAATATCACAACCCACAAATACCAGGACTACAAAACAAAGAATGTGGGATCTGGCAGAAATCTTGGAACTTAGAATACTAGAAGGAACTTTAAAATATAGAACTGTAAATCTGAAAGAGGCCATAGATTAGAAAATCGAATATTTGAACATAGATTTTCAGAGCAGGAAAAGACGCCAAATCACAGAATTTTAGAAAATATCGTATGGAATGCAATACTTGTAAAGGACTTTAGAGCATCAGATATTAGAGAATAGTTCAGTTAATCCCCAAGTTGATCCAGTTTTGGTCCTAAGGAAAGGAGTGGCCAGTTCCATCTGCATTGTTGGCTATCCCATGCTTGGTTGCCAGATAATTAGGCTCCATTCCAGTTGGGTATCCTTATTCTGCCTGAGGAAGCGGCAACTAATATTGAGTTGGCAGCTGGACCCTTGGTGGCAGAGAATTGCTATAGGAATCTGCAGGAGCTGGTCCAACCCATTTTTTTTAATGGGCTGAGGGATTTTGTGAAGCACAGTTTTGAATGCCAATTTAATCCCTCTTCCTTCCCCTCAGCAGCTCTTTAGGTCTTGGGGTGGGGGTGGGGATGAAGGGGGGAAAGAGAGAGAGAGAGAGAGAGAGAGAGAGAGAGAGAGAGAGAGAGAGAGAGAGAGAGAGAGAGAGAGAGAGAGAGAGAAATAGGATGAGGAGAGGAAAAAGAGTGGGAGAGGAGAAGGATGGAAGCACTGAAGGGCATTTATGCACCAGCTTCTCTCTCTGTCATCACTCAAATCACTTTCAAGTGTGTAAAACAGAACAGAAGAAAAAAAATCAATTCCTGATAGGAGAGGTTCAAGGAGCTGTGAAATCAATTAGATTTTATTTTCAAATACCACTCAGAGCAGTTTACACTCTTTGAGAAAAGTCTGCTCTCAGTAAGGGGCAAAGAGCAGGCTGGAAAAAGGAGAAGCTGAAGTCACTTCAAAGTTGAGGCTAAAGGCCAGTGGTGAGGTTAAAAAGGCTTCCCTCTCTGCCTCCTCCCTTCTTTATTCCATCTTCTCTGGAAATATCATATTTCTATACAATTTATTGCTTATAAATCACCTAACTTATATGTGTATATATTCTATTGACATGATGAATAGATTTCATGTCCACCCCCTGACATATATATTATATAATATAAATATATATGTTGTACATATATATGTGTATATATGTATGTGTATATATATTAGTACATATAGATAGATGCATGCACTAATATGTATATATGTATGTGTGTATATACACACACGTGTATCTGAATTATTCTTTCCATTTTACAGTTGAGGAAGCTGAGGATCAAAAAGGGGAAGTGATTTATTCTAATTGAGCAACTTAGTACAGATGCTGGACCTAAACCCAGATGGCACAGTAGAAAGAGGAAGAACACTGGGTTTATTGTCAGAACATTTAAGTTGTAATCCCAATTCTGCTGCTTACTACCAATGTGATCTTTAGCAAGAGTTCTCAGTCCTCTGAGCTTTATCTTCTCCATCTGTAAAACTCAGGGGTTGAAATATATTGTAATTTTTAGATCCAAATTGATGATCCATTTCTAAAATGAAAGGATGGGAAAAGATGTCTCCAAGGTCCCTTCAGTCTCTGAATTGTGTGATACTAGGTTTGCTCATTCCTAGGCTAGTCTGTTATACATTCTCCAAAAAAGCCCTATTACTATATAGTTTCCTCTCTGCTTTCCAAAGTTAGCTGGCCTTCTACCCTTTCTGTAGATTCTGCATTTCTCCAAGTGCACTTAACTAATTAACCCAAGCAACACTCCAGAGAGGAGGGTGATTATTATTCCCTCCCTGTAAGAGCTGAAAACAAGGTTTCTGTGGTTGTTCATCCAAAGGCACAAGTCAATGGCAAAACCACATTCCTCTTGTACTAAATGGTCTCTCTCAGCAGTGTTTTTCCATTTCGTATGAACATCCTGCTTTCAGACTGTAACAACTTCTATTTAGATAGTCCTTTAAAATTTTCAAAACACTTTCATCACAACAGCCCTGGGAGGTAGGTCGTGCAAATATCCCCATTTTGCTGCTGATAAAACTGAGGTTCAAGAGAGTTTAATTGACTGACCTTTTTTGCTCCTCTAGTAACTCTCAGGATTCAAACCAGTATCTTCTGGATCCAACTCCATTGTGTTTTCCCCTAATCCGTGTTGTTCTACATATTTTTGATACCCTTTGTTTTTAGATGCAGATTTCTTACACATTAGTCCCCTTTATAATCCTTACAATCCAGCTGAAATGACTCTCTTGTTCAACCACAATATCACAGCTTTCAATCCCCTCTCTCTATAGATACTAACTTACATGTTTTGCAAAAATCCTTTGCTCTCAAGCTGTACTTTGCATGACTGTTATTTGAGCCCTTATCTCAGCTTTCCAAAGTGATTTGAACTGCCCTGAAGGAAGAAACAGGTACTTGCCTCATCTTTATAAATTTGTCAGAGTCTAACATTGGCTATTCCGTGTAATTTTCCTATTCTATTGCCTTTAGATAAAATATAAACTCCTTAGCTTGTCATTGAAGGCTTTTCCCAATAGCTCTTCATCCATCTTTCTGTATATATTGTACATTTTTTCTTTTCACAAACTCTCCCTTCCAGCTCCAAACTCAACATTCTATGTACCTTGCATAGGTTGCTCTCCAGGGCTAGAATGTCCTCCCTCCTCACCTTGTCCTCTTGGAATAGTAGTTTCCTTTAAATCTCATTTCCAAAACCACTACCTATGTGAAATCTTTTCTGATTCCTCCAGTGCTAGTATCTTCTCCCCCGAAATTACCACATGTTAATTTTGTACATATTTTGTGAAGATACTTATATGTGTACCTGTTGTCTCCTCTGGTAGAATGTAAGCTTACAGAGTGTTCCACCTCTTGATTCTGTGTCCTTGGTGCCAAGTGCCAAGCACACAGTAGGCAGTTGATAAATGCTTATTAGCTGATTGTTAGGTTATCTGAAACCTTCTTGAATAAAAGTGTGCTCAGCACTACCTGTCATTTAGGAGATAATTTAGGAAGGTTTCCCTTGGACTAGGAGTCAGGAATTTGGGTTTTAGTCTTGGCTCTGACATTTCCTTTCTTAGATGCTCAGTTTCGTTGTCTTTAAAATGGGGGAAGGGAGGAAGAGAGGGAAAAAGCATTTCTTTAGCATTTACACTGTGTTAGATACTGCACTAAGTGCATTGCAAATGTCATCTCATTTGATCCTTACAACAGCTTTGGGAGGCCACCATTTTGCAGTTGAAAGAATTGAGGTAGACAAAAGCAAATCAACTTGCCCAGGGTCACAGAGATGATAAGTATCTCAGGCCTGATTTGAACTCAAGGTTTGTTTCATTAGGGGACATATAAGATTATGACTCTTGTATTAAGTTTGTTTCATGACATTAAAGGGATCTTTGGAATTATGGATCTATCTTCTCCTTAATTTTTATGGCCTAAGAGGAGTGTACAAGATTGCAACATGTAAAAGAATTAATTCTCTGTCGCTCTGAAAGGTGATATCTCTCCCATAACACATGACTTAAACACTGCCTGTAGTGAGAAATGCTATGTAAATTATTTTAATTAAAAAAAATACAATTGACTGATATTATTCAGTTTTCTTCTGTATGTTCCTATCATCATCATATCTGATCAGCAAGATAGCACAGTTGGTGCTGGATTTGGGTTCAAATCATGTTTCAAACAGTTGTGTGATCTTGCACAACTTATTTAATCTCTCACATTCTTAGTGTTCTCGGGTCTAAGACAAAGATAATAATATGGGATATGGGTTATCTCTTAGGGTTCTTGTAAGAGTCAAGTGAAATAATTTATGGAAATTGTATTGCAAACATTCAAATACCATATTGGTTCTAATTATTACTATTAATATTATCTGATCACAACAGCTCTATGAGGTATATATACTATCCTCTTTTTGTAGAGAAGAAAACAGACACTGAGAGGTTAAGTAATAAACCCATGGGCACAGATAATGTGTTAAAAGTGGCATTCCAAACCAAATCTTGCCTGACTCTAGGTCTGTCTGTTACTGTTTCCATTATGTGGCCCTGCTTCTCACTATGCCCCACAGCCTTTCCCAGTCATAAAAATATGGCTTCAGCATCCTTAAGTATAAAATAGAGAGCATAAACCTACTCAAGGGAGTTTATAAAAAGATTGACAAGAAAACCAGACAAACAATCCTCCGCAACACCCCATCCAACCAAACCAACCAAAACAAAACGAAAAAACAGAACCCACCAAAAAAAAAATTGTTAAAGTGATTTGAAAACACCGTGACTCAAGGGTGGAAGAAAGACATAAAGATGATAAAAATTCTTCATTTCAATGTGGGTTGACAAGTTTGTTTACCAACACGAAGCTCCTTTCTGGCAGAGAGGAGCTTTTAAAAAATCTTGTTACGATTCTCTCATATTTCTCTTTGGACATCAAATAGCTTCATCCAATAATATCTGGATGATTTAAGAGTAAATGAGTGAGAGGCATAGGGATTAAATTTCCCTTGAAATGTGTTTGGGTTTTAAGCACTGAAAGAAGAAGTGTGTGTGGGGGGGAGCAAATCAACTTTGTTGTTTATTCCAAATCTGAAAGACTGACAAATTGGCCCAGTCCCTCCCAGCCTGCTGGCCTATCATCCTAAATTCCCCAAATGAAATGAACTGCCTCTAGATATGTTTTCTGAGGTCTTATAGGTGAGCTTCTTTGAGATCAAGGCTCATGTCTTTTCTCAACTTTCTACTGCCCCCAAAGCCAAAGCTAGGGTTCTTCAGGTACAATTAGCTTAATAAGTATGTTGAATTTTTACTGTCTTTGTTCTCCAAGAAAGTGGAAATACATATATGAATGAATGAACAAATGAATGAATGAATGAATGAATGAATGAATAATCATTTATAATATGCTTCACATGTGAAGAGCATCATGTTAGGCTATTGGGGAGGCAAAGTTGAGACTGTATTGTTGACCTAAAGGCACTTACAATTATATATATGAAGTATGTCTTTGTCATTCTCTGCTCCACTCCACCTTCTGATCTTTGCTATGCCCTTCAATTCTCTCATTGCACCTATTTGCTCATGTACCCACCACCTTCCCTCATCATTTTCAATGATTCACTACTCAGATGCCTCACTATTCCATGAATAACCCCATGCTACAGATGTTTCCCTTGAGCTACTCCTCAAATGTAATTTCCTTTATGCCCCATATGCCCATTTCCATGTATAATATGGCATAATAAAGTAACAGAGTGGAAGTGGGTGAACTCCGAGCCTGTATTCAAGAAGACTTGAGTTCAAACTCAGCTTCAAGTTCAGTTCAAGTTCAGATTCAGCTGGGTGGAGCTGGGCAAGTCACTTCAACTCTGACTTCCTCCCACTCAATTGTAAAATGAAAACACTTATAATTCCTATCTCCCAGGAATTGTGTGAGGATCACATGAGATAATATTTATTAAGCACTTAGCACAAAGCCTAGCATATGATATGCTCTTGTTCCCATCCTAATGAAGCAATCTCCTCTAAAGGGTTAATATATGATAATGATATCCAATACTCCAAATCCTGTTAAAGTTAATGAAGATTAATGGCTAATGGCTAAACCAATCACCACTTAGATATTAATGATGAATAATGGCATGTTAATGACTGACCTAATCATTCAATAAAGTGATTCTCACCATTGTGTTCATGGCAAATAATGGACTATCTGCTAAGAATATCCACTAAGATGTTAGTACCTGACAATGGTTTCTCCAATAAATATCTTTTCTCTTAGACTTTAGTGACTGATTTAAATTTATCCAATAAACTAATCCCCACAAAGGAATTTAAAGGCTGATAGTGGTTTATCTGATAAACTAATTACCCCCCTCGGTATTCTTGACTTAGAATGGCTCATTTGTTATACTAAACAGACTAAGGTGTTAATAGTTGATAATGGCTTATCTCATAAAGCCTTATCCACTAACATGCTTAATGGTCAATAATAATTTATCTGATAAACTAATCCTTACTGAGATGTTAATGATTTATCTGATAAAGAATTCCTAAGGTATTAATAACTGATAGTGACTTGTTGGGATAAATTCATCTAAAATTCATATTTGAATATGGCACTACTGAAAATACAAATCTTTAAACTAAATCAAATAACTGGTCAGCTAGGTGACACAGTTGACAGAGTGCTAACAGTCAAAATGACTCATCTTTCTGAGTTCAAATTTGGCCTCAGACATTTATTAGATGTGTGACCCTGGGCAAGTCCCTTAACCCTGTTTGCCTTAGTTTCCTTATCTGTAAAATGAGCCAGAGAAGGAAATGGCAAACTATGTCAATATAGAGGCAAAGAAAACCCAAAATGGTGTCACAAGGAGTCAGGCACAATTAAAAGGACTGAACAACAACACAAACAAGGACAAATCAAATAAAGGATCATGGTAAAATTTCAAGCATCAAATAGGTAGGGCAGGCCTTCTTAGAATCTCAGTTCATACCAATCTGCTCAGCCTAATCACATGATGAGTTTGGAAGCTTCCTCTCTCCATAGAAAGAATAAGGCAACAAACCACTCTAGATGTGTATATTTGACTCTACTGTTATCCCGTGATTTCCTTTCAGAAACTTATAATTAGCCTCAGACTGTGTGCCATTATTAGGATTTGCTATTAAGTATTGAGTCACTCCCGGCCCTTCTCCTCCCCAGTATTGCCACCCTTCCTGTCCCCTCTATTCCACTTCTAGGCCTCTGCTTTTAATTGTTATATTTTTTCATCAGTGATCAGTCGAGCTTCCCTAATGATCTCAACTCATTCTGAGGGTTTATAGCATCAGCCCAAAACTCCAAGAAAAGGAATGGAGATGCCTCACTGGGAATCCCCCCAGGGGCGCCTTCCTCAGCCAAGAAAACAAATCCGTTTGCCAGTTGTATTCCTCCTCCCTCCCTCAGTGTTGTCTTGCAAGAAAAAAGAATCTAACCTCCTGCCTGGAAAAAAGTGGCCCTTTTCCTGCTCTCCTCATCTGTCCAGGAGATCATCTTGTCAATCGGTGGTGCATTGTCAAATGGATGTTCCAGGAAGAAGCATTATTTTTATTGCTATAATTATTATTATTATTATAGTTTTATTATTGTCATACTTACATGTAACACATTATCATTTTGAGAATACTTTCTGATCTTTAATTTCATCTGATCTTCACATTAGCCTTATGAAATAATTAATATTGATACTTTGAGAAGACTGCTATAGTGAAAAAAAAATGGGTTTGGAGTCAGAAGACTAAAATTCAAGTCTCAGATCTGACATCTATTAGTCTGCAACCACAGACAAGACCTTTTACTTTTTTGAGTCTCAGATACTTCATCAATAATACTTTATAATATTTACACCCCAGGGTTTTGGTGACTACCAAATGTCATCATGCATTTAATATTTTAAAACCTTAAAACACTACATAAATTCAACAAATATTTATGAAGTATCTACTCTATATAAGCAGTAATCATTTAGTAAGCACTTACTCAATGTCAGGCACCGTGCTAAGTGTTTTACAAATAATATCTCTTGTATCTGCACAACAACCCAAGGAGGTAGGTGCTATTATATTCCCCACTTCACAGATGAAGAAACTGAGGAGCTCAGAGGTTAAGTGACTTGCCCAGGGTTGCACAACTAGTCTCTGAGGCCAGATTTAAACTCATGTCTTCCTGACTCATTTGCATGCCTCTGTGTGTCTAGAGAATTTAAAACAAAGGTCAGGCCCTGACCTCAAGAAACTTATATTCTACTAGGGACAAAGCAACATTTTTATAGATGAATGTAATAAAATGTAGGTGATGGGGAAAAAAAAAAAGAAGGAAGATCCAAAATGACAGTGTTCTCAGGCAGAAAACGAAGACGTAGGAAAAAAAAAAAAACCCTTTCAGTTATGAGAATCAAGGAAGAAGCTCAATGAAAAGGGCCTTAAGTTTTGTTGCTGTTGTTCCTCCTCTAAGATTGAATATTGGATTAGTGGACCTGCAGTTAAGTCTCCAGTTTCCTAACTCTGTTGGAGACATCATTACACCAGCAGCACTCACTTCATGCCCACTGGGGTCAACAGCCCTCTTTGAAATGCTCCAATCCCAGGTCATCTCTTTTCCAGAATGGGCAGGTTACTAACTATTAGATTATAAAATCTCAGCTCTCTTTCTTCAAGGATAATTAGATGAAAGAATCAAGATTGAAACAAACATTAACAGGTTAAACTGATGGGTTATAACTGAATATGGGTTGGTAATGAGCAGCACATATTGCCCAAGGAACAAAGTACTTAAGTTCATGGAGTCTCATTGCCTGGCTGACAAAAGGGCAATGATTTTTTGGGTCACAGAAACACTTGTATCACCTACCGAATTATAGGGAAGAAAAAATACATACTGATAAAATTAGAGTGGCCTTAAATGCACTGTCCTGCATGTAGGCTAAAAATGTCAGCAAAGGAGACATAAAAAAAAATGGTTGGACAATATTTCATGTTAAAAAACAACAACTAGGAATTTAGATGACCTTTAGTTCAGAATAGCTAAAATACAAATGGTCAACAAAAATCTAATGCACTTTTAGGCTGCAAGAAATTTGGAGTCTAGAACAAAAGAGTGCACCAGATAGAAGTTGGGGAAGAATGAGGAGAGATAGTTATTAAGTTGCTAGGATTCAGATTCCAGCATCACATAGAAAATCTTTTCCAACACTTAAGATATGTCCAGAGGAAAATAGACAGTAAAATGTATAGAGCATTGGATTTGGAATCAGGAAGATCTCAGTTCAAATTCTGCTTCAGACACTACTGGCCTGGTGTGACCCTGGGCAAGTCAATTAACCTCTGTCTATCTTGATTTCCTCATCTATAAAATGAAGATCATAATAATATCTACCTCTTGTGTTTTGTGAAAAAAATAAGTCTAAAAAGTTAACTGAATTGTTTCTGAACAATTCCTTGTATCAGGAGATTCCCCTCAGGCAAAAGTTGGATATTTTTGTTTGTTTGTTTTTCTGAAGATTACACAGTGGATTAGTGAACCTGAAGTTAGGTTCCAGACTCTTAACCCTAATGGAAATATAACACCATTAGTCACTCACTTCATGCTTGCTTTCATGTTTGATGTAGTAGTTTTTCTTTTTTAAATACAGGTGACACTAAAGTCTCTGACTACTCAGAGATACTAAAGTTCTGACATTCTATTACCACATCTTAGAATACTACATTTAATTTTGTGTGCCATGTTTTAAGAATGGCATTGTCAAATTGTAGTATGTCCACAAAAAGGCCACTAGGATAGTGAAAGTCTAAAAATGGTCATGTTAATATTGGCTAAAAAAATTAGGGATATATCATGTATCAGGACTAACTTGGGAATAATGTGATTTTCTTCAAATAACTGAAAGTTTGTCTTTGTGAAAGAAATTAAATTTATTGCATATAATTCCATAAGGCATAATAGGGATGAATAGTTATAGGGAAGCAGATTTTCAGCTTTTTCTTTTAGAGTTGTCAAACCCCTGGATGGGAGATCTTGCAAGACTAGTGAGCTCTAGCTAAGCACAGTGGCACATATTAGTATTCCCTGCTACAGGAAAAGAGTGTGGTGGGTGGATCAATGGAGTTTCAGGATTCCATGTGAACACAATGGATGTCCACACTATGCTCAGAACCAATATTTCGAGGCCCACAAAGGAGAGTGCCACCAAATTAACTAAGGGAGGGTTAGCCAAGCCCAGGTCTGAAAAAATGGAATAGCTTAAAGCTTCTGTACCAAGCAGTATTGGGAAAGTGACATGACTGGTCAGAGTACTTACAGGGAGATCCAGTCTAAAACCCAAACCAACAAAAATAGTGAGCTCTTTGACATGAAAGATGCTCAAGCAGAGCATGGGTGATTTCCATCAGCCAGGAATATATGATAGAAGAGATATTGAATGGAAAGTTTGACATGATGAACTTTTCTTTCAGTTTTAACAATATGTGACTCTCTCTCTTTCTCTCTCTGTTTCTGTCTGTCTGTCTGTCTGTCTGTCTCTCTCTCTCTCTCTCTCTCTCTCTCTCTCTCTCTCTCTCTATCTCTCATCATCTGCTAGAAGTGGTAGAAGGTAAGTGTCATGAAGTAAAATGAATCCAGATTACAGGTTTCATTGAAGCCACATTGAACAGAAAAGAGACTTAGCCATAGTGGAAACGGATTTCCAGTCAAAATGAACCAAGCATGAGAGACCTGGTGCTCACCAGGTGTTTTGCTATTGAAACCATCAATATACAGGAAAAAAAACTGGTATAAAGACTTGCAAGTCTTTCCTGAAACGTTCACCATCTGACAGTGACAGACCCCATCAGGTTCATATCTGATTAATGAACAGCATCTAATAAACATGAAGGAGAAAGGCCAGGGAATCTAAGGCTTAATTATCTGCCCAGTGATTGAAAGTTAATTTCCTTTGCTCATGTGTGGGATTCATGAAAGCCTATGAGGTTCCTGGTGATGAGGAAACCTCAGAGTTGTGAAGATTACCTTTGATGAATTTATTAAGCCTCCAGTTCAGCTAGAATGTCAGCAATAGGAATTTTAATGATTGGTTCTGGAGTTCTGGGAAACCCAACAATCCCACTCCATTTAATTTGAGTCTTGAAGGTTGGGAAGCATTTGGATGGGTAGAGATAAACAACCCTTGGTGAATGTTTTCTTTTAAGAGATGGGAGGAAGAGAAGGCACTGGAGAAGTAAATAGGAAAGAGAACCAGCAAAGGATGGAATTTCAGAAAACGTAAGAGAAGTCACAAAGTAGAGGGAGTGATCAACAGTATGTGATGCTGCAGAGAGACAGGAAAAATGAGTAGGGAGAAATGAACTACATGAAAGATTGACATAAAGGATACAGTTAGGAGCTGTGAATAATTCCAGCAATTCTAGAAAACAATTTGGAATTATGAGCAAAAATACCTAAATGTACCTAAGCATTTTGACTCAGAGATATCCATGCTAGATATATACCCTGAGAAAGTCAATAGCAGAAATAATGTATCACATATTTCAAAATATTTACAAGATATTTGCTATTTTATGATAGCAAAGAATTGAAAATAAAGTATATGCTCGTAATCAGGGAAAGGTTAAACAAATTGTGGCACATGAATGCTAATTAGAATATTGTTGCATAGTAAGAAACAAAGAATATGAGAAATTCAGAGAAATAGAAAGAGTGAAATAAGCAGAACTAAGAACATATATATATATATATATATGTGTGTGTGTGTGTGTGTATGTGTATATATATATATACATATATATATGTATATATATATACATATATATATATATGTGTATATATATATATATATATGCATATATATTTACAATGGCTAAAACAAAATACCTTATTATAAAAGCCGTGCTTGGCTAGAGATGACATAAGGAAATGCAATTCTGTCTTTGTATTAAAGAGGTGTGTCTGCAGTGGGGGTAAGAAGGTTGTATATTGGCATAAAATATTGTATACTATATCAGAAACAATGTGTTGGCTCATTTTTCTGGATTTTTGTTTTGTTTTTAAAACCTTTTTAAAAGGTAAAGATCATTGGGTAAGAAAGGAGAGATAAATATGTTTGGAAATAAATGTGATGCAAAATCAAGAAGCATCAGTAAAACTCTGAAGGGAAATTTATAAAAAGTATGACCCAAGAGATGAAAATTTACATAGCTAGTTATTCCAAAAGCCCAAGCATGGAGAGCCTATAATTAAGGTATCTTGTGGAAATACAAAATTATAAGATTCATATTCTACTCCAAGCTCTTCCACTAACTTGCAAGGCAACTTTGTATAATTGACTTGCTTAGTCCAAAGTATCAAAAGACAGAAGACCTGTAGCTAGAAGAACTTTTGAGGTCATCTGATCCATCCTCTTATATTTAAAACTGAGGAAACTTGGAACTAGAAAAGTTAAGTGACTTGTTCAAAGGAAAAGAATGAGGACTTGTCCTCAGGCTCTGTGGCTCTGAGTTTTATTACATGATTGGATGTCAGTGAGTCAGTCAGCCAATAAGAATTTATTAAGACTCTATTATGAGCCAGGCACAGTGATATGTTTTAGTGATAGAAGTATGAAAAAGAAAGGAAATCCTTGCCCTAAATAACAAATGCAGTACACAAAAGGAAAATGAGAAATGAGCATATGTTGGGGAAGAAGTTATCTGGAATAAAAGATTGGTGGAGTCCAGTCTAAGAAGTGAAAGCTGATAGGAAATAAAGGACTAATCTAGGAACCTTCTTTAAATGGAGGCTTTAGGAAGAGTTCTTTGCTTCCCTCTCCATTCCTCCAATCAGAGGGGCAGATGGGACTGAAAGGGGTCTGAGGAGGAGTTAGTATCAAAGCTGATTCAATATCAAAGGATGATAAGTTGTCTGATAGGTTTTTCAAGGTGGAATGAAAAGGAGTACAAACTAATTGAAAGTGAAAAGATGGTGCTTAAGATTCCTTGAAGCTCTAACATCCTGGGATTTATCATCTAATGATTCTACTGGCACGTATTTCAGGCTCCTCAACAATTGGATGAGGGAGATGTATTGGGGCAGGGATCTATCACGCTAAACTTTAAGCCACATCAGGTATATTTTACTTATGTATAACCTGGCTTCTAGAATCACTTTGGGAATAGGTCTATACTCACAGGAGAATTCTGAGGACCAGATGAGATAATCTGTGTGAAAGTACTAAATAAATCAAAAAAGAATTATATGGAAGTGAGGAAACAAATGATAAAAAAAAAAACCCTTTGGCACAGTGTCCTAGGAGAAGTACTGCCCTCTAAGTCTCTAAATGAAATTTGTTGTAATTTTGCAAACAGCTGTATTCCTTGACCCTAGGGCAATGTGTGGTGGAGAATAAAGAATATTTAACAAAAAGTCACAAGAAATGGGTTCTCATCTTAGTTTAACTTTGAGCCCATTAGCTACCCAGGGACCTGTGCTTGGCTCTGCTATAAAATATTGTATTTGTTTATTTTTTCCACTTAATATATTTTTTTTTGCAATTACATATAAAGATAGTTTCCACCATTCACTTTTACAAAATTTCAATTTCAAATTTTTTCATTCTCCCTCTCTCCTTTCCCTCTCCCCTCCCCAGGAAGACAAGCAATCTGATATAGGTTACAAATATACATTCATATTAAACATATTTCCACATTAGTCACATGGTGAAAGAAGAATCAGAACAAAAAAGAAAAAACATAAAAAAGAAAAAAATAGTGAAAATAATATGGTTCGTCTTCATTCAGACTCCCTAGTTCTTTATCTGGATGTATAGCATTTTCCATCCTGACTCTTTTGGAGTTGTCTTAGATCATTGTATTACTGAGAAGAGCTAAGTCAATCATAGTTGATCATCACCCAATGTTGCTGTTACTGTGTACAATGTTCTCCTGGTTCTGTTCACTTCACTCAGCATCAGTTCATGTAAGTCTTTCCAGGTTTTTCTGAAATGTGCTTGCTTATCATTTCTTATAGTACATTGTATTCCATTACATTCATATACCACAACTTGTTCAGCCATTCCCCAGTTGATGGATATCCACTCAATTTCCAATTCTTGGCCACCACAAAAAGAGCTACTATAAATATTTTTGTACATGTGTATCCTTTTCTTTTTTATGATCTCTTTGGGATACAGCCCAAGTAGTGGTATTGCTGGATCAAAGGGTATGTATGCAGTTTTATAGCCTTTTGGTCATGGTTCCAAATTGCTCTCCAGAATGGTTGGATTAGTTCACAACTCCACCAACAATGTGTTAGTGTTCCAATTTCCTCACATCTTCTCCAAAATTATCATTTTTCCTTTTCTGTAATATTAGTCCATCTGATTAGTATGAGGTAGTACTTCAAAATTGTTTTAATTTGCATTTCTCTAATCAACAGTGATTTAGAGCATTTTTTTCACATGACTATAGATAGCTTTAATTTATTTACCTGCAAACTACCTGTTCATATACTTTTACCATTTATCATTTGGGGAATGACTTGTAGTCTTATAAATTTGACTCGGTTCTCTATATATTTGAGAAATGAGATCTTTATCAGAGACACTTGCTGTAAAAATTGTTTCCCAGCTTTCTACTTTCTTTCTAAACTTGGTTGCCTTTGCTTTATTTGTTCTGCTGTTTAATATTTTTATAAATGTCTTGGATAAAGGCATAGACGCCATGTTTAATAAATTTTGGATTACACAAAGCTAGGAGAGATTGCTAGCATACTGAATGATAGAGGAAGGATGCAAAAAGATTTCAATAGTCTAGAACAATGAACTTGAAGAAATATGGTTAAACTTAATAAAAATAAATGTAAAATCCCATACTGACTCAAAAATCAGTCACAAATACAAGATGTGGGAAATATAGCTTTTGATCACACTGATGATGGTAAAGGTGGTGTTAGAAGTGCTGGTTGTGATGGTAATAATAGCTGGCATTTAAATAAGGTCTACAAAGACATTTATATATACGAGCTTACTTGATCTTCATAACAATCTTATTCTATAAGAAGTTCTCCATGATTTAGGCCTGTCTCTACATCTAACAGTAAATCTGAAATCAACATGTCATGTAGATGGCATACTAGATAGAGAATTGAATCTAGATTCAGGATAATTTGAGCTCAAACCTTGCCAAAGGCATTTAACCTCTTTATGACTCAGTTTCTTTAACTGCAAAATGGGGATAACAATTACATCTACCTCCCATAGTTGTTTTAAGGATACAATGACATAACATTTGTAAAACACTTGCCAAAATATCTGGCACAGAGAAAACACTTAATAAATAATTGCTTCCTTTCCTCATCCCACTTTAATGTAATCTTTCCTGGTTGGATAAATACTGTAACATATAGACTCAACAAGAAGGATAGTTTTGGAAGTTTTATAAGGATGTAGGTACACAGCAATACTATTGAACTATTCTTTTCTATTTATTTTAAATTTTTATTTCATTTAACTCTTACAAGTATATCAGATACCTTAGTTTTTTCTCTCAGGAAAATCATTTTTATAAAATAACCTATTGCCTAGCTCTATTCTCTCTACAAAAGCCAAAGATGACTGGGATGCTCCCTCATATAGTGCCTACCTACCAGAGGGTAAGTATGTAAAGCCTCATACGAAGAAAATCTAGGGGTTTTAAAATACTACAGGTTCAATATGGGTCAGCAGTGGGAGATGATAGTAAAAAAAACCAAAACAATATGGTCTTAAGCTACATTAAAAGAGGTGGTACCTAGAATGAGTGAGGTAATAGTCATGCTATACACTCTGCACTGCTCAGAACAGATTTAGAGCATCATGTTCAGCTAGGAGTGACACATTGTAGGAAAGATACTAATAAGAGAGTATCAGGAGGGGAGTGTTAGTGTGGAAAGTGTACTAAAGATTGAACCATATAAGGATTGATTACAGGAACTGAAGAGATCTAATTAGGAGAAAAGCAGAGGGTTTTTTTTTCTTTTTCAGAAGGGAATTGGGGTATTATAACTGTCTCCAAGAATTTGAAGTACTTTAATGTGGAAGAAACAGCAGAAGAGTTTTGCTAGGGCACGGGGGGAAGAACTCAAAACAAGGTATAAGTTGTAAGAAGGCATTTTTCAGGTCAGCATAAGAGAAACTTCCCGATAATTAGAGCTATTCAACTGTAGAATAGGCTGCCTTGAGAGGTAGTGAGTTTCTCATCACCAGAGGTCTTCAAGTGGTGCTTATCAAGCCACAAGGCATTATGAGCATGTGAAGATTTTTTAGGGTGAAGTATCAAATGGAAATAGTATTACTGGGTATCTGTAGAATGGAAGTGATGTCCGATGTCTCCCTGCTAGGAATTCTGCTGTCTTTCAGGTTTAGAAAAGAGACTGACACAATTTTGTGAGTGCTTATGCCTCCCTGCCTGATACATGTCATTATTTTAGCTCTTCTTAATGGAACAGCAATGGCCCTGTGAAGGGCCTGGTGCTATATTACTTGAGAACTCGATCTTGATGTCTGATGCAGTTCTGTAATGGGCAGTCGCAAGCTTTGCTATTCTATTCCAAGGCTGAATCTGACAGTAAATGCTTCTTATATTTCAAAACCCACTCACCAAGGTGACAGATTTGCTATGAGAAGTTGAGCATCAAAAACTACTTTTTTACTCCTTTTGATAAATGTATAAAGTGTATTAGCTTTTCCTTCTCTAATTTGTGATGCAATAAAATATCAATGTGCCCTAGACCTTTGAGGAGATGTGAAGTGCAGGGTTTCTCTTGTGTACTTCAGGTCAACACTCTCAGATGGTTATCATGAGGTGGAAGTGTGGAGACAGCAGAGAGGGGATCATAGTAAAACAGCAGAGAGGCTGGGAGAAGGCAGAAAGTACTCCATGACTGGTTGTGAAGAGTTGGCAGGTCCCATATTTCTCTAGGTGCAATTTATGCCTATAGGTTGTTACTTTATAGCACTTGATCTTTCATTTGCTGGGGGGGGAGGAGGTGGTGGTAGAGGGAGGAATAATAATTGCACAGGGAAAAGCTGATGGGTTTGGAGCCTTCAACAAAGTGTCTTAAATGATCTCACTACTCCCTATTTGGTAGCTCATTGTAGAGAGGGGGGAAAAAAGAATAAATAAATATCTTTTAGGTGCCACTTCCATCTTGCCCCTGCTTAGAACAGACACCAGCAAACTTTCATCCATGTTGCTCTACCTCTCAAAACCAAGCTATTCATTTATAGGCATTTATAATTCCTCATATTCATATATTTCACTGGTATCTTCCATCTATCATATAGATGTTGGTGCTTAAAAGGGAAATGGAATTAAGAGGTGGAGGTGAGGACATAATCCATTCTAGACATGGTAGACAGAGAAAACAAAGGCAAGGAAAAGTGAGATGGGGTAGCTTGAGTAAAAAATACAAGAAAGGTAATTTGGCTAGACCAAGGAATGCTGGAGGTGAGTGATGTATAATATGGATGGAAAATAAGTTTGGAGTGAGATTGTCACATACTTTAAATGCTAGCGAAGTGTGTTTTTAAACCTACTAAGAAGACAACTTAGAAGGTCAGCATGAAATCTCTGTCTCACAGGGGTAAGAGTGGAATGCAATCTAGCACAAGCAAGCCTGCAACAGGGCTTGAGGGTGACTGAATAACCAGCAGCAGCTTCAAGGGCTCTCAGACTAGAGACGGTAAGGGGGTCGAACAATTGGTCAGAAGAAAAATAAAAAGGACCCTTCAATGGCACTGAGTGCAGGATTCAGTTGCATTACCTGTACTCAGTTCTGGGGCACAGTTTCAGGGCAAGGAGTAGAACTATCACATTACAACAAGCAGCTGCAGTAAAGCAGGGGCCCTGGTCTCAATACAATGGTAGAAAAGAATGCATGTGGTTGCTCACAGACCACAGCATAGGTAAGGAGAACAAGGACCTCATCTCTCCTTAGATCATACCACCTCAGAAAAATGGAAAACTTATAGACCCCCAGAACTAGCTCTGAAAACAGCATCACAAAAAGCCTAAAACTTGGGACAGTGCTCTCTACAGCCTGAGGACAGAGCCAACTTAAACATCAAGTTAAAATTCAAGAATTACACTGAAAAAATGAGCGAACAACACAAAAGAATCTGACCACAGAAAGTCACAATGGTGACCAGGAAGATCAAATCACAAACTCGGAAGAACACAGTCAAAAGAACTACATGCAAAGCCTCAAAAAAAAAAAAATCTGAATTGGTCTAAGACCCAAAATAAATTCTTGGAAGAAATTTAATTAAATCAAATTCTAAAAGGGTTTTTAAACTCAAATAAGAGAGTTAGAAGAAAAAATGGGGGGAAATGAGAGTGGTACAAAAAAAGCATGAAAAAAAGTCAACAGCTTGGTAAAGAAGGCACAAAAATATTGAAAAAAAACACCTTACAAAACATAACAGGCTAAATATTCACTGAAAATTCACTGAAGAAAAGAACTCGTTAAACATAGAATTGGCCAAATGGAAAAGAAAGTAAAGAAGCTTACTGAAGAAAATAATTCCATAAAAATTAGAATTGGTAGATGGAAGCCAATGACTCCTTAAGACATCAAGAAGCAATAAAAACAAAATCAAAACAATAAAAATCAAAAAAAAATGTTAAATATCCCACTTAGAGGAAAAAAAACTGGCCTAGAAAACAGATTGAGCAAAAACAATTTAAGAATTATTAGGTTAACTGAAAGCCATGATCAATAAAATAAACTAGATATCATCTTTTAAGGAATTAAGGAAAATTGCCCTGATATCCTAGAACTAGAGGGTAAACTATAAATTAAAAGAATCCCCAGATTACCTCCTGAAAGAGATCCCAAAACAAAAACCTCTCAGGAATATTGTAGCCAAATTCCAGAGCTTGCAGGTCAAGCAGAAAATATTGCAAGCAACCAAAAAGAAACAATTCAAATATTGTGAAGCCACAGTCAAGATAATACAAGATTTAGCAGCATCTGCATCAAAGGATTAGAGCCCTTGCAATGTGATATTCCAGAGGGCAAAGGAACTAGTATTGCAAACAAGAATGAACTACCCAGCAAATCTAAACTTTTCTGGAGCAAAAAAAAAAAAATGGATATTTAATAAAATAGAGGACTTTTATACATTCTTAGTCAAAAGACTAGAGATGAATAGAAAAACTGATTTTCAAATACAAGACTCAAGAGTAGTATAAAAGGGTAAACAGAAAAGAGAAACCATATGGCATTCAACAAGTTTAAACTGTTTATAGATCTACATGGGAAGATGATACTTGTAACTCCTCTCACTATTAAAGCAGTTAGAAGAAGTATACATAAATGAAAAACTCAGTTGACTATGATGGGATAATATCTAAAAGATCAAATTAAATTAAATTAAAGGGTGAAAAAGAGGGAGGCACTAGGAGAAGAAGGAAGGAAGATGTAGAATAGGATAAATTATCTCACATTTCTTTTATGTGAAAGAACTTTTTCAGTGTTGGTAAAGTTGGGGAAGGTTGGAAGGGAAGATTTGATTCTTACTGTCATAGGAATTGAATCAAAGAGGGAATAATATACACCCTAAGTTGGGTATAGAAATCTCTCTTACCCTACAGGGAAGTAGGAGGGGAAGGGGTTAAGAGAAGTGGGTCACTTATAGAAGGGAGGGTAAACTGGGTAAAACAGTTGTCAGAAGCAAAAACAGTTTTGAGGAGGGATGGGGTGAAAGTAGAGAGAGAGAAGGACTAATGGGGAAAATAGAATGGAGGAAAATACACAGTAATCATAGCTGTGAAAAAAATACAGCAAGTTTCTCTGATTAAAAGAGAGAGGAAAAGAGAGAGGGAGAGAGAGAGAAAGAGAGAGAGAGAGAGAGAGAGAGAGAGAGAGAGAGAGAGAGAGAGAGAGAGAGAGAGAGAGAGAGAGAGAAAGAGAGAGGAAAGAGTTCATGTAACAATGTAACAGAGGTTGGCCTGGATCAAGAGAAGAGTCATCTCTTTATCAGACACTAAAATAAAAGCAAAAAAAAAAAACAGCTAAAAATTTAATAAAATGGTGTTGCAACAGGAACAATCTTTGTAAGCACGTGATTCTAGTCCACCAGGATGGGGCAGGGGTGGGGCAGAGGGTGGGGAATAGATTGCTAAGGTACATACATGACCAGAAGCTTTAGGTTGGTCCAGGTGTACACCTCTACCAGCCCCACAGGCTACATTAAAGATGACTAGATAGTGACTCAATACAGTGCTTGTATTCAAAAGTAGAATTACGAAGAGATGACTTCATTTTTTAGCCTGTGTACGGGCCTCTACTTCTTCTCTAGTGCTTGACTTCCTGGTTCTTCCATGGTCAGGGTCCAAAAAGTGATTGGTACTCTGGCAATAATGGCTATGTCACCCTTAAGGAGAGGATGGTTTTGTTTTCTTAGAGATGTAGTGGCTCTGTCCTTAGATGAGAACATTCATTGGGTATTGTTTTTTTGGGTTGATACTAAGTGGAAATGTCTCCCAACAGATACTAATTTATCAATCAACATTCATTAAGCAGTTACTGTGTGTCAGGCATGGCTAACCACTAGAGATTAAAAAAAGAAAAAGAAGAGGAAGAAGAAGGAGAAGAAGAAGAAGAAGAAGAAGAAGAAGAAGAAGAAGAGAAGAAGAAGAAGAAGAAGAAGAAGAAGAAGAAGAAGAGGTGGAGAGAAGGAGGAGGAGGAGGAGAAAAGAGAAAGGAGGAGGAGGGAGGTATAGGAGGAGAAAGAAAGAGGATGAGGAGGAGGAGAAGGAGGAGAAGGAGGAGAAGGAGGAGAAGAAGGAGAAGGAGAGGAAGGAGAAGAAGGAGAAGAAGGAGAAGAAGAAGAAGGAGAAGAAGAGGAAGAAGGAGGAGGAGGATAAAAGAGGAAGGAGGAGGAGGGAGGTATAGGAGGAGAAAGAAAGAGGATGAGGAGGAGGAGAAGGAGGAGGAGGAGAAGGAGAAGAAGAAGGAGGAGGAGGAGGAGGGGGAGGAAGATGAGGAGAAGAAGAAGAAGAAGAAGAAGAAGAAGAAGAAGAAGAAGAAGAAGAAGAAGAAGAAGAAGAAGAAGAAGAAGAAGAAGAAGAAGAAGAAGAATTCCTGCCCTGAAGTTGGCCGGATTTTTTTCCCCCACAAGACAGGACTAGGGGCCTCTTTTGGGGTGTTTCATTAAAGTCCCTAAAGCATCCAATGTTCCATACCATTTATATTTTCTCCACAGTACTAAGTGAAACATCATCTCTGGTAAAGGCACAACCTAAAGGCAAATCTTATGGGCAGGGATGTGGTACAGAAGAGTGTTGAGGTGTGGAATTTGGAATATCTGAGTTCAAATGCAGCCTCAGACATTTACTAGCTGTGTGACACTGGACAGATCAATCAAATTCCATTTGCCTCAGTTTCCTCTTTGAGAACAAACCACAACTGCAACATCCTTGTAGATATGCTACTTGAACTAATAGGAAGTAAAGAGATAACTGAAACTGAGAAAGAATGTAGAAAAGGAGTTTAAGACAGCATTAGGAGATACCTAGCTCTAGTGAGTGGGAAACACAGTATAATCTAGCAAAGGAGACTGTGAAGGAATTGTTAGAAAAGTAAAAGGGAGAAGCACTAAAGAACAGAGTTAGTGAAACTAAGGAAGGAGAGAGCATCAAAGGGACTTAACCATTAAATTTTTGAACAAAGACCAGGGAAGCATGGCTGGACAGCAGTGACTTGAAAGATCAACATGAATCAAAAGTGTAACATAGAAGTTAAGAAATAGAATATGAATTTGGGCTGCATTAAGAGTAGCGTGGGGTCTAATGAGGGAAGTAATAGTCCCACCATATACTGTTGTGGTCAGGCCACAATTGGTGCATGGTACTGCATTTTGAATATCATTTGTTTGGCCCAGAGAAGAGTGGGAAGAAAATGAACATTATGAACAAGCTGTTCCTGAGTATTTGAAGAGGTTATACAGAAGAGACAGATAAGTGAGATCTACTCTGCTTTATCCAGAATGCAGAACAAGAAAGAATGGGTAAAAATTATAGAGGGGCAAAATTTTGGCTAGGTGTTGGAGGGGAAAAAAATCAAACTAACAAAGGAAAAGAAAATAACAATTAGAACTATTCAAAAGTGGCATAGGCTACATGCTCTGGAATTTGTGAATTTCCCTTCTTGGGATGGTGGTTGAATGACTGTGTCAGAGATATCCTAGAGGTTACAGGTAGAGGTTAGAAAAGATGATTTGAGAGGTGCCTTCCCATCCTGAGGCTTTTCTGTAGTTCCAGGAAATTGGTAAAGTAAATTAGAGTTACTGGGGAAGTTTCTCTAATTGACTTAATAGACAGGTGTATGGTAAGACTTATGGGAAATGTAATTCTGGAAGCTGACTTCTTCTTTTGCTCCTTTAATACAGGTGGAGGAGGACAGTCCATTCAACTTATTTGCTAGTTGGGAGCTCTGTTCTTGTCCCAGAACCAAAGAAAAAACTTGCCACTGAGATTGTTGTTACTGTTGAGACAGCTGAAAGTCTGGCTTGAGTAATTAAAATGCTAATTGGAAATTCACCATTCATCAGAGGAAATCTCAATGAGTCAATTTTTGTCCTTTTTTTTTTCTTTCCCAAAGTGGTTTTCCAGCAGTAGCAGATGTTGGGGTTGTGAATTCATTGTATGTCTGAGATGGAGAGAAATCTCTCCAAGCTAGCTTTTTTTTCCCTCTCCATATTTTTGTTGATTGTGTGCTTAAATTAACCTTCTCTAATGAGATGGAGCTATGCTGGCTATATTTGTAATTTACTGGCTGTGAAATTAGTTAGTCTGGATAATTTATCCCATGGGTGACAAGGGTGAGCTCACTAAGTGAACCGCCAGGTGATGATGAAGGAAGCAGAGAATAGCATTGTTGATATTTTATAGGCCAAGGCTTTGTGGCAGGTCCTGGAATATACTGAGTATGGCAGCTCCATACCCCAGATGACCCCCATCAGTCACCAGAATGCCTCTAAGCAGAGTAAGTCCCCTTTGAGGAATCACATTGGGGCAAATCGGCTTGTTATCCACGTAACCACCAATTTTCAGTGTTGGTTCACAGCAACAGAGATGAGCCTGCCCTCTTGGGCAATTAAAAAAAAAATAGAAAAAGTCTTTGTGCTGGTCTCTTTCTCTCCCTGCCCCTATGGGTTAGAAAGCAGCACATTATGGTCTAAAAGCAGGGTATTGGGACATTGCTGTCTGTTGGACATTACCTTATATGCAGATGAAGAGAGTGGTTCCAACCCATATTTGCCTTCTCTAAACCATTGTATAACATAGAACTTTACAACTGGAAGGAACCTTAGGATATATTATATTAGAGCTGAAAGAGATTTTTTAAGATTTAGTATGATGGAATATAGGCAATAGATTGTTATTTGAAGAGATCTTAGAATATCAATTGTTTGAACTTAGAATATTAGGATTGGAAAGCATCTTACAATACAGAATGTTATGGTGTAGAACATAGAATATTAGAGCTTGAAGGAACCTTAGAATATACAATGTTAAAGCACAAAGTATGAGATGCTATGATCACAAAATATATTAGAGATTACATAGTCCAAATGATTCATTTTACTGATGGGGAAACTGAGTCCCAGAGAATTGAAGTGATATAATTAAGGTCAAACAACTACTTGTTGGTAGAGTGAATAAGAATCCAAGATTTAGGATATCTTTATACATTTTCCACAGTACCAGATGTATTTTGTCCTGAAGAAGCATCTGCTTCTAACACTAAAAACAGTCACAAGAAGAATTTGAGCCATGGTTGGCATTTAGAAAAACAGTCAGTGAAATATTTATTTAGCTCCATCCTACTTCCTATACTGTTGGTCTTATTGAGGTTCTAATTGCTTCGGACTCTGTGATCAGGCCTATTATAATGAGAAAGGAGCCATTAATCCAGTCCACACTAACATTCTAGCTGATATAACAGCTGATGGTATTCTCTTTAAGAATAAAAAGCCTACAATATCTAAAGGAATTCATCACTAATGGTAGAATTTCAGAGGCCATATCAGGCAATTTGAAGAGGTGGTTTGGGGTAGTTATTTTAGCACTCCTCTTATCACACCAAGTGGAAGCTTCCAATTCCTCTTGTATATAAATTTCAGAGAAAGTTAGAATAACACATTCTAACATTTCCTCTTGACTCAGACAAAACGGGGCATAGATTGTATTTGTGCATATGGAAATATCCTAAGATTATAGCCATGGTGAACAATGACTCTATGAAGGGTATCTGTGAATCCTATATATTCACCACCCTATATTCTCTGCAGTTTATTCAGCATTCTGTCACCCCATATCAATACAGATGAATTCCAAGGTTCAATCTCTTTGTGACCAGTAGTTTCACTTTGTTCCTGACTAGATTTGAGTTCTAACTTGAGCAGTCATCTCAAAAAGGATTTGGGAATTCTGGATGGTTCTGTTCTGGAGAGATCACTAAAAGAACTGAGGATCATCCAAGAGAGTCACCTTTGGATACAAAGGCAGTACAATACATACATATGCATGTGTATGTATAAACATATATACATATATATGTATGTATGTTTGTGTGCATATATGCAAATCTGTATGTGCGTTTTAATTAGCCAACATCTGCCTTATCACCCTCCCACCTCAATTCCCCCATATATGAAATACAAAACCCATTGTAACATCACAGCCCATCAAATCGAATCTCCATATTGACCAAATCAGACAAAGGAACAATTTATCTTATTCTGCATTATGAATCTTTCACCTCTGTATCAGGAGACAGGCAGCAGATTTCATCATTAGTCTTCTGGAATCCTGGTTGCTCATTATGTTGATAAGAGTTCAGCACAATAGCATTCCATCACATTTATATACTATAACTTCTTATCCATTCCCCAATTTGTGGACACCCCCTCAAATTCTCGTTCTTTGTCATCTCAAAGTTAGCAACAAATATCATTGTATATTCTTAGAGTTTGCATTGCTTAGGACTAATCCTTCCCTTAATCTACCCTGCTTCTAATTTTGCCTCCTCCTTTCTTCCCTTTCCCTCCTGTTTTCTTGTTGAATGGAATATACATCCATACCTACTGTGTGTGTGTGTGTGTGTGTGTTTTCCTGCTTTTGACCACTTCTGATGAAAATGAGGTTTAAGTGTCAGCTGCTCCCCTGACCCTGACTATCACCTCTTCTTGTTAGTATAGCTATCTACTTGAGCATGCTGATTATGGGAAATAATTTCCCCTAACACTCATTTTCCTTCCATCTCCCTTCACCCCAGGGTGTTAGTTTTTCCCTCTCCATTCATTTCTTATAAGATGATCAAAACTGCTCCCCAAATTTTTCTAATTGATTATCTATGACTCCTGAAGGTGTTAGGGCTCAAAAGGGATATATGTTATCTCCCCATATTTGAATGTAAGCAGTTTATCCTTATTGACTTGTTTATCAGTATTCCTTAATGTTTACCTTTTTATGTTTCTCTTCACTCTTGTATTTGAACTTCAAAATTTCTCCACAGAGAAGTGAGTCTTTCATCAGGAATGCTCAGAAATCCTTTATTTTATTAAAGATCCATTCCTTCCCTACCCCACCCCCATCACCTGTGTTCTTATATTTAGTGCTGCCTGGTAAGGTATTTGTAAGTTCATATCCTCTTTCTTCTGGAATATTATTTTACAAGTTCTCTGCTCCTTTATAGTCATGGCTGCTAAAATATGGTGAGATCCAGACTGTAGCTTCTTGGTACCTGAATTCTTTTTTTTTAGGGCAGTTTGAGTGTGGCTCCCCCACTTTGGCACAGAAGTTCTAGATTTTTGCTCTGGTGTTAGTGAGTTTTCGTTCTGAGGTTTCTTTAGGAGGTGACTGGCAAATTCAATTTCTACTTTCTCCTCTGGTTCTAAGAAATTTGGGCAGTTTTAGGATTCCTTGAAATGTGATGTCTAGGCTGTTATTTTTGTTTTTCATAGCATTCAGATACTATAATAACATACATTTTATATATATATATATATATATATATATATGTATGTATGTATAATATATATCACACACTCATATATACATACATGTACATATATACATACACATACATACACACATTTATATGTATGAATATATATATAATTTTCACTTAGATTTGTTTTCCAGTTCCACTGCTGTTGGAACGAAATACTTTATATTTTCTTCTCTTTTTTAAATCTTCTGACTTTCTTTTAGTATTTTTTTATTGTCTCATGAAGTCATTGGCTTCTATTTAATCCATTCTAAATTTTAGGGAGTTTGCTGCTTGAACAAGATTTTGTACCTCTTGTGCCAAGTTGCTGATTCCTTTTCCAATTCTTTTTTCCATGGCTCTTATTTCTTTTACATTTCCCCCATAAGTACTCTCATTCCATTTATTTAATTTTCAACTTAATTTTTTTTTGCTTCATTTCTTCCAGAAATTATAGTTGTTTGTTTCCAAGTTGTGTTTTTCTATGAGGTTCTGTTTGCACTCTTTATGATGAGGTTCTTTTTATTTTCATTTGTCCATTCGTCTAGCCTACTACTTGACTTCAGATTTTATGTTAGGGCTGGTCTCTGCTGCATTTCCAGAGGGAAGGTCTGGGCTGGTCATATTTCTGCTTTCTTGGGATATTGGACATTGTGCTCTTACAGGATCTCAGAAACAGGGTAGGTACCTGCAAGCCTGGTGTGCTGTATTTTATAGATTGGTTTGGAGGAGCTTGTGGATAGGAGATTATTACATTGTTTCCATTTAATCCACCAACTTGGATCTTCCTACAAGGCTGGTATATTTTCTACCAAGTGAACTTTCAGAGCATTGAAGTGTTTTATGGATTCATTCAAAGATCTCTCTTTCTCTTTTTTTAATAAAAGAAAAAAAAACAGAAACGAAAAAGAAAAACAAAACCTTAAGAAATAAGTTTATTTTTTTCTTTTTTAACAAAAATTTTATTGATGTCCTTTATTTTTTGCATCACCCAAAGCTCCTAATATATCCCTTCTTAGAGGCCCATCCTTCCTTAATAACAAAGAATTTTAAAAGAGGGAAACTTCAATAAAACTAACATATTAATTTTTTTATATATTTTGTGTGGATTTCTACATTCACATTCTACATTCACAACCCCATCTCATCTTTGAAAATAAAGTGAGAAGTCATACCATCTCATATCTATTATTTAGGGCCAACTTTGGTCGTTATATTTTCACTGCATCCAGTTTTAATTGTTTTTTGCTTTTTGCACTCACACTATTGTAGTCATTCTCCTTATTTCATTTTGTTTCAGTTTGCAATTCTTCCAATGCTTCTCTGTATTCAACATGTACTTTATTTCTTATAACAGTATTATTCCATGACATTCATGTTCTACAGCTTCCTTAGAGATCACCATCTCTTTCGCATCTCCATAGTGTTGTTTCTGTTTTTTTTTCCCACAACTACAAAAGATGCTACTATGAATATTTCATTGTATATGGAGTCTTTTTTATTTACTTCCTTGATTTTCTAGATGAAAGGTAATAGATATTTAGCTATGTTCTTAGCAAAATTAGAAATTATTTTCTAAAGTGTTGGTAGCAATTCATAACTCTACTGATAGTAATTAGCATGGCCACATTGCTATGACTCTGTAACATTGACTATTGTAGTTTTTGTCATCTTTGCACATTTATTTAGTGTGAGCTAAAACTTTATAATTTATTTACATTTCTCTTATACAGATTATATATAACATATACCTATTGATAAAATCTATAGATATATCTATGCATTATATATTACATATAATTTTTATATATTGCATCTAATATATAGATCTTCCCATCTCTACTTATCTACATCATCTATTTATGTATCTATGTATGTATGTATGTATGTATGTATGTATGTATGTATGTATGTATCTATCTATCTATCTATCTATCTATCTATCTATCTATCTCTATCATCTTATAAGATAGGGAGCAGTCCCGTAATTTTATTGCTTTAGGGAACTCTCAGGTAAAGAAATTCATTTTATCAGTGCAGATAAGCAGCTTCTTTACAACGTAGGGTTATTAATCATTTGAAGTTCTTTTGAAAGTTGTTATTCCTAGCCTTTTCCCACTTGTCTATTAGGGGATGGCTTTTGGTTATGTATTTCTTTTAGTTGCTACATATTGTGGATAGAGACCCTTATTGGTGATAATTGATTCATTTTCCCCCAGTTTTGCCTCCATTCTTATTTTAGTTACATTAAGTGCAAAAGCACTTCAATTTAATGTAATCAAAATTAGCTATTTTATCTTTTGTAATTACTTCTATCTTTTCATTAAAAATTCACTGCTAGACATATTTGTTAATGACATCTCCTGGATGAGGAAACTACCTCCAAGCAATACATGTTGGCACTCTGTCTGCAAATTATAGCCTTAAAAATTTGCCTACAGCATTAAGAAGCTAAGTGATTTGCCCAAAGTCAGTGGGCATCAAAGGCTAGACATTCTTGTTTCTGAGGCCAGAAATCTATACATTATGCCATACTGACTCTCACTTCGATTTTTTAACCAGTATCAAATAATTTTAGTATTTTATAATATAGTTTGAGGTCCAGGAGTGCTGTTCCCATTGCATTTCATGTTTGTTTGTTTTCATTACTTCCCTTAATATTTTAGGTCTTTACTTCCTCCTAATGGATTTTGTTATTATTTTCTATAACTCTCTAAAGTATATACTTTACAGTTTGATTGGAGTAGCACTAAATGTGTAGATTAATTTCAGTAATTTTGTAGTTTTCATTGCATTGGCACAGCCTAGCCATGGCCACTGAATTTCCCTCCAATCATTTAATCTGTTCTTTATTTCTTTAAATAATATTTTAGAATTGCATCTTATTATATTGACTAATAGGCATTTTAAATATTGTGTGTTTATTTTGAATGAGACTTCTTTTTTTATTAATTTCTCAAATCACATTGAAAAAACATTGATCAAACACTTGTTATACATCAGGCATTTACTAAGCATTAGGGATACAAGGATAAAAATAGAAACTATAAATCTAATGGAACGACAATATGCAAACACATATGTACAAATTGTATATAGTTATTCACTCAACAGGCATGTGTTAAATACTCACTGAGTAATGGCAGGGAATATACATAGAAGCAGAAAGACAGTCCTTACTTATGTGTTCTTCTTAAATTGGAGATTCAGAAAGGAACCATGCAATCAGAATATGAGGCCTCAGGAGCACAGAGTATATCCAATAGAAGTAGTCCAAGGGTAGAGTGAACTTCTAGGGTGAAGAAATTTCTATGTCATGGTAGCAAAATTCCCATAGGGCTGAATCAGCTGTGTAGCCTGGAAAGAATGAAGATGTTCTTAGCCTTGGCCTCCTCCTTAGATTAGAGGGTAGTTTATTGATAATTTCAGGTGAATGAGTAAGAAAAGCATTAAGAGTATCCTGTGGAGAAAGCTAAAGGCTTACCTGTCTTCTGTGAAAGGTTCCTTGTGTAAGAGAGTATTTTAGTTAAGATTCAAGGAAGACAAAAGGGGAAGATGAGGAGGAAGAGCATTCCAAGCATGAGGGACATCCAGTAAAAACATACTGAGGAGATGGGATGTCTAATTCAAGAAACAGCAAGGAAGCCAGTTTCACCCACAAAAGAAAATGCTTCAGGAAAATATCAAGTTACAAAATGTACTCACAAAAATTAACAGCATTTCTATATAGCAAAAACAAAAAACATAATTGTCAAGGGTACCACCACCTTCCCATTCACCTAGGCTCCCAACCTAGGTATCTTCCTCAACTCCTCACTCTTTTTCATACATTATATCCAATTTATTGCCAAGTCTTATCAAATTTACCTTCACAGTATCTCAATCTCTCTCTCTTTCTCACTCTCACTCTCCCCTTCTCTCTGACATTGCTACCACCCTGGTTTACCCACTCTGATTGTATTCCTTTGGGGCTTCTCTGGCTGACTTCTCCATCTTCTCCCAAGAAGGTCTATACTGGGATAACCTCACCATCCTATAAGATCCCATCAGCCTTAGTAGTCCACCTCATCACTATCCTCGGCCTTTCTGATTGCAGTGTGGGCCCATGAACTCTAAACCTCCATTTCAGAAGAGAGCCCAGCTCAGACATCTACTCATCTCTCATGTGCCTGCACTTACTTTGGGACTTCTCTGGCTAACTTGTCCACCATGCTCCTATTATGCTACTTGGTAGCTTATGCTAATATTTCCTTTGAAAGTCAGTAGTTTGGAAAGAAGCAATATACTGTGGTGGAAAGAACATTGGATATGGAGTGAAGAATCTAGCGTCATAGTCCTGGTTTTGATGTCTAATATCTGTATGACTAAGAAAAAATTGCTTATGGGCTCTAGGCCTCAGTTTTCTCATATATAATATGATGTGGTTGTACAAGAAGATATCTTATGACATTTTCAGTTTAGAATGGTATGAACTCAGGACATTTCTTTTCCCCAAAGGAGGAATTTCTTACGTAGTTGTTAAATTGCCAGGTCAACTAATAAAAATCAATTTAACACATCATGCACACACACACACACACACATGTATATACTTCTAAAGTATAATGCTAATAATAATATTTCAATTACCTATTGCTACCATGGATAACACTTTTTCTATGGGGAAATGCATTCCATTTTGCTACTTGGAAAGACAGAAGCACATAACTCTTCCATGCACCTTTAGTGATTAATCATTTCTCTAGTAGCAGTATCAAGGGTTCACAAGGGGGATAAAGCAAACTTGTGGGTGTTGGGTAGGCATTCTATGACACTAACAATTCATTAACTTAACTATATTTCTATAAATATGGAAGGGCAGTTAGTTGTCAAAGTGGATAAAAGCATCAGACCTAAGGTCAGGAAAACCTTAGTTCAAATTTATTAACTCTGACTTTGGAAAAATCATTTAACCTTTGTTTGCCTCAATTTCTATATCTTTGAAATGCGGTGATAATGGCACTTACCTGTCAGGGTTGTTGTGAGGACTAAATGAGATAATAATTATAAAGCTTATAGTACAGTGCCTGACACATATTAAGCACTTGTTATTTATTAATCATTTATTATTCAAGTAAATGTTAGCTATTTTTTAGCCATAAGGGAATAACTTTATGTTTTAACATCTGGATAAAAGAAAAAATGTATATACCTCTTTACAGATGAATGAATGAATGAATATGGGAAAACATAAACATATATACAGATAGATTTATAGATAGATAGATAGGATAGATAGATAGATAGATAGATAGATAGATATTCTATATATACATATATCCAGAAAAGGGAGACAATCACTTTTCACAAGGAGCTTCCATTTCAGTGGAGGAGACAACAGATATTTGGGAGTGGTGGGAAGGAAGGGAAGTTATGGCTTGGAAAGTGACAAAGCTGTGAGTGGAAACGGTCAGTCCATTGATGATGTTTATAGAAGTAGTGTTAATTTGATTAAAATTCTAGGAGATAAAGTACAAAGGCTGGGGTCAAAATGGCAGGGTGAAGAAGAGGTTGTGTGGTCTGCTGAACCTAGTGGTTTAGTTCCCCTTAAGCATCATTCCTAGAAGTCTGGTTTGGAAGGTAGAATAGAACAAGCAGCAGAGCAGAAAATAGCCTGTTGAAAGTCTGTAGCTTTCTAAGGAGTGAGAATAGGCCTCTGTATACATTTCTGTAAAAAAAAAAAAAGCTGTGGTGGGGCAGCTGGGTGGCACAGTGGATAGAGCATGGGCCCTGGAGTGAGGAAGAGCTGAGTTTAATTCCAGTCTCAGACCAGACACTTGGCACTTACTAGTTGTGTGATGCTGGACAACAAGTCACTGAATTCCAATTGCCTCAGAAAAACAAAATACAAAACAAACAAACAAAAAAACACCTCAGTACTCTCCTACATCTCTACAAAAAGGAAGGTTCCTCTATACAGTTCTATAATTACACAAAAGAAGACGTTTCTGTGTATCCCCAAATCTGTGTAAGAGAAACATCTGCATTCATATCTACTTCTGTTGAAAACACCTCCATATGCTATTCTTGCATAAAAAAGACCTCTGAATACCCTTAAATCTGTATAACTGAAGGTGCTTCTATATATCTCTACATCTCTATAATAAGATACATGTGTGTGTCTCTACATCTGCATAAAAGAAAGCACTTCTTTACACCTACACGTCTTTATAAAAGCTGCATCTGAATATTGCTGCTTTTTTTTTTATCAAAGGAAACACCTCTATATTGATGGGGGTTTTGCTAGGCAATGAGGTTAAGTGACTTGCCCAAGGTCACACAGCTAGTAATTGTCAAGTGTCTGAGGCCAAATTTAAACACAGGTCCTGCTGACTCCAGGGCCAGTGCTCTATCCACTGTGCCACCTAGCTACCCCACCTCTATATTGATGTAAAAGACCTTTGTATATATCTGCATCTGTATAAAAGGAAGTATCTCCATATAGCCTTCCATATGTGTGAGAATTCTCATTTTTATATACTTCTGCATCTGTATAAGATTACATATTTCTATACACTGTGTGAAAAGATACCTATGCACCCCCTTTACATCTGAATAAGAGAAGGTACCTCTGTGAACCTCTTCATTCGTAAAAAATAAGACACTTCTATGAATATCTATATCTACATAAAATGATTTATGTGTAGTTCTGCATCTGCATAAGATAAGGTGCCTCTATGTATGCTGAAAACATTTCTATGCACCTTTAAATTTCATATGGCAAAGTATCTCTGTCTATCTTGATGTGAGCATAACAGAAATATTTATTTCTATAATCTCTATAATCCAGAAGTTGGAGGAATAGGAAAACCAACTTGAATACAGTCCTTGACAAGTATTAATTGATCCTCAGAACAATATTGTGGTAGGGATTACAGATATTATTACTTCTGTATTAGGGATAAAAAAAAAAGAAATTGAGGTTCAGAGAAGAGATAGGACATCTCCAAAATCATAAAATTAATAGTTGCAGGACCAACATTTGAACCCAGGTCCCTTCATAGTTTCTCAAATCAGGGAATATCATAATAGTTTATTGCTCTATTGGTGGACCAAACTACATTGCCTCTTAGATTAGATGAAGAACATTTTCTAACCTAAGTATTTCCCCCCCCCGCGTTATCTTTTCTAGAGACAACTAGATGATCTAATGGATAGAGAACTAGAGCTGGAATCAGGAAGACTTGAGTTCAAAGATGACATCAGACATATTGGTTTTGTAACCCCAGACAAGTCACTCATCCTCTGTCTGTCTTAGTTTCTTCATCTGTCAAATGGGGATGATAATAAAGCATATGCCCCAGGGTTACTATAAGGATCAAATGCTATATTATTTAGAAAGCTCTTAGCACAATGTCTCTTCTGTCAGTCCCATGCCCTCCCCCCACTTTTACATAATCTCCTCCACTCCCATTTTTCACATTAGGTAAGATAGATTTATAGATTCAATTGATTGTGTATATGATTCTCTCTTTGAGCCATTACTGATGAGAACAAGATTCAAGTGATGCCCATCACCCACCCTCCCATCTTTCTCTCCATTGCAATAGGTTTTTCGCATCCCTTTATGTGAAATAATTTGCCCATTCTACCTCTTCCTTCCTTTTGCACCTAGTGTACTCCTCTTTCTCACCCCTTATTTTATGTCATTTCCTCAAATTCACCTTATGCCTATACCCACCATCTATGTATATTCTTTCTAGATGTCCCATTAGTGGTACAATTTTTAAAAATTACAAGTATTATCTTCTCATCTAGTGATGTAAAAAATGTTTAGCTCCGTGGAATCCCTTATGCTCTCTTTTTCCTTTTGCCTGTTTAGGCTTCTCTTGGGTTGATAATGGAGATCATTTTTTGTGTTTTATTCAGTTGTAGTCTTCTCCTTATGAAAGGTTAAAATCCTATTTCATTGAATGACTTTTTCCCTCTTGAAGTATTATGCTTTATTTCACTAGATAGGTTGGTTATAGTCCTAGCTCCTTTTTCTTCCAGAATATCATGTTCCAAGACCTCTTATTCTTTAATGGTACAGCCGCTAAGTCCTGTGTAATCCTGATTGTGGCTCCCCAATATTTGTTGTTCGAGTTGTTTCTGACCACTTGCAGTATGTTTTCCTTGACCTGATAGTTCTGTAATTTGGCTCTAATATTCCTTGAAATTTTTATTTTGGGATCCCTTTTTAGAGGTGATTGGTGGATTCTTTCAAAGCTTATTTTGCCCTCTAGTGCCAGGATATTAAAGCAGTTTTCCACGATAATTTCTTGAAAGATGCTGTCCAGGCCTTCCTTTTGATTATGGCTTTGAGGTAACCCAATGATTCTGACATCATCTGTCCTTATTTTGCAGGTCAGTTGTTTTTCTAATGAGTATTTTACATTTTCTTCCTTTTTTTTCATTCTTTTGAATTTGTTTGATTAATTCTTGCTGTTTCAAAGAGTCATTAGCTTCCAACTGACCAATTCTAAGTTTTAAGGAGGTGTTTTCTTCAGCGGATTTTTGTATCTCTTTCCCCATTTGGCCAATTCTATTGTTTAAGCAGTTGTTTTCTTTTATCATGTTGTTGACTCTTTTTTTCCTAGTTTACTTTTATCACTGTCATTTCTTATCCCAATTTTTCTTCTACCCCACTATATCAACTCCTTACAGAGCTCCTTTTTTGAGCTTTTTTATGAGTTCTTCCATGAGTTCTTTCTGGGTTTGAGATTGTTTTTCTTTAGAGTTTTGCCCATAGGTGTTTTGACATTGTTGTTCTCTTCTGAGTTTGTGTCTTTATCTTCCCTGTCACCATAATAATCTTTTATGGTCAGATGTTTTTGTTGTTGCTGTTGTTTGCTCACCTTTTTTCGTCTTTTTCCTTTCTTTTAAATTTGAGCTTTGCTCCCAGGGTAGAAAGGGCACTGTTTCTAGCTTATTGTGCCAGGGGCTACAGGCCCTGACCCTTTACCTGGTGTTGCACTGATGTTTACCTGATGCCCACAGGTAACTCTTGTGTCTGGTGCTGTGCTGAGGGAGTGTGGTGGGAACAGCTGACACTGCTGGAGGCCATAGGTGTCTGGGAGCTTACCTGGTATAGAACAGGGATCCTAGTGCTGGTGTTTCTTATGTGCTGAGGCTCTTGGGGTGCTTCTTTTTCTTTTTTTAGGTTCTATCCCAATACTTTAATTAAAAAAGCAGTCATTATGTTCAAAGGTCTATAATATTGTACATAGCCTTTGATCCAACAATACCACTACTATATCGGTAACCTAAAAGGATTTTAAAAGGGGATGGGGGGGGAGGGAGAGAGAACAAATTTATACAAAAATATTTATAGCAACTCTTTTTGTAGTGGCTAAGAAGTGGAAATTGAGGGGATGCTCATCAACTGGGGAATGACTAAACAAGTTCTGGTATATGATTGTAATGTAATATTATTGTGCCATAAGAAACAACAAGCAGGATGATTCCAGAAAAACCTGGAAAGAATTATATGAACTGATACAGAGTAAAGTGAACAGAACCAGAACATTGTACACAGAAACAGCAATATTATGCAAAGAATAACTGTGAATGACTTAGCTATTCATAGGAATATAATGATCCAAGACAATCCCAAAAGACTCGTGATGAAAAATGCTATCTGTCTCCAGAGAAAGAACTGATGGAGGCTGGATACAGACTGAAGCAAAAAATCTTTTCTTTCTTTCTTTCTTTCCTTCCTTCTTTCTTTCTTTCTTTCTTTCTTTCTTTCTTTCTTTCTTTCTTTCTTTCTTTCTTTCTTTCTTTCTTTCTTTCTTTCTTTCTTTCTTTCCTTCCTTTCTGTTTTAGCTTTTTCCCCCCACAAAATGACCAATACAGAAATGCTTTACATGATTAAACACGTACAACCTATGTAACATTGCTTACTGTCTCAGAGAGGGGGGAGGGAGGGATAGAATTTGGAACTCAAAATTTAACAAGGAATGTTTACATGTTTTTACATGTAATTGGGAGAAAAATAAAATACAAATTTTTTAAAAGATGTAATTTTTTTTGTCTGCACAATAATCCACAAAACAGTAAATATAACAGAATAATAGCTGGATTTCACCTTGCCCAAGGACCATTTCTATCTAAATTCCACTGACTAGGGACAGCTAGGTGGCACAGTGGATAAAGCACCACCCCTGCAGTCAGGAGGACCTGAATTCAAATCTGACCTCAGACATTTATTTATATCCATCTATCTATCTATCTATCTATCTATCTATCTATCTATCTATCTATCTGTATATTTATTTATTTATTTTTAGTTTTCAACATTCCCTTCCACAAGTTTTTGAGTTCCAAATTTTCACCCCATCTCACCCTTCCCCCCACCCCAAAATGACATGCATTCTGAATATCCCTTTCCCTAGTCTGTCCTCTCTTCTATCTCTCCCCTGTTATCTTATCCCCTTCCCCTTCTATTTTTCTGTAGGGCAGGATAGAATTCTGTACTCCATTTCCTGTATTTCTTATTTCCAAGTAGCATGTGAAAACTTTTTTTTAAACATATGTTTTTAAAACTTTAGGTTTCAAATTTTCTCTCTTCCTCCCTCCCCACCCACCCTCATTGAAAACTCTCAATATAGGATACATGTGCAGTCATGCAAAACACCTCCATAGTAGACATGTTGTGAAAAACTAACTCTACTTCCCTTAATCCTATCCTGACCTCCCATTTATTCTATTCTTTTTTTGACCCTGTCCCTCCTCAGAAGTATTTACTTCTGATTACCCCTTTCCCAATCTGCCCTCCTCTCTATCATCCCCTGCTCTCTTGTCCCCTTCTCCCCCTATTTTCCTGTAGGGTAAGACAGATTTCCATACCCAATTGAATGTGTATGTTATTCCCTCCTTAAGCCAAATCCTACGAGAATAAGATTCACTCATTCCCTCTCACCTTCCCCTTTCCCCTCCACTGTAAGAGACTTTTCTTTTTGTTTTTTTTTGTGAGATAATTTACCTCATTCTACCTCTCCCTTTCTTCTTCTTTGAGTACAATCTTCTCTCATCCCTTAATTTTATTCTCCAGATATGACCCCTTAATCTTCAACTCACCCTGTGCCCTCTATCTATCTATCTATCTATATCTATCTATCTATCTATCTATCTATCTATCTATCTATCTATACATACATATATTTTTTCCTCCAACACTGACAAAAGTCTCATGAGTTATAAATATCATCTTTCCATGCAGGAATGTAAACAGTTCAACTTAATAAGTCTCTTATGATTTCTCTTTCCTGTTTACCTCTTCATGTTTCACTTGAGTCCTGTGTTTGAAAGTCAAATTTTCTATTCAGCTCTGGTCTTTTCATCAAAATGCTTGAAAGTCCTCTATTTCACTGAATGACCATTTTTTCCCCTGAAGGATTATACTCAGTTTTGCTGGGTAGGTGATTCTTGGTTGTAATCCTATCTCCTTTGCCCTCTGGAATATTATATTCCATGCCCTGTGGTCCTTTAATGTAGAAGCTGCTAAATCTTGTGTTATCCTGATTGTGTTTCCACAGTACTTGAATTGTTTCCTTCTGGCAGCTTGTAATATTTTCTCCTTGACCTGGGAACTCTGGAATTTGGCTATAATTTCCTAGGAGTTTTCCTTTGGGGATCTCTTTCAGGAGGAGATCTGTGGATTCTTTCAATTTCTATTTTGCCCTCTGGTTCTAATAATCAGGGCAGTTTTCCTTGATAATTTCTTGAAAGATGATGTCTAGGCTGTTTTTTTGATCATGGCTTTCAGATAGTCCAATAATTTTAAATTCTCTCTCCTGGATCTATTTTCCAGGTCAGTTGTTTTTCCAATGAGATATTTCACATTGTTTTCTAATTTTTCATTCTTTTGGATTTGTTTTACAGTGTCTTGATTTCTCATAAAGTCACTACTTCCAATTGCTCTATTCTAATTTTTAAGGAAGTATTTTCTTCAGTAATCTTTTGGACTTCCTTTTCCATTTGGCCAATTTTTCTTTTTAGGGCATTTTTCTCCTCATTGGCTTTTTGGACCTCTTGTGCCATTTGGGTTAGGCTATTTTTTAAGGTGTTATTTTCTTGAGTATTTTTTTGGGTCTCCTTTAGCAAGCTGTTGACTAGTTTTTCATGATTTTCTTGCATCACTCTCATTTCTCTTCCCAGTTTTTCCTCTACTTCCCTTACTTGCTTCTCAAAATCCCTTTTGAGCTCTTCCAAGGCCTGGGACTGATTCATATTTTTCTTGGAGGCTTTGGATGTAGGAGCTTTGACTTTGTTGTCTTCTTCTGTTTATATATTTTGAACTTCTTCTTCACCAAAGTAAGAAAGTATAGTCTGACTCTTTTTGCTCTGCTTGCTCATGATCCCAGACAATTACTTGAGTTTTAAACTCCTTATTAACGTAAGAGTCTGCTTCCAATGTGGAGAATGTACTGTCCCAAGCTTCGGGGTTTGTGTAGCCGTTTTCAGAGATACTTGTAGGGACCTGTAAATTTTCAGTTTTTCAAGGTGGTATGATAAGGGGTGAGGTTTTGTGGCCTGTGACCACAAGTACTCCTTTCTGTCCTGTAACTGTGAGGAGGGGTTTCTCTCTACAGCCACTACAGGCTCCACCAAGCCAGCTCCTCCTCACACCAGCACTGCCTCCCAGAACTGTGACCCAGATCCAAACACGGGCAAAGCAAGAGATTCCTGCCTCAGCACTGGCAAAGAGATCCCTGCAAATCCCTCTCTGATCAGATACTGGATTCCCCCTTAGTCTATGGGCCAGAAGCTCAGGAAGCAGCTGCTCCCCCCAGGGCCACTCTTGGGGAATGGAGCTGAGACCCTGCCTTCCTGTCTCAGCACTGCAGAAAGAGACTTTTCCCACTGACCTTCTAAGTTGTCTTTGGCATTAGTGGATTGAGGAGTCTGGAAACCTCCACAGCTGCCTGAGATTCAGTCTTCTGAGGCCTGCTCCAGGTTTGCTGTGGCCTGTGTGCCCACACTGTGCTGTGCTGCGCTCCCAGCCCTGCGTGATGTACCTTTCTGATCAACCATCCATGTTGTCTTGGGCTGGAAATTTGTTTCACTCTGTCTTTTTGTGGGTTCTGCTCCTTCAGAATTTGTTTAGAGCAATTTTTTATGAGTATTTGGAGGGGTTTGGGGATAGCTCAAGCAAGTCACTGCTTTCACTCTGCCATCTTGGCTCCACCCCCAACTTTTCCTTAGGACTACACTGAGGTACTTGGCTGTCTGGCCTCTAAAGGCTGCCTGTTTGCTCAGTACTATGCTGAAGCAAGTGATGGGGGCCCTGTGCTGGGTCTGCATGATTGCTTAGGCAACTGTAGGGTTGGCATCTACCCATTTCCCCAGGGCTATGCATAAGCATGTAGCAGTTCTCAGAGCTAGAGTCTGCCAGTTACCCAAGTTATACTGAGGCACATTATGAGGCATTGGGGGGGGGGACCCGGTGTTGGTGTTTGCCTGCTCCACCACACTGGGGATTAGGATCTACCATGGGTTTGCTGAGCTGGGGCTTGCTGCTGACTTGCTGGGACACTTCCTGTCCTGGACTATGCTCCCCTTTTTCCCAGGACAAAACTTTCTTGATCTTCCAAGTTTATTTGGCTAAAAGATTGTTTTGCCCCATCTTTTGGCTGGTTTTGCTGCTCCAGGAGTTGTGTTGGGGTGTTATTTTATGGTTGTTTGAAGAGTGAATATGAAAGAATTGTGGCAATTTATTGTTTGCCCTGTGTTCTTGGCTCCTGAAAGTCCTGTTTCATACTAGGATCTTAATAAATGTGTGTTTCTTTCCTTTTTTATCACTGCTGCTGCTATTATTCAATTCAACAAACACTTATTGAGCACCTACTGTGTGTTCAAGAACTTTACATTGTATTGAGAAGTGGAAATAAAACTATCGATCTATGTATCTATCTATGTATCTATCTTATCTTCCTCTCTACCTAGCTATCCATACACATGTATATGTGTTTGTTTGTATGCATGTATTAATAATATCAAGGGGAGGACATAGGTCTAGTCTGAAGGAAAGCTTGTTAACAAAAGGACAGAAGTCAAGAATACAAAGGAGAAGGAGGGGGAAGACTAAGATAGAATGTGATGAGTCTTACAGGAATGGTTATGAGGAAACAGGGATGATGGTTACAAAAGGGAGCCATAGAAGCCAAGGCAGTTCAAAATCAAAGGAAAGCTAGGGGGTAGAAAAACTTTAACAAACTTCCCAGGAGGCAAAGTAATACATATATGCTTACTAACCCCTAAAACAAAAAAGAGGAAGAAGGAGAAAATGACCAGTCCTTGAGCCTTCTTGATGGTAAAGGCAGTTTTCAGGCCATACTATCCCTAGAAATCTGATGCATATTTGATATACTCATCCTCTGCCATGCCAGCACTACTCTAAGTCTTGCTCCATCTTTGAGTAGATCCAAAGCGAGAAGGTCATTTTCCCCTAGACTAGTAACCCAATAATACTAACATAAAGGAGGAGTTTTGAGTGGGGGTTGACATAATGGTTAAAAAACCGTAGTCAAGGAGACCAGTTCAATTCCCACTTCTGACTTATACTGACTATGTGATTCTGGGCAAGTCACTTAACCCTTCACTCACTCTAGGCAAATCTGCATTGGTAGAAGGAATTTCCTTACCAGAAGTTTCCTACAGCAATAAAGTTATAGGTACAGTAAAAATTATTATTGTTATACTTCTCATATTTTTGTTGGAGTTTAAATGAAAAGTCTTAAGATAAATTGTTTTTTCACTCTTCTTTTTCTTTCCTTTTTTTAACTCCTTCATCTTCTGGTCTTTTTAATTTAATTTAATTGTTTTCACTAGGATTCAAAGAGAAATAGCACTGGGACAAGACACTATTCTCCTACTATTCTTTTATATTTACTGTTCTATCGACTATTGTACATTTTGATAAAATTACTCTTTTCTTAGTTGAACAAAAAATGTTTGGATATAAATTCATTGTAGACTCACTGAAAATACCCTTTGTGTACCCCCACTCTCAATAGGACAACAGGAATGTTCATGATAGCCTTTCCCCTCTTCAAGAATGAAGATACAACAACAACAATAATGAATAACATTCTGTTTTCACAAGACTTTGATCTCTGCTGTTAGGTTCATATTTTGAAAGCTTTTCAGTCTTACTAGCTTAGGAATTATGAATATTTAGTATAGCAACTGTGGGGCTGCCCACAGAATATCGAGTTAAGTGTTGTTTTTAAATTTTATGGTATTAAAGCTTTGTACCAGTGCCAGGCCCTGCCTCCTATTGCACCATGCTTCTGTGGTAGAGTGGTCAGGACTGATTGGTCTTAATGTAGGTCACCTGTGCTTCTATTCTTACCTCTACTTCCTGTAATAAGCACTTCTCTGGATCTTTGAGATTCAGAGTTCTGGGGTTTCAAGGCCCTCTCTTACTTCTAAGACTTCTTCAATTTCTAAGGACAATAATAAGGATTTGGGAGGTATCGTAACTGAAATATCCTGAGCTGAGCACTGCTAAAGTCACTGTCACTTCTCACTTGTCAATTCCACTCCTGTCATGTCATTTGAAAAATGCAAATTGTAGGTTTCTGACCATCTTGAGTATTTCTCATAGAAGCCCTTCCCTCTTACTGGATACCAATATTCTAATTTTGTAATATTGTAATCCATATACGTTTCTGTGGGCAATCTCTGATGTGCTGGTAAGCTCTCAGCTGGTTTGCCTGAATGAAAGTGCTGGCTTTTCTGGTAGGCCAAATTTTCCATTGTTTGAGGGCTTTCAGCTGATATTTTATGTATTTCTGAGATGAAAGAAGACATTTAGTGTAGCTGCTCACTTAATAACTTGATAACTATTTGGTCTTGTAATGCCTTTAAGTTTTTTGCTGGAGTAGGGGTTTGGGAGTTGGGTTATCTGCCTCTTTTCAGGCAGCCATCTTGGCAGGAAATTGGTATTCTTAAACTTTGACAGAATAATGTTTATTCCCTGAGAGCTCTGAGCAATAGTTCTGTCTATAATAACACTTTGTTTCTAGTACGTTTTATTTGCTGAATTCTCAAGGATATTTTTGGGCTTCAATCTGAGTGTAGTATGGAGATTTGTCATCTTTTCGTTTGTAAAGAATAGCAAACAATTTGCGCATAATTTCACTGACCCAGTTGTGTCTTGCTAGGCATCTAGTAGATGATAAACAGTTTGCAATCTGCAGCGTTATATTGCACAGCTTCCACCACTTCATTGCATAATCTGAAATGATCAATAAGTCTGGAGTCCTTAAGGAAAATCTTTCCATATATTCTGGTGGAGATTCTGATCTAGAATTGCTATAAAAAACAACCCTCCATTTCTATTTAAAAAAATCTGTGTGAATCACTCATTTGTCCATTTTTGTGACCTGTTCTTTGAGGACTTCACGTGGGTATTGAAACAGCATATACTGATGTGTGCATATCCTCAATTTATTTTTTTTTTACTCTCTGCCAAATATTATAGTAGAGTATGTTTGTCACAATAATTATAGTAGGTAGTAGCTTTTAAAATTACTCCACTTCAATAAAATTATTCTATTAATTGTATCCATGCTGTCAAACTCAAAAATAGTGTTTCTAAATTCCATTCTCAGCATGCCCATCTCTTTTCCAATATCATCCCAAGACACTGACATAAGTTTTGCCATCTGTGTCATTATTAGGTATCATTTCTGGAGTGTGAATTAAGTACATATTTTCAGTTCCTTCAGGCTCTCGAGATTTTCCTCCTCAGATTTAAGTAACTCTTTAATTTCTACCCTTATTTCATGTAATCTGGGTTCATGAATGAAGTTATCTCTTATGTCTACCCTGCACTGGTCTGTAATATCAGTATCATTGAACTGAGAATATTGATGATGAAAAGAAGCACAATGTCCTTGTATGTTTATAACTGGCAAGAACTGAGCCTGTATGGCTTTTTCCCTCATGATGTGATACAATAAAATGCTGAAAACATTATATTGTCAGTTCATTTCATCTATACTGGTACTTTAGTGGTAGCCCACTTTAGTGGTAAGTACCATATGCACTGATACATATGAAAGAGTTTTCAGTATTTTTTCATTTGTTCCAATATGTCTTGTCAACTCATGGCACTAGAATATGAAGGGACACAACTTAATTTTCTGTCCACCCTGTCAAAACTGATCATTATAGCACCACAATAGTTGCTAGTATAACCAGCCTTAAACCCTTAGCTACCCTATCTATTTCTCGGATTATTAATCTGATGAATAATCTAATTAATTGGAATACTTCAACTGGCCAATTCAAGATATATAGTATGCTAAGAGAAATACATAAAAACTATTACATTTCTATATCCATGTTTGTCTAGAGTGTGTGTCTCTCTATTCCCTCAATTTTATCTCAAATCAGTGTTGGAGAGACTGTAGAAAGACAGGTACACCAAAGTGTTATTAGTATATCTGTGAATTAGTAAAACTTTTTAATAGGTCAGTTTTGAATGATGCAAATAAAGTGACTAAAATGTCCATACCTCTCAACCCAGAGATTCTTTTAGTCATCTACCAAAAGAGGATCGTTAATAAATAAAAACAACAAAAAATTCCAGTTATAATGAAATATTTCTAGTAACACCTTTTTTTTTTTGGTAACATGCACTTAGAAACAAAATTGATGTCCATTAATTGGGAAGTAGTTAATCAAACTGTGGTACATTAATTTCATAAGTATTACTATGTAAGGAATGACAAAAGTTGAATACAGAGAACCATGGGATGACATATAAACTGATTCAAAGTAAAGTAAGCAGAGCTAGGAGAACAATGTCTGTAACAATTAAAATGGAAGGAGTAGCTAATATAAAACAATTAAAATCAAGGTACCTAAGATGCCCAAGGAACAAATAAAGAAGTAGAGTATTACTCCAAAGCATCTGCAAACAAATCACCAGGTAAAAATATAGGTTCTGTTTGGTTACATGACTAACTAGAATTCCTAGAAGAAATTAATTGGAAAATAAAATGAAATATACATATGTGTGTGTGTGTGTACATGTACACATGTATGTATGTATGCCGTAAATGAAATGAGATCCCTAGAGGAAATCATTGGAAAAATATGAGACCATTGGTGGAAAGACTTATTAAGAGGATTAATAAATTTGCAAAAGAGATACAATGTCTGATATATGTAATAGATGCCTTGAAAATCAGGATGGACTGAAATAAAGTTAATGACTCCACAAGACAACAAGAAAAATTAAAACAAAGTCAAAAGGGTGAAAAATAGAAGAAAATGTGTTTTAACATAAAAGTAATCATTAAAACAAAATAAGTAGAGATAATTTAAGAATCAGTGAGATGAGTACCACCAACAACCAAAAAGAGTCTGGTTTCCATTTTCAAGAAGTCATGAGAGATAATTGCCCAGATTTATTAGAACCAGATGGTAAATTCAATATAGAAACAATCTACTGTTGACTTCTGAAGAGAAACCCTAAAAGTAAAACTCACAAAAAATGTCATAGCTTAAATCTAGTTTCCAAATTAAGCAAAAATATAGCAAGTAGTCAGAAAGAAGACCTCAAGTATGGAAGAGCCACAGTTAAGTCTCACAAGATTTAATACCTATAACTGTAAGGGAGCACATAGCTTGGAATATGACACTCTAAAAGGCAAATGGTACAAGATGAAAACCAAGAATAACTTAGTCTGCAAAACCAAGTATAATCCTACACATGAAAAGTTTCAAGTCTAATGAAATACAGGATTTGCAAGAATCCCTAATAAAAATAACGGACCTAAGAAGAAACTTTGAAAAGCACAAGTCAAGTGAAAAATTAAAAAGGTAAATATAAGTGAGAAATCTGAAGGGACAAGGTGAGGATTAAGCTCTAGATGATACCAATTTGCCCTAGGAATCCTAATATCACCATGCCTCATAGATGGAATTAAATAACACAGAAAATGTATTTTTTTTAATGTTTTAATTACTTTAAAAGAAGAAAGGAAAAGAAAAGAAATACATGAGGAAGAAAGGGTGAAAAAAAGATAGTGAGACATCTCAAATATTTATCATATGTAAATATAACACTACACCATCAAAGAGGAAGGTATGGGAGAGTGGATATCACTTCAACTCTTCCATTTGAATTAGTGTAAGAAGAAAACACATTCACATATCTTAAAAGGGAACAGCAGACATACATTTAACCCTCCATCCTTAATCCCAGTGATAAGAGTCCCATTTGTTTTGGGAGTTTTTTAGGGAACAGTATTTTCTTCTGAAGTTGAAGACTTGGTTTCCTTTTCTTTCTTTGTTTTTTCTTATTATCTTTGGATTTGGTAAGGCTTTTGCAAACACCAAGACAAATGACTGTTTGTTTGGTTAAATTATGTAACCATGAATTTGGAAGTGATTATCATTTCCATGCCTATCAGCTCTAATAGGCTTTTAGCCTTGAGGAAGATGTTAATTTCTGGATTGTTTGTGAACTATGTCATATACCAAAAACATGCCAAATGATCTTCTTCTAAGGACAGAAAATACTTAACCCTTGCGATAATGTAAGGGATTTGATCTTTGACCAACACTATAGCCAAATGGCCTGTGATGTAATCAACATCATGTTAATGAAGTATTAAACTATCCTCAAAAGACTTTTTGGAAGAATTAAAAGGAACAACTTCAATGAATAACGCAACGCAAATTTGTAGGGCTTTCAAAGGCTAAACCAAAGAGATAGAACCTTGGTTTCCAGACATCCAGGTTTAGGATTTGGGAATAATTTGTAGAGGAAACTCCTACACTGGGGTGTAGGGAGGGGAGGGAAGAGCAGGAAGCTTCTCTCTATGTGCCCTATCGTCGTTTCGCCATGACATCTAGCAAGAACTTTCCTAACACTACATTCAATCAAGACACTACATTACACTTCATAGTTCATCTGTTTAAACAAAATTGAGATAAAATTGGGGGAGCAGAGATGCACTCCAGACAAACATGGATATAGAAATGCAACCAATCTAGGGAGGTAGAGAGTCACTGATCGCAGAGAAGATAAACTATGGGTAGGAACAGACTCTAAGAACCCAGCTTTACAATCTGATTAATAGAGTTGCTGAACTCCAGGGAATCTTCATGAGGGCTCAAAAGGGGGAAAAAAAAGACTTCCAGACACTGTAGTACTAAAAGATATGTTATTTTTCCAACACATATGCATTTTATGTGTCTCATCTCAACTGTAATCTTTCCCATGTGGTTGTGGGAGTGTATTCCCTGGGTTTATGAGGAAAATGTTTTATAGTGGCTATTTGGATGATACTACTTTAGTAAATATCTTTGCTAAGAGATAATTTTGTCTATTGCCTTATTGTTATTGGGAAGCTTACTAATGAGCTTTAGGGTTAAGTATAAAGACCCACAGGATTGCCCTTCAAATTTAAGATAGTAAATGCTCCATGGAGGATCCATAGTAAATGCTCCATGGAGGATCCATCACACCAGTGTAACTTGGTGAAGTATTGCAGAGGAGTGTTGCACAGGAACAACTTCCTAACAATCAGAGCTGGGTGTCATTGTGGAAAGAGTATCAGGCTGGAAGACAGGAAGACTGATCTTGCTGAGTTCAAATTTGGCCTTAGACACTTACTAGCTGCGTAACCCTGGGAAAGTTACCTAAACCTATTTGACTCAGTTCTCTCATTTATAGAATGAGAAGGAGAAGGAAACAGCAAATCATATTACTCCAGTATTTTTGCCAATAAAATACCAAACGGGATCACAAAGATTTGGACATGACTAGAACAACTTAACAAGCCTCCCTGAATGAATGAATACATAAATAAATAAGCAAAGAAGGATGGATTGGTCTTAGTGGCCTTTGTTCTAATTTTCTATGAATAAAAAAGTCCTGCCCTATCAGCACACAATTCTGGGGTAAGAATTTGTCTCATAATTTGTGCTAAAGCGATTGCACTAAGGGTGGGCTATGTCTGAATGATAAGTCTATGATTCATGTAACACTAAAATACAGATCTGTTAATATTCCCTCCTCTTAGTCATGACTTTAATCCATGTACCAGTCACACTTATTCTCATCAGCACTGATTCAATTTATATGGCAAAGGGAAAACTAACTGATTGGATACCATACTTCATGCTTCATGCCTCAGAGACCTTGGCTCATTAACTTAGGACCCTTTGTGAGCACATGAGGTATTAAAAAGGAGCAAAGTGAAATAGGACCACTTAGCTCTTTTATGCCTTCATTTTCTCACATATCATACATGAAGATTTTGTTGATATTCAGTGAACTAGCAGATGTGAAAGTGCTTTGGGACAGGTAAGTTACTATTGATGTGCAGAGTATTTTTTTTTCTATTCCCTGAACATGCCCTTCATTTTCCTGCCTCTATACTTTTGTCTGATACTACCTGAAATGTATTTCTTTCCTATCTCTGATGATTGAAACTCTCTACCACATTCAAGCTCTAACTCTGTTGCTGCCTCCTCTAAGAGGCCTTCTCTGATATCTCATCCATAAGTAATGTATCTCTATTTTTTTACACTGTTGAACATCCGCTCCTCCTGAATGGTCTCTTTTTTCTGGTTTCTGAATTTTCACAACACTGCTCTATCCTGGCTACTATGAATGGGTTTATCTCAGGGCTATGGTTAGGGCTTTTTTCTCTTATTACCCAGTCTTTCTTGGTTATCTTATCAACTACCAAGGTTTCATATGTGAATTTTTATAGTGATTACTAATTTTATACTGTTATATTTTACACTTATTATTCCTAAGTTTACACATATTGCCATGATCTCTTTCATAAGCCATAGCCTGCATCACCAACTATATATCATATACCCTTTGTATGTGTCACATAGGCATCTAATCCTTAATGTTTAGCATTTTGGAAATATTGTTTTCCTTTCTCCCCCTCCCCACTCCCAGACTATTCCCTTTTTTACTCCATATTTCGGTCATGAGTAATGCCATCCTCCCAGTCATTCACTTTTGTTTGGTTGGGTTGTTTTTATTTATTTATTTTTTTGGTTAGGCAATGGGGTAAGTGACTTGCCCAGGGTCACATGGCTAGTAGTTGGTATATGTCTGAGGCTGGATTTGAACTCAGATCCTCATGAATCCAGAGCTGGTGCTGTATTCACTGCAACACATAGCTTCCCTTTGTCATTTACTTTTGTAACTTCAGAGTCATCTCAGCTTTTCCATATTCTCCATATCTAATCAGTTCCCAAGTTTTGTCAGTGTTACCTCCACAACATATATTAAACCACTCCCCCCTTCTCTTCACTCAGAGGACCACTATGCTGCCCCTAATCACTATCACCTTAACTCACAATGACCTACATATTAGATTATTTGGTATCCTTCCTCTTTCCTCCTATCTTGTATACAGTTTTCAAATTAGCATCCTTAGTATATGTGTTGCTGAAGAATACACCTAACTTAATATCCTTAAAGCAAAGGTCTGCACATGTCGCTTTCCTGCTCAATAAGCTTCAGTGGCTCCCTGTTGCTTTTCAGATGATGAACCAATTCCTCCTTCATGTAAAACCATTCACAGTTTTACTCCAATTTGCCTTGATCTATTATTCTTTAGCTATTCCACATTTAATAAACAACCATTTATTAATCCCCTAGCATGTGTCATACACTGTGCAAGGCATATGGAATAAAAAGAAAAAAAAAGCAAAGAAAAACATTCCCACCTACCAGCCACTAAGTGTATAAAACATGTAATACAGAAAAGAGACTATATATAAACAAAGTTAATTGAAAGTAATTTTCAAACAGAAGAACACTAACAACAATTAATCAGCAAGCATTTAGTAAGCATCTACTATCTGCTAGGCACTACATTAAGTATTGGGATACAAATCAAAGAATGAAATGATCCCTGCTCTCATGGAGGTAATATTCTAATGAGGGGGACAACAAGTTACACACACACACACACACACACACACACACACGTGTGTATATATATATGTATGTACACAGATATGCATACATGTACATATGCATACATACACATATTAAAATTCCTAATGTGTATACATCTATGTACGTACACATACATGTGTATTGTATATACATATTTATCATCTGTGTAGGAATGTCCTGGTATCGATCCCTATGGTGTGGTCAGTCATTTTTCCTTTGTTCTGTTTGGCTTACTTCCTCACACTGGCAGAAATGGGTTTGGGTATGGTCAAATCAAAGTCTCTCCTGGTCCTAGAGTAACCCTGTTGTGGGAGGACATACTTCCCCTATTTGCCACAGTAGTTTCTCAGCCTCCACTGCTGTGTTTCCCTCCTACATTAAATCAGTCAATTACAATGATGAAAATTACATTAACTCTTAAACATGAAACACTTCCTTAACAAGACAAAAAACAATAACAATCAGCATAAAGCTGATGCAGGAAAAATCAATACTTTATGGTTAACCCATAAATCTGGGACACACCTTCCCAGAAAAGCACATGATATCCATGTAGAAAAGTGGGCACATTATTTTATAAACATAATAGGGAGTTATATGAGTCAGGATAACACATGTGTTTGAGGGAAATAGAAAATCTGGATTTGAAGACTGAATGTCCTTCATTCCTGTATGGACAGTACACAGCAGACAAAGCCATATCTCAGTTAATTATTCACCTTTTGGTCCTCATTGCTCTTTTACTGAGTAAATCTGTAACTCTTTCACTCTCTTTTTTTGCCTTTATAAAAGTCTTTATGAAAATGGTGTATATACATATATATCAGTAGCGTAATCTTTAAGCAAACAGCAGATTTTCACAAATAATTACCTTTGCTACATCATATTTTTCAGTCACAAATAGTTGACTGAAATTTGTAGAATATACAAGATTCTGCTGTGTTTGTTGATTACAGAAAAGCAGTTAACTGGCATAGCAAAACAGAGCATTAAAGGCTTTCCTCTAGCTAGCTACTCTTATTCCTATTTTAACCTCATACAAGTTTCCTTGATAAATGCCATAAGTAACATAACTCTATTCAACAATACTGTGTTTATGAACTTCAAGAGCTAAATGCCCACCAGATAGGTTTGCTACTGTCATGAAAGTATCCTCTTCAAGGTGCACGTGGAAGAGAGATCCCTTACAGATGGTGAGGTTCTTCATATACTACTGTTTGCAATGATGTTAATGCAATAAATTGGTATAGGGAATACAGTACTGTACTCAGGAAGACCTGAGCTCAAAATATAGCTATGTGATCCTGAGCAAACCACTCAATGTCTCTCAGCCTCAGTTTACTCATTTGAAAAATGGAGACAATAGTAGAATCTACCTCTCATGGTTGTTTTGAGGATCAAATGAGGTAATATATGTCAATTGCTTTGCCAACATTAAAGTGCTTTAGAAATGCTAGCTGTTGTTGCTGTTGTTGTTATTGTTGTTGTAGCAATTACATACATTCCCACAACATTAATATAGGCATATCTCGCACATAGTGTAAGTTCAGTTCCAGGCCACTACAATAAAACAAATATCACAATGAAGCAAATCCCAACTTTTTTGGTTTCCCAGTACATATAGAAGTTATGGTTATACTATACTGTAGTCTATAAAGTGTGCCATAATATTATATCTTTAAATAGTATGTACCTTTATTAAATTATATATATATATATTTATTATTGCAAAAAAAAAAATGCTAGCCATGATCTGAGCCCTCAGCAAGTCTTGTGGAGTATCCTTCCTCAATGTTGATGATTCCTGACTCACCCAGGGTGGTGGTTGCTGAAAGGTGGGATGGCTGTAGCAATTTCTTAAAAGAGGACAACAATGAAATTTGTTGCATAGACTGACTCTTCCTTTCACTTGAACACTCATAGGCTACTATAGGGTTATTAATTGGCCTAATTTCAATATTTTTATGTCTCAGGGACTAGGAATATCCAAGGGGAGGGAGAGAGATGGGGGAATAGCCAATTAGTAGAGTAATCAACACACATAACATTTATCAATTAAGTTCACCATCTTATATGGGTATAATTAGTGGAGTCCCAAAGCTATTACAACAGTAATATCAAAGAGCTGATCACTAATCACAGATCACTATAAAAGATATAATAATACTTTAAAAGTTTGAAATATTGTGAGAAGTACTAAACCATAATGCAGAGACACAATGGGAGCACATGCTGTTGGAAAAAGAAGTGCTGATAGATTTGTTTGATGCAGGGTTGCCACAAACCTTCAGTTTGTAAAAAATAAAAGGTATGCAAAATGCACTAAAGTGAAGCACAATAAAACAAGGTATACCTGTACTTCTCAATGACATTCAGTATTCCTCAAAATAAGTGGTTCTTAAAAATCCATATAGGTGGGGCAGCTAAATGTCACAGTAGATAGAGCACTGGCCCTGGAGTCAGAAGAACCTAAGTTCAAATTCAGCCTCAGACACTTGACACTTACTAGCTGTATGACCCTGGGCAAGTCACTTAACCCCATTGCCTCTCAAAGAAAAAAAAATCTACATAGGAAAAATGAGTAGATGAGGAATGTCTGGTGTTCAGCTTTGGTGTATGACTGAATGGTCAGGACATGGAGTTTGTCCATCTGAACAAACTGGATAGCACCTTTTCCACTCTTAAACTCATTAACCATTGGAAAATGTTTTAAACTAAAAATCATTCCTAAAAGAGCAGTTTGCTTTTAGTCAGAAAACTGCCAAGATCCTCAGACTGGTCCTTTATACAATGCTGACAAGCTTGACCAGCTCTTCACCCAACAGGGTGCTGGTTCATTCAATCAGTTTTCAGCAAAACAGAGCTCAGAATAAAACTCCTTAGGTTGGTTCTCTGGGTAAGGCATGTCAAGCTAAGATAGCTCTTCATTCAAGAGGATACTGCACAGTCTATTCATTATCTTCTAACATCAAATACAAAGATCATATGTTTGCCTTTTGTTTCTCTTTGTAAAATCAGCTAAAGCAATAAAAAGAAATCAGCACCTCTGAGAGATTTTAAGTCAAGTCAAGAAGAATTTATTAAGGACTTACTATGTGTCAAGCGCGGCTTGGCACTAAGAAAGGCAAAAAAAGCCCCTGCCCTCCAGAAGTTCACATTGTAATGGGAAAGACAACATACAAGGAGCCATGCAAAAACAGGACGTAGATAGATAAATAGATAGATAGACAGACATATAGATATAGCATTATGTGTGCATACATATATATGTATGCATATGCATGCATGTATGTATATATATATATATATGTTTTTACGTGTGTGTGTGTGTGTGTGTGTGTGTGTGTTTAATTGTAGGTAATCTCAGAGTGAAACTTTAAGGGGGAATGTGAAAGGCTTCTTGTGGATGATAGGATTTTAGATGAGACCTGAATGAAACTAGGGAAGCCAGGAGGTAGAGAGGAGTAGGGAGAGAATTCCAGGCATGGGTGATAGCCAGCAAAAAAAAAAAAATCATTGAGTCAGTAGATAGAAAAATCTTGTCAGAATCATCTGCAAGGAAAAGAAGAAGATTAGTGTAACTGGATCATAGGACATGTGGTGAAGGTGGAAAGTCAATTGCAAGAATGTTGGAAAGGTAGGAATTAGCTAAGTGATGTAAGCCTTGAAGAGCTAAACAAAGGATTTTAAATTTGATCTGAAGGTAATAGAAAGCCATTATATTAGACTGAATTGGTAAGGATGGGAGAGGAGAGAGGATCAGACCTGTGCTTTAGAAGCTGTGTGGAGAATCAATTGAATTGGGGAGAGATTTGTGTCAGGGAGACCAATTAGAAAGATTTTTTAGTATTCCAATCATTACATGATGAGGACCTGTTCCAGAGTAGCAGCTGTGTCAGAGGAAAGAAAGAGTTGGATACAAGAGGTGTTAGGAATTTAAGAACAACGAATTGTTGAGATGTTGTGGAGAGAGACATAGGCATGGAAACATATTATGGGGTAAGCTATAGAGAGGAGTCAATAATGCCTAGATTAGAAGCCTAGATTATTAAGAGGATGGCAGTGCCCTCTACAGTGATAGGAAAGTTCAGGAGAGGGGATGGACTCTGGGAAAAGATAATAAGTTCTGTTTAGGATACATTGAGCTCAAGATACCTACAGAACATCCAGTTTGAGATGTCCAAAAACAACTCCCTGAAGCTAAAGATGGTGCTAGAGAGAAATGAGAAGAATTCATCTCTCTTTTAATGAGCTTCAGCCATTTCCCAGCAAACTAACATTTCCTGGCCCTGTAGCTAAAGCCTTCCAGTTAACTGACTCTCATTTTATATTTTTAACTGCCTCCCAAGGTCTTCTCAATTTAGCTCCATCCAGCTTGTTCTTTCACTTTTTCTGGCTTCTTAAACCACCTTAATGGCTCAAATCAGAGCTGTCTGGTGCTCAGTGACTCATTTTTCCTTTACGAGGTAAAACTCACAAATTTCATTTTTCTATTAGTTATGAAACAGTGAGGTCTTATTTAATAATCCCATATTTGAGTTATCCCTTTGTAAGCTTTAACTTTTCAAACTCTGAAAACAGCTGTATGAAAATGGGCTCAGGGACCACCTTGTAATCTAACCTCAATCATTTATCTGGCCTCAAACAGACCCTCTCAGTTCTCCTATTAGTCTCTATCTCTCCCAAAATGTATCTGGCAACTTTTTTTACATTTGCATTTTATCAGTTTGGGGTGCACAAACATGATTTTTCTGCCCTTTCAGCAACAAAACTGCTTACACGAGAAAAAGGCAGGACTTTACTAATCTACATATACATACATATATATATATATACATATATACATATATATATATGTATATATGTATATATATACATATTTGTAAGGTCCTGCCACAGATAGATAGATAGATAGATAGATAGATAGATAGACAGACAGACACACATACCACATATATAATACATACTTATACACATATGTGTATACAGTACAAAATGCATAATGCATATATGTACATATAGATGTATAAAATATATTAAACACAAGCTAACTGGGAAAGTAGGATTCAATAAAAATTTAAGTATCAAAATCAGGTTTAAACTATATCTTCAGGAAGAGTTTCTATGGGGGCAAAAGTGAGGAGGGATTGTATCCTAGATAGGAAGAATAGTCAGTAAAAAAGGCACAGAAATAGTCATTGTAGAGGAATATGAGAAATGAAGATAAGACAAGCTTGACAGAATCACTTTCGGAATATTATCATAAAGGAGACTGAGAATATAGTTAGGTTATAAAGGGATTTAAAATAAATAAATGGACATACCAGAAAAGAAATAAACAATCAAAAACTACTATAGGAAATGGCACTTGATTTGTTTGACAGAAGCTATAGATTTTATTGTTTAAGTTGGAGATGAAAAGGATTCATATTTGTATTTTAGGAGTGCCAGTATGGAAGCTTTGTTGGGGATGGATTGGAAAAGTTAGAAACTGGAATCAAGAAGACCAGTGAGGAAATCCCATATGAAATCACTGCTGTAATGAATGATAGATATATAGACAGAAAGAAAGAAGGAAGGAAGGAAGGAAGGAAGGAAGGAAGGAAGGAAGGAAGGAAGGAAGGAAGGAAGGAAGGAAGGAAGGAAGGAAGGAAGGAAGGAAGGAAGGAAGAAAACATTTATTCAGTGTTTACCATGTGCTAGGCACTGTGCTAAGCATTAGGAATACATATATATAGCAAAGGGGAAAAAAAAAGTTGCTACCCTCCAGGAACTTACATTCTAATGGAAGAAGACAACATACATAAAAGGGAGTAGAAAAAAAGAGACAAGGTAGAAAAGTCAAGAATGGAGTCAACAGAGAAATGAACCACGGTTGGGAGGGTGTGAGCGGTAGGGAGGGACAGGTCTGGGCTGTAGGCATTTTCAGAGCAAGAGGTGGAAAAGTCCAAATAGTACAGGAAAGAGATCATGAGGGCCTGAACTTGAACAAAGATTTTGTAAGTAGAGAGAAAGGGTTGGATGTCAAGGATTTTGTGGAGGAAGAATCAATGAGATTTTCTGACCAACTGCATATGCAGAGAGGAGGGAGAGGGAAGATTCAGGAATAACTTTTTTTTTTTCCATTTATGAGTTTTAAATTGGAACTTCTTCATTTTCACCTTGTCTTCTCAAGTTTTCGTGATGGATAGATTCCTAATAACCTTTATACATCCCTTTATTGTAATAATCAAGAATGACCTCTCATTTACCTTTGGAAAGAAGCACTTTGCTGAACACCATTCATAAATTTCATTTATGTAATGATGATGATGATGATGATGATGATGATGATGATGATGACCCAGATATATAGATTTTCAGGAATACCTTCAAAGAAAGAAAGGTTGCTAAGTAAGGACTGTAGAATGAGTACCTATAAATTGCAATGCAGAAAAAAAAGAATATACCAACTTCTCCTCTACCTCCTGCCCCTTTTCTATGGGCAAGGGCAAAGGTAGACATTCAGAGATTTACTGGAGCCAATTCTAACTAACTTTGGAGAGGGAAATGTTGCGTTTTTAATGTGAGCATTTACACCTCAGAAATCTGCAATTGCTAATCAGGATTTGAGTTATTGTTTGATTTCTAGAATTTGCAAAATGTTAATGGAATTTAAACTTAAAAGTGTATAAATAAATAAATATTGTGTTCATGTGTGCATATATGTGTGTTTGTATATATATACATATATACATACACATTTTTCCTCTGAGAGCTCCATTGTTAAACGTTTACCAGCATATATTCGTATTGCTGTATGAACATTGCTTGAGTTCATTATGAGTGCAGTAGAAGGCTCAGAGAATGAAGTCATCACCAGACTGTAGGCCTGTTGACTACAAAATAATGATGATGATGATGGTGGTGATAATAATAATAAATAACTGGCATTTATATGGCACTTTAAAGTTTTCAAAGTGTTTTGCACTCATCATCTTATTTGAATCTCATAACATCCTCTATATCTTGTATTAGAGAGGGTGACCAGGGACAAAGTATTTCCTCAAAGAAGTTGAGGTTATATGCATTCCAAAGATGGGAAGAATGTGAGAGAGAAATAAAGGAATGTGTGTTGTTAGAATGGAAGGTCTGTGGACTATGAAGAAAGGGAGAACAGAACAGAAAGAGACTCCAATGGCATAGAGCAGAAGTGGACTGAAGGAAGATGAAGGGAATTGGTAATTTAGGAAGGTTCTCTGTTTTGCCTAGGGAGCCTGCACCTCTAAACCATGGTGATTGGAAAAGAAGTAGAAAAGAGTCTGGTAAACACAGGATGGTTAATTTACCCACACACTATTCTTACTTCCCCTCCAGAGAGAGATAGAGACACAGAAACAGAAAGTGATAGAGACAGAGACAGAGAGAAACAGAGAAACAGAGGACACACAGAAAGAGAAAGAGACAGAGAGAGAGAGAATTTGCCTTAGGTCTTGAATCTCTCCATTAACTATCTGCTAATAATTTCTGGCTTGCTTCAAGATTCAGATCAAGTGTTACCTAAAACATTCAATAACTAATTGCTCTCACTGTCCTCAAATTGTATTTATTCATCTTTGTAGATGTTCTAACCCTCCTCTCCCTCCCACCCCCTTACAGCTTAGAGGCAGTTAGGTGTTACATTAAATAGAGCGCTGGGTCTAGAGTCAGGAACACCTTAGTTCCAATTCAGCCTCGAATACTACCTGTGTAAGCAAATAAGCAATCCACTTCACCTCTACCTGCCTCAATTTACTCAATTGTAAAGTGAGGATAATAAGAGCATTTACTTACTAGGGTTGTTGTAAAAGATCAAAGAAGATATTTTTGTAAAGTGCTTAGCACAGTGGGTGGCACATAGTACACACTTAATAAGTGTATATTCCCTCTCTCCACCTCACTACCACCCCTCCACCAAGTTCCAATAGAATATAAACACTTTGAGGATAAAACCTGGTTTTTGTTTTTGTTTCCTACATACCTCTCCAACCCTCCTCCTGCCCTAGTATAGTGCCTTGTATATCCTAGCTGCTTAATAAATAATTTAGCTCAATTAAATTTAATTGAATTATAGTCATTTGGGAACCTGCCTTATCCAATCCACTAACAGATTGTAAGCCATCTCAAAATCTAACATTTGGTTACTAAGAAGAACTCATTAAACAGTACATGAATTAAATGGAACTGAAGAGTAGACGTTTAGGACAGTGGAAAAACTTCTGGATTTGGAAGGATTGAACTTGGTTTTAAATTCTGGCTCTTTTACTTTGGGAAAAACTTTCTCTTTGGGACTGTTTCCTCACCTGTAGAATGAGGTCCCCTCTACCTCTAAATATGTGGTCCTATGAAGACTCATTTAATAGCCATTTGACCTTGGACAGCATGTAGTTTGCTTCTCAGAACCTCAATTTCTTCATCTGTTAAAAGAGGAGATTGAACTAAATGATCTCCAAGGACTCCTCTAGTTCTATTTTGAGTTTAGAGCAATCAATAATAATAGTAACTAACACACATTCTGGTTTAGGGTTTGGAAAGCAATTCACATAAGTTATCTCACTTTACCCTCACAACAACCCGGAAAAGTAAGTTTGTTATTATTATTTCCATTTTATAGGTGAGGAAACTGAGGCTAAGAGTGTAAGTAAGTTAGACTAAGATGAACTCAGGTCTTCTTGATTCCATCACCCTCTGCACTGTGCTGCCTACCTAGCTCAAGGTGAGCTATGTGGTGAATATAAGATACATAGATAAGTAATTATAATACAAAGAGGTATGCAATAAATTCATTTTTAAACTATAAAATGCTTTTCAAGGGCCGTAGAATGAACAAACATTTCCAACTGGAGAAATAAGAGAAGTTTTTCTGGAGGAAGTCAATTTTGAGTTGCCCCAAAATAGTTGTATCTCAGGCTGTCTGACCTGCTTCTTGACCAACACCTTTCCTCCCCCTACCCCATAAAAATAACTGAGGATGCTTTCAACATTCCTTATTTCCTCATGTACATCTCCTCCTCCATCGCCAAGCTGCCTTCTTCCCACCCACCCCCAGGCACAGTGACGGTGGCTGGAGTTTCCCATTAAACCAGTCATTCTTGTAGAAAAGAGAGCTGACATGATTTATACCCCTCGGTGAGAAAGGCAGTATCACATGTCTCTGCACTCAGGCAATTAGGAGCCTGGCACAGTCCTGTTCCTATCACTCCTATTGTTAACATTTTCCAAAAATGCATAAGGAGACTGAAACATTCAATTCCACAGGCTCTAGGTCTGGTGCACCAATGACATTTGTGTGTGTATGTGTTTATGTCTCTCTCTGTATCTGTCTCTATGTCTCCTTGTCTGTCTCTGTCTCTGTGCCTCTGTCTCTTTATCTCTATTTCTCTGTGTCTGTGTGTCTGTCTCTGTCTTTGTCTGTCTCTCCTCCCTTCTTAAGGGAAAGGAAAAGGATTGTGATTTTTCATTTTAAATATTTTTCAGCTATACCCAAGTTTATCTCCTTTTGGTTCCAACGAAAAAGCTGAAATTTACGTACATTAATGCATTCCCTTGGACTAGATCACTTTATGGGGTCATATAATTTATAGTACAAAAGGACCCCAGACATCATCTAAACAAATATATTTTACAGATATGGAAACTGAAGACAAGAAAGAGTAAGTGACTTTAGTTCTCTGCGCTGTGTAGTCATAGTATATGCTTCTAGACTGATATCCAGAGAAAGGTAGTCCAGATGCTAAATGACCTGATGTAATAGCACGTGAGGATCCATTGTAGGAATGGAGGCTGTTGTAATCTGGAGAAGAGAAGGTTCCTGGAGGGCAAAATAACTTTTCAAAAATATGAAGGGCTATCATATTAAAAAGGGATTAGACTTGCTTTGGTTGTCCCCAGAGAACAGACATTAGGACAAATAGTCATTGAAAGGAGGCAGATTTAAGCTTGGTGTAAAGAAAAAAAAAACCTCCTTAATAATTACTGTCACCCTAGAGTGGAATGGGTTATTTTAGGAGGTAGTGGGTTATCTTTCAATGGAAATCTTCAAGAAGCATTCAAATGTTTCCAATTAAACCAGTCATTCTTGTAGAAAAGATATACTTCTGGGGTATATTTTAGAAGGAATTTCTGTTTAGGTGTTGTTTCAGTCCAGAGAGAGGGTTGGGAAACTTCTGAAGATTTCTCACCTGTTCTTTATCTGACAGGCCAGCTATTCCATAGTCTTTCCCCAATGTGGTAATCCATCTTTATGTTTCTGCTCTTTCTCTGGACCTCCCCACCTCCCATCATATATTAACTCACTTCTGAAAATGTCTTTACCTGGAACATTCCAGTTAGAAATTTAGTTTCCTAACTGATTAAGAAAGCATACATTAACATTGGCCGTGTCTGATGAAACCTTGACATGGAAGCTCTATAGGGAATTGACACAGTGGTTAAGACCAAGAGCTATTCCTCAATAGATGAGTGTTAGAATGTGAACAGTTTTCAAAAGAATTATAGACTAGTAAAAGCCATATGGAAGATGGTTCCAAATCAGTAATAATGAGAGAAATGTAAGCTAAACAACTATGAGATTCCACCTCACATCCATCAAATTGACAAAAATGATGAAAGACAGAAATAGTAAATGTTAGAGAGGTTGGAGGAAGACCAACACACTAACACAGTATTGGTGGAGCTGTGAATTGGTTAATCATTTAGACAAACAATTTGGAACCATTGAGAAAATGTTAGCCTCTTCATACTCATTGGCCCATTGATCCCAATCCCAAGCAAGTACCCCCAAAAGGTCATAGATAGATCAATGAAATAATACATGGAAGATGCTTTGTAAACTTTAAAGTACTATATAAACGTACAAAGTTTTACAGTTGAGTGGTGGGTTTTGTCAATGATTATATCAAACTGATCATAGCAGTACTTTTATGAAAGCAAAAAACAAGCAAATGGAAAAGAAACAAACAACAAAACCAAAATGAGTGTGCAGTGATTGGAAATAGCTGAATATATGTGGTACATGAATTTAAGGGAATACTATCATGCTACATGAAATTATGAATATGATGAATTATGAGAAACCTAAGAAGATTTGAATGAGGTGATTTGGTGCAACATAAGGTAAGCTAGGAGAATGATATACACAAAGACTACAGTAACGTAAAAGAGAAAAAAGAAGAAGTCAAAAATTTGTAATTGTAATGACCAATATTGAGCCTGGAGAACAAAAAATCAATCATCCCTCCCCCCTTTCGGAAAAGAGGTAGGAGAATATAAGTGGAGGAAATCATATTCACTGTCAGGCATGGTCACTGTGCAGCTTGGTTTTGCTGAACTATTTTTCATTCTTACAAGAGAGACTTCAATATATCTAGGCAAGTATTTTCAGAAATGGATATGATTATAAAAACAAAAACTATATATCAATAAGAAATCTTAAAACACAATAAAAATACAACTGAGGTATCATAATAAATTCCTTGGGTGTAATAATAATGACATATCTCTATAGTACTTTCTTCACAACAACCCAAGAAGTTTATAAATAAATAGTATTTGCATTTTATAGATGATAACACTAAGGTTCAAAGATAAAATGACTTTCTCCCCTTTATAGAATATAAGCTCCTTGAAAGCAAGGATTAATTACTTTCTATCTTTGCATATGCAGAACACAGTCCAGTGCCTGGAGCACAGGAGGCACTTAATAAATGCTAGGTGATTGATTCGTTTGCTAAAGTTGATATTCCTATCAGTGAGGCTGCAAAACCACATTCTGTCTGCAAGGCTAACATTCTTTCCTCTATACCAGGTATACTGGTCAGAAACAATTGGACATACTTCCGGGCCACCCCTGTCTAGTCCTTCAAATTAACAATTTAGAAATAACCCTTTGGGCTCTCAATCCACCTAAAGTGTGATCACCCCTGTTTCTCTTGCCCTTCCACGAGGAATACGTGGTTCAGTAATTCCCTAGCAATGGGAGCATGGGTTAGTCACTTGCCCTTGTCTTGTTCTGTTTCTCAATCTGTAAAATGAGGGGATTAGATGGTCTCTGAGGCCCTTTGCAGAACTAATATTCTGTGACTAACAGTTCCACCCCCTTCCTAAGTCTTGAATTCATTAATTACTCTCTCTTCAACTATGTAAGTTCACTTAAGGGCAGTGTGGTATATGAGCAAATTGGGAAGAGTGTGGGTGTCCTCCTTGGCATTCAGCTCAAAGGTCACAATGATCCCCAGAATTGCCTACTCTCCCTGAACAACTCATCATAAGTCTGTCACCTGGGAAACTACCTAAAAAGTTTTGCAAGTTGTTTTTATTATCATACTGTAACATCTCTCATAACAACTTCTGTTAGTTCTCATACCAGCTGCTATTTGAAGTCCTATTCCACAAAATGACAATCCATGAACAAAGAGCAGGTTAAAAAGCCTATCTTTTGGCTAAAGGATGGTGGGAGAGAGAAGGGTTAGTTGGAACAGCTGTTACATGTCTGTCTGTACATACAAAAATGGTGAAGCTTATGTATGGAGTTCTCGCACTGGGGCTAAGATTGCAAAGTGTCTTACTTGGTAACAACTGTCATATTACCAATGGCTTCCATTTGTATAGTGCTTTGCAATTCACAAAACTTAACATGTATCTTCCCCCACGGCCTAAAAAATGGGTATTTTTTCTGGTTGAAAAAAAATGGCATAAAATCCCCATTAAACTGTGAACTTTTAGAAGGCAGGGACTGTATTTTGCCTCTTTTTGTATCCCCAGCACTTCCTAGCACATAGCAGACATTAAAACAATATTAACTGACTGACTAGTAGAGTAAAAAAAACATTAGACTTGGATTCAGAGGTCCTAGATTTAAATACCAGCTGTGTGACCATGGACAAGTCATTTAATCTACCTTAACCTCAGATTCTTTATCTGTCTTTTATTTTTCTTAACTATCAAGCATTTATTTTTTTTCTCCCTGCCACCTTCTCATTTATAAAATTAATAGGAGGAGAGCCTGCAATAGATGGTTTATAAGAACCCTTCCAACTCTAAGCTCCATAAACTAAGACTTCTTAAATACAGGTCTTTTCACTACCTCAATAGTTTAAAAAATCTATCATTTCTTTAATAAGGCCACATCCTTATCAAATTCAATTCAATTCAACAGATATTTATTAAGGACCTACTATATGCAATATGCTGCTAGGTTATGAGAATACAGAGATACAAATGAAATAGGAAGCTAGGTGGTTCAGTGGATAGAGTTCTGGGCCTGGTATCAGAAAAAACTGAGTTCAAATCCAACCTGAAATTCTTATTCGTGGTATGACAAGGTGGGTTGGCTTTGAACCACTTTTCATTGTTAAAACAAAGACTTAAATATGTATGAGCAAGTCACATAAACTCTGTCTGCCTCAGTTTTCTCAGTTCCAAAATGGGGATAGTAATGCACCTACTTCCCAGGGATCATTTTTCTCCTCCTCTTCCTCTTCTTCTTCTTCTTCATTCATCATCATCATCATCATCATCATCATCATCATCTCATCATCATCATATCCTTGCCCTAAAGCATCTTACACTCTGCTAATATAGGCAGATTATCCTATCCATGGTATGGGATAAAATTAGATAAACATTTCTATAATCTATCCATATAGACAGAGTATAGATATGTTTAAATACAAAATACATATGCATAGGGGCAGCTAGGTGGTGCAGTGAATAAAGCTGTGGCCCTGGAGTCAGGAGAACCTGAGTTCAAATCCAGCTTCAGACACTTAACACTTACTAGCTATGTGACCCTGGGCAAATCACTTAATCCCAATTGCCTGATATATAGATATAGATATAGATATAGATATAGATATAGATATAGATATAGATATAGATATAGATATAGATATAGATATAGATATAGATATAGATATAGATATAGATATAGATATAGATATAGATAGATATAGATATAGATATATAATTTGCAGATGAAGAAGCTGAAGCATAGAGCAGTGAGTGGCAGTTCTGTAGGACTTTGGATTAGGAGTCAGAAGGTCTGTGTTCTAGGCCTGACTTTGCTATTAACTCATTTTATCACACTGGGCAAACTCCTTTAACTCTATTGTCCTCAGTTTTCCCACATATAAAAATGTGAATGTTTGACTACTAGATGAGTTCCAAGAGCCCTGGCATCTTGAACATCTTATAATTCTCTTCTGTGATTTACCCAAGGTCATGTGACCAGTACGTGGCAAAGGCTGGGTTTGAACTCAGGTCTTCTGGCTCACTGCCTAGCATTTCTGCTGCCACAGTGTTCTTTCTGTACCCTAGCAGTGGATCTCAGTTATACGTGTGACATTATCTGTAGAGAAGAATCATGCTGTTCCTCATGAGCTATTTCTTCTTTTAATGTTGGCTGGCCTAAGCTTTAACATTATACCCTTTTGCCTCTAGAAAATGTTTCTGAAATTGCTATCTTTAGGTATTTTTCATTGTGGCTTTCATTCATTCTCTCATGTTCTTTTCTGATAACTCATTCCAAAGATTCTTAAAATCCAACTTTGAATTATGATTTAAGATCACAGAGATGAGAGTTGGAAGGAACTAGCTCAACTTCCAAGAGTCCTCTTTATAATATTCCCAGAAGCAGTTGTTCAGTTTCTTCTTGGATACTTCCAGCAATGAGGACCTTTTAATGCAATATTCCATGTTATTGCTTAACAACACTTACTATCAGGTAGTTCTTCATTATATTAACTCGGAATTTTTCCTATCAGTCACCCACTAGTCCTGCTTTTGACCTGTATAGCCAGTTGGAATAAGTTTACCTTTTCATTCTGTTGAGAGAGACCTCTTAAAATCTTTGAAGCCAGTATTCATAGGATCACATGGTTTTATAGTAGGAAGGGACCTTAGAGACCATAAGATTATAAATATAGATCTAGTAAAGAAACTAAGATGACATCGAATCTGAAACTCTCATTTCATAGGTGAGGAAACTAAGGATCAATGAGCTAAGTGACTTAACCAAGGTTACATAAGAAGTTAGCAGCAAAAACTGCTTATCCAGGTTTTCAGGCTTGAGAACCAATGATCTTTCCACTGTACCATGTTGCCTCAAACAATCTACTCCTATCCCTCACCTTCTTTTACAAATAAGGAACGTGAATCCTGGAGAAGTAAAGTGACTTGGACAAGAATTTTGTTAATAAATTTTAGAATCAGTCAATGGAAAAGACTTTAGAAGTTATTTAATATGTTCCTTTTATTTTACAGATGAGGCAAGTGAGGCCACGAAAGTTTAAGTGACTTACTCAAAATCTGTACTCATATCTTCAGACTCCAGGTCCTTTTCAAGTAATCCTCATACACCATTGTTTCAAATACCTTTATTAACCTCATTGCACTCATCTGAATATAGTATAACTATTTGTTGCACCTTTTGAAATGACATTTCCAGATACGGACAGAATACTTAAGGTTGGGATTATTTCCTTGATCTTCTTGAAGGCATTTACATCCTCTCTTGAGAATGCCCTGTGCTCCTGTGAAAACAACCTAGCTCAGAGAGACTGATGCTAAGCAAGTTCTCTTCAAAGGTTCTCTGCAGGTCTGAGGCGGTACTCTAATCCTTTTTGATGATTTTTCTTAGGGCCATAATTTCCTGTCCTACTCCTTTCTCTTCTTTTCCCTGTTTTATGTTTCATCTTCTCCTATCTACTTCCCTTTCTGTTCCTGTACTCTTTCAACAGGTCATTATTAGAAACATTTCTGCATATTAGCACAGATCACTTTGCCTCTACTTGGTAAACTGGTGACTGACAAGTCTCTTAATATACCTGAACAGATACAATTCAACCCATATCCCCCAGTTTATGTGGGACTGTCTAATCCCATCTCAGGATATTCTCAGATTCTACCAGGTCCCCTTGAGGGACCATGTACCAACACATGTAAATAAATACATTTAATTAAAAATCTTCGCCCCACCTTAGAAGATATTTTCTGTACAATTTCACAAAAATGCAGTAAAATGGCCAACATAGTCAACAGTGAGATCATTCTAGAATATCTCCTAAGTTGGTGTAGGAAGAAAGTACATGGTGAGGGTCCAAGAAAAATCAGGGAGAAGTTCATTCCTCCCCAGGTTGCACTCCTGACTCTCTTGGATTTTTCTACAGTGCCTCAGAAACCTCTTTACCTGAAAGCTTACCCCACCCCTGAACTTCACATATTGAAAGTACTCTCTGCCCCATGCCCTCTCTCTGATTGGTTGGTTTCTTCTAGAATCTCCCATATGGTCATGTCCCAGACCATTCACGTCTTTATTCATCTCCTGGCTGGACCCACCACACCACTCCCCCCCACCACACACACACACACACACACACACACACACACACACACACACACACACACTCTTTTAATTTCTTTTTATGTGTTGTCTTTACCTGTTAGATTGTAAGCTCTTTGAGGGCAAAGTCTTTCTGCCTATATTTGTATTCACAGCACTTAGTACAGTGCCTTGCACATGGCAAATGATTTACAAAACATTTGTTGATGACTTGACTTAATCGTTATTTCTATTCAATAGGGTACATGTTTCTCAAAACCTTCACTAATTCTTTATTGCTTTTCAAATAAATATATACTCCTGACTCTGGTATCCAAAACTCTCTAACAACAGTCTCCAACATACATATTCATCCTCCTCATGTTATTCTCCTTCACATATTCTATATTCCAGACAGACTGGACTATATTCCATTCCATTTCTCTTTCAGCCATCTTCCATTCCTGTGCCTCTGAATATTCTATTTCTCATGACTGGAATGAAAGGTTGTTATCCCATCTGGTCCTTATCCCTCATTTACTTCAAGGCTCAACTTAAATGCTACCTCCTCCATGAAGCCATACATGATGTTCTGATACCTACATACTCTCTACCTCCTCAAATTTATTGTAGCATATTGCCTAAATGTCACTATTATATTTGTCTCACAATTCCATTGTATCACAGTCATTTCTGTATTTGTCCTTCCACACATCAGAATGGCAACTCCTTGTGATTAGGTCTATTTCAGTTATGAGCTTTGGTCACCAGCACCTACCACAGTGCTTTATGTACAGTAGTTGTTTAATAAGTCTTTGCTAAATTGAACTGAATTCATTTCAGATATAATCACTCATTGAACAAGTATTTGAGTAACCTGCAGGAAACACACAATGTTAGAATTGAAAGAAACTATTCAAAACATTTAATATAAGCATCCCAGTTTTATGGAGGAAGAAATTTAAGCCTATGTGGGGAGCGGGTATCTTGCCAAAGGTTACATGACTAGACGAAGCCAAGTTTTGAATATGATCTCTTAAATTCCAGACCAGTGGCTTTTTTTTATTGTGTTATGCTGATTCCTACTCTGTGCTTAGATTATATTCTATACTGAAATATTTATTTGAAGGTCTCTCCTATCGTTAACATTCTGTATTTGAATGTTTCCTCCTGTTCTAACAATTTATGCCCTAAGACCTCTTGGAGCTCTGGCATTACATAGTCTAACATTCTATAGTCTGTGCCCCCTTTCAGGTCTAACATTCTATGACTGTATAATTCTAGTCAACATGCTGTTCATAGCTTCAAATGATCATTTTGCTGAGATAGTTGAACATTGACAACCTGGCTTGATGCAACATTAGCTCACCAATGGACTTTTCTGATGAAACACCAACTCTAGTGTGCATAACAATGAGAACAATTTTTCTTGTTACAATTTCCAGGCTGGTCTGTAGGGTACATCATGTTATTCTCTTACTAGAATACGATCAGAATGACAATGTGTTGGTGGGACATGGTGCTGGGCAGGACATGTGTCTTCCATCTGCAATCAACTTCAGAAATAGGAAGCCTGAGGCTGACCACTGCCATGTTCCCAGCTGCTCAGCTTATCCTCATCAACACTCATCATCATAAGATGCAGCAGTTCTCTGGAACAACCAAGTTATCTACATGTTTCTATATTTTAGATGGATTTAAAAGTATACTGCAGAAAGTAGTATCAGCAGATGAAAAAAGATTTACACATACTAGAAAGTGTATTATGAAAGAAGCCAATTATTTGCTTTCTGTATTTCCTGCCTTGCAGTTCAACATTGATGATAAAGATGGGGCATATGGCAGATGGACTTGGACTCAGTCTACCCATGCAGGATGCCTGGAAACAAACAGGATCCTAGGAAGTTTGGATGGCAAAAATGAAGCCATACAGTGGAGAAGCAATCACTTGAGAAACAGATTGTTGCTGGGGAAATGGGCAAAGATTATCTTCCACTGGGAGCATCCTACCTAAAATTAGCTCTAGGAATTATCACGAGGAGCATTTTGCTGACTCTCTATGCAAGAATAATCATGGACTAGAAACTTTCCATGATCGATAACTAGTTTTGAGGTCAACCTTATTGCCAGAGAAGGGCATCTTTATACAAAAGGAGTCCGCAACATATAGATCAGTTGAAATGTGTATTTTAACGTTCCTAGACATCACAGTGAATGGAGGAGGGGGAAAAATGAAATTAAAAAAAAGAATGTACTTTGGACTTGGAAGTATGATACCTGGGTTCACATCCTAAATGGCAGTTACTGTGATAATGGGCAAATTCCTTCACTGGTCTGAGTCTCAAGTCCCTCATAAGTAAAATGGAGATGATGTTTAACTACCTACTTCATTGGGGAATTCTGTGGAAAGACCTTTGTAAATCTTAAAGGACCATAGATGCAAAAGTTGTTAATATATGTAACAGTTTTGAGAGGGAACTTTCATATTCTCTATACTCTAAATTTCTGCTAATTGAGGCCCTCTGAAGCCTGAAACTTTCTTGCTGACAAATTGCTTACATCATATCCTACAATATCCCAGTAAAACTTTTTTTTTTTAATTTCCTATCCAGGATAGCTTCATAAGACATAATACTTAAATCAAGGGACCTTAGAGATCATCTACTTCTACATCCTCATTTTACTAGTAAGAAAATTGAGGTACAGAGAATTTAAAGCATTTGCCAAATATCACATAGCAAGTAGCAGATTTGGGATTTGAACTGGACTCACAGGATCATAGATTTAGAACCAGAAATACATTTTAGAAATCATGAACTTCTTCATTTGAAAGATAAGTAAACCAAGGTAAAATTAAATAAATAAATAAATAAGTGATTGTTCCAAGATAACACAAGAAGTGGTAGAAAATTTAATTCAGATCCTTTGATGTTGAATACAGTTCTCTCCACATTTCAGACTCTATCATTGTCCCCTCATTGTCTTCTAGACACACCTCATAAATGTCTAGCTCTGGAATTTTGGACAGAATGTATAACATGGGTTGGGTGGGAAGGAGTTAAAAAAGAAGACCATTTAGGAGAATATCACAACAATCCACAAGTCAACTGATAATTGTCTGAAATAGGTCCCATGGTGTACTAAGCAATTGTCATTCTGAAAGTACAGGGTGGCTAATTCTCTGTCACAGATGTACCCACCTCACAGTATTTTATGAACATTGCTTATCACATTCCTTTTGGAAAATTAGATCATCATGAGCTTTCATTTTGTCCTTTATTGTGGTGGCACAAGCAAGGCCCAGTTCCTTTTACAGTTGATAGAATCTGCCATCAGTTATTGCTGTTGAACAATTTGGTTCACATTTTTTTTCCTCCTTATTTACAATGTTTTTGTCCTGAAAACCTCAGGGAATAAAATAATTAGTACGTGTTCAAATACTAAATTTGTTTACCAACTATTAGAAATTCAATCCACCATGCTGTGCCTCAGTTATTTTCATCTGTAAAATGAGGGGTTCAGATATGCCTATCATTAAGATCATCCTCCAATAAACTTTGTGTGGTCATCAAGAAAGTGGAATAGTAATTTCACATTACCATAGCACTTATGGTATTATCACAAAATCACCAAGTTGTAGATGGGGAGGACTTTGGAGACCATCTAGTTCAATCAATATCAAAAAAAATAGTCCTCACTGTAGCATCCCGAACAAATTTTCATACAGGTCTACTCTAAGACCTCCAATGAGGAGAAATTCATTACCTCCCTTGAGATCCATTATACTTTTGGGCAGCTCTAATTGTTAGGATTTTTTTTCCTGTTATGAAGCATAAATTTGCTTCTTTACAACTTCTACCCATTGTGCTTGTTTCTGCCCTCTGAGGCAAAACAAACAAGGTCAATTTCTCTTCCATATAACCTCCCTTGAAATACTAGAAAACAGCTTTCATGTCACCTTTGAGTCTTCGCTTCTCCAGACTAAATATCTCCAGTTATTTCAACTACTCTTTATATGATATGGACTCAAGGCCCCTTTGCATCCTGATTGCCCTCCCATGAATGCATCTGACAAATTATTTTTTTTACACAACAATTCCATAAGGTAGATAGTTCAAAGTATTATTATGTCCATTGTAAGTATGAGGATGAAACTTACCTATACTCATGCAGTTAGTTATCAAATGTCAAAAATGGGACTCTGATGATGCTATACTATGCTGTGTACCATGGTTAAGATGTTATCATTGCTTTGTTTGGTCTACATTCCTGCCTCCTTGAGATTCTATTCTCATCACACAGTAATAGTGCTCTTAGATATCTTCTTGATTCTAGGAACTGAAAAATGTACTGATGCTATTGACTGCAGGGAATGATATCTAAGGGCCTTTCCAGCTCTAATATGCCCTTATTTTGTGATGCTTATTCCACCAAAGGTCCCATTGATACAGACTCCCAAGGCTCTACATTCTCCATTTTCTTCATCCGTGCCAGTGGGAAAACTGAGTGGAGCATTATTAAGGAGTAAGCCTGTCAAACTTCATCTTAACTTTCCCAGGAGGGGGAAGCAGGGCTTGCACACAGATGAAGGTGATGTGTTATTGACTGTGTTTCCATTTAGGGTGTCTGGGAGATGGGACGTGTCAGTTCTCATCTCTCTAAGCCATCACTGCAGCATATCCAAGAGGGGAAAAAGGGACCCTTAACACTGCCTTCCCATCTCTTTTAATTAGTTTCAACAGAGCAAGACAAGCTTTATTTTCCCATAAGCAAGATGATTTCTCAGTTCTGAAACTGTTTGGCTGCTTCTCTGGTTCTGAGGCAAAGATCATTTCCATCACTGTTGACCTATCAAGGGTAAGAAGACTCCATTCCAATAGACAGTGTAGCCTTCCTGAATGTATAAGTTATACATCCATGGATTAAACATTTCCTATACAAAACCTTATTAACTTGGAGAATGTAATTATGTAGAATTAGAATATAGACTATAGGATGGTAGGTCCAGGGGATCACAGGATATTAGAAGACAAAACATTAGTTAGAGCTAGACAGGATTTTATATACTTCCATTCAAAGCAAACATTTCACACAATTTCTAAATCTAAGTCTGAAGGAAACTGAGAGACCATTAAATTCAAACCTTACATTACTGAGAATCCACAATAAAACACTCTCAACAATGTTTCACTTGCAAACTGTCTAGTGAGGGATCTTCTCATCTAAGGCAGCCAATTCCACATTTAGATAGCTTTAATTGTTAGTAGTTTTTTTCCCCTTTTACACTGTAGAAAAATCTGCTTCTTCAACCTCAACTCAATACTCCTAGTTCTACCTTCTCAAGCAAAATTTGGTTGTTGTTCAGTAGTTTTCCAGTTATTCCAACTTTCCATGATCCCATTTAATGTTTTCTTGGCAAAGATGCTGGAATTATTTGCCATTTCCTTCTCTAGCTCATTTTACAGATGAGGAAACTGAGGCAAACAGGGTTAAGTGACTTGCCCAAGGTGACACAGCTAGTAAGTGTCTGAGGCCAGATTTCACCTCAGGAAAGGGAGTCTTCCTGACTAGAGGCCCAGCACTCTATCTACTGTGCCATCTAGCAAAATAAAACCAGAACCAGAGAAGCAGCCAAATTTCTTTTTGCCTCTGCAGCAAAATAAAACAAGCCTAATCCTTCTTCCATGAAGACCCTTCAAATATTTGGAAGACAGCTATGATGATCCTTACTCTAAGACTTCTCATCTCCTGGGTAAACATGCCAAATTCTCTCAATCAAGCTCGAAGTTAATGTCCCTTGACATCACCTTCATCTTCTCCTAATGCTCTCCAGCAATGGTGTCAAATTCACACAGGAATTGGGTCATTAAATTCTACATGAGGATCTCTGCCACAGTATATTGAATTAGGAAATCACATATTAACATTACCCATGTTCTATAGTATTTTTATTTATTTAAAAAATATTTCCCAATTATATTTTAATCTATTTCAGAAAGCATTAGAGGCCTCAATGCTGCCTGTAGGCCATGTGATTGACACCTTTGATTTACAATTTATCAATGTCCTTAGGATGCTGTGTACAGAATCAAATACAACACTCCATATATGGTCTAGGAGCACAAAGAACGACTCTTTCTGAATTCTGGGCTTTATCATTCTCTTTATTTATTAATTTATTATATGTAAAGCACCATGCTAGGCACTAGAGATTTAGAGACAAAAATGAAATAGTCCCTGCCCTCACAGTGTACTGTGGAGATGTAACAATTATATAGATAAATAGAGACTTGGTAACTTAAGGATCAAGAGAATGCTAACAATTGATTGAGGGAAGGGATCTGGTAGGTTTCAAGGAGGAGGTAGCACCTGAATTGAGCTTTAAAGTTACACAATGATTTCTAAAGGCAGTGATGATAATTTATGCTTATTATGCAGGGAAGAAGGGGACGGACCATTGCTCATAGGCCATATCCAGTAGCCACTTTGTCTGGAAAATAGAATGTGCAAATGAGTAATATTAAATTAACCTGGAAATGTAGGATTCAATCAGATTGTTCTTAAGGACCAGAGAATCTTATAGTTAAAGGGCACCTTAGAACAGAGAATGTTAGAACATAAACATTAAATCTAAAATGGAGCAAAGAGATGTTTTTCAGGGGTCCTTAACATAGCATCTGTGGATTTTAAAAGATACATATATGCATGTATACATACATAATAGCATTTGAATATAATAGGTTTTCTTTCCAATACCACATTGTTGTTGTTGTTGTTTTTGTTGTTTGGGGGGCTAGGCAGTGGGGTAAAGTGACTTGCCCAGGCACACACAGTTAGTAAGTGTTACATGTCTGAGGCTGGATTTGAACTCAATTCCTTCTGAATCCAGGGCCAGTGTTCTATCCACTCTGACACCTAGCTGCCTCCCATGTTGTTTTTTATGTGCTTTTTTTTTCTTTCTGAAAAGGGGGGTATAGAATTCATCACATTGCCATAAGTGTCTATCACACATACACACATAAGATTAAGAAATCTTAATCTAGTTCAACCCTATTATTATTTTATAGAGTCTAAATCAAAGCCCAAAAGGTAAAGTGATTTTCTTAAGGCCACGTGGTGAATTGATTGCAAAAGTTGAATTGGAAAGACAACTCACTGCTTTTTTTGCCTGCACTACAATTGTCTCAGTATGGCATTAGCAAGAATTTGGACCTGAGCCCCTAGTGTAGTGAGAATTATACCACTCAACAATTGAGGCCTATTGTTAGTTTTTCTCCTGAAGCCGAGAGTATTATTGCCTTTCATTCTCTCTCTCTCTCTCTCTCTCTCTCTCTCTCTCTCTCTCTCTCTCTCTCTCTCTCTGTGTATATATATATATATATATGTATATACATATATATATAGAGATAGATATAGATATAGATATAGATATAGATATAGATATAGATATAGATATAGATATAGATATAGATATAGATATAGATATAGATATAGATATAGATATAGATATAGATATAGTATATAGATATAGATATATGTATAGATATAGATATAGATATATGTATATAGATATAGATATAGATATATGTATATAGATATAGATATAGATATATACATGTGTGTGTGTGTATGTTTCTCCCTCTCTCTTATCATGTCTCTTCTCTGTTGAAGGATCTGCAATGCCTCCATCTTTTCTACTGGATCAATTCCAAACACCTTATTAAGACATTCAAAGCCATTGCTTTCCCATAGATAATCTACGAAGTGATCTAGAGATCCTCATTATGGTCATGTGTAATTTTCTTATATGTCCATGTATCATTCAGGATGACCACCTTTTATCACTAACTCTTGTAATATGATTGATCCGCCTCTACTGATCATATATTTCCTTGGTGATGTCTTTTAGGACATTGCTAATATGCAAGTCATCACTGGTAATATGCTATACCCTACTGAAGTCCACCATTCTCTTTTTCTCCTGGACTTTGGGTCACATGTAATTATGATTCTTCTCAGATCCAGATAGACCGTGATTTGTATACAAAAAGCATCACTGAGAGAAAGTGTGTGTCTGTGTGTATGTATGTGTGTGTTTTGAAGTCCTATTTCAGCAATAAGCCACTTGCAATCACTGACATGTTTCAGTTTCCCCAAGCAGTCAAGTTCAGTCTCTTCCTCCTGTTTTTAATTCATTGTCCACCAGTGGCACCTGACCATAAATGTATGCCCAGTGGGCTGCTCACTAACTTATATATTACAAACTTGATTACAGAGAAGGAGAAATAGAGACTGGACCTACGGCTTCATTGGTATCTTGAACTCCTAAGTGAGGAAATGACTTCTGCCTCCTTGGTACCTTCTCTGCAGTTTATAGTCTTAGAAAGTTGACTGGGGTATGTAGAGATTAAATTATTTCCCTGGGGTCACACAGCCACTGTGTGTCAGAGGCAGGACTTGAATCAAGGTCTTCTGGTTCCAAGGCTAGCTCTCTACCCACCACGCCACATTCTCTCTATTGGTGAGAGACATATCTTTAATCCACTTGATTTGTCCTGTGTAGATTATTGGATAGATCTCTTTTGACAGTGGAGCTTGCTGAAGTGGCCCTCGATGCAGTCAACATAGGATTACAACCCAGAATGTCGAGATGGTGATATTCTGTGTTACATTATTTTCTAACTGTTTCGTATTTGTGAATTATGTCTACCCTACCAAGGTTGTAATTAGCTTGAGGAAAAGGACTCTACCATGCATCTCTTAGATTCCCTCTATAGCAACCAGAATAATGCCAAACTTTTGGTGGATGCTCAATAAATACTAGAACAGAATTCACAAGAATTGAATTGTACCTAAATTAACAAGGGGCCACATGGTGCAGTGGAATGACTGGTTGGCAATAGACAACTTTATGTTGCCAAAGAAAATAGGATGAGAGGCTGAAAAGAAAATGATTGACCAAAAGCAGCTGACTTTAAGGCTCACCTCTGATTAATTCCAGAAAAGAGAAAAAAAAAAGATCTAAAGAGATTCAGTTTTCACCCCATACCATCAAATATTTCATGCTCTGATTTTCAGTTTTCTCTTATCATGGAATACCTCCTATTTGCTTAGGAGAGAGAGAAAGAAAAACAGAGACACACAGAGAAAAACATAGACACAGAGAGACAGAGACAGTCAGAGACACAGACAGAAAGACACAGAGACAGACAGAGACAGAGAGTCAGGTATAGTTAGAGATGAGACAAATACAGAGAGGAGAGACAGAGGGATAGAAGAGAAACAAGTATAGAGACAGAGAAGAAAAGAAAGCCATGAAAAATCTGGATTAAGAAATGACAACACTTATTGGGAGCCAGTAAAGTAGAAATTATACAACAGAGAACCTCAATGAATAAGCCTCTGGGAGGGTTCTCAGGTCCTTCTATGGCAGAGAACCCCACGTGGATTTCTGGTTTGAGGATTTGTGTTTCACTTTGCCGCTTATTATCTATGTAAAATTGAATAAGTCATTTCCCTTCTCTGGATATCACTTGCCTATTTTGTAAAATGAGAGAGTTAGACTACAGTATCTGTAAGTTCTTTTCTATATAAGAATCCTATGATCATATGAATAGACTCAACGTAAGAGTCCTTCACACTATCTGAGGGAGAAAAAAGACAAAGAATGAGTCCCACACAGAATCCTAAAATTCTCTTAATCCAGTTTTATAAACTAGATTCTCCAGAATTTAAGGCAGCATGGCATAATGGAAAGAACGGTAGTTCGGAAATTGGAAGACATGGATCCAAATTCATTCTTTCTTGGGAAAGTCATTTCTACCCTCTGGGTTCAGTTTTCTTATTTGTAACAACAATTGGGATTCTTATACTGCTTTAAGGTTTGCAAAGCACACTACAAATATTATCAGATATGTTCCTCACAACAACCTTGCTTTTATAATACTCATTTTATAACTGGGAAAACTGAGGAAAATAGAGGTTAAATGACTCCACCAGAGTAACACAGCTTGTTGAATCTCAGGTTGAATCTGAACTCAAGTCTTCCTAACTCCAAGTCCATCATTAGTTTATCCACTATGTCATCTAACTTCTATTTTTTTAAAAAATAAAACGAGGCATTATAGAACACCTCTGTAGTCCCTTCTAGCAGTAAATCTTTTAATTCCATGAATTTTTCCAAGACATTTATGGTGAGGAGAGGGAGAAAGAGAATGTGGATGTCACATTCAATTCAACAAACATTTATTTTACATATTATTGCTATCACAGTTTTGTAATAGGCACTATAACAGAACAAAGACATGGACCCAGTCCTCAAGGGACAATGTAGTTGAAGAGCTAAGACACAGACTAGTGAACAGTTAATAATATCAGGCAGTGACTGGTGAACACCAAAGAAAAGGTAAAGTACAGATAATAAATTCCATATATATCTGGAAAAAGAGAGAAAAAGCACTGGCTGTACTAGACCAGGTCAAAATGAGGTTTGGGCTTGGAGGTAAGGCAAGGAAGTAGCACTAAAAAAATAGAAAAGAAAGGAACAATATGGCAATATGAAGAAAAAGATGAAGAACGCATGAAGAATATGAAGGAAAAAAATGAGGCCAGGGATAGTAAGCCTGGGACACGCAAAGCTGGTCAAGGCATGGAAGGTCAGCTGTTTTGGACCCCATATTCAGTAGAAAGGGAAGATGATAATAAGGGATATATTTAATATGACTTTTAATAGATCCACCTTTTTTCAGTAAAAAATTCACCATCCACAGCAAATACATATTTGTCTCTTGGTAAATCATGTCACGTGGTAGAATACAGGATCATTGGTATAGGCCCGGAAAGACCTTTAAGACAATCTATGACTTTGATTGTGTTTACTGTAAGTCATCTTCATTCTTAGACAATCCCTTTCATAAACAGCTGCATTCTTTTCATATGTCAGGCAAGGTCACAAGGTACAGCCTACAGGTGGTTATGGGACAGAACAGGAATTATGCTTGGGGAGAAGGGTGGCAAGGAATCAGTGAAGCTGCAGAGGTAGAGCAATGATTTCCGAATTTTCTCCTCTCTCTCAATCCTTTCGGTATCTGATCCCACACACCCTGTTACTCTGTTAACTTCTGAAAGGTTCCACAAGTCTTCTTCAGGATCTCTTGTTTTCCTATGCACAGCCCCATATGCCTACAAACATTCTGGCAAACAGAGTTTTTCATCTTTAAAAGTCCAGCCTTTTCTTTGGTGGAGAATACATTTCCCTCTCTCCCCGCCTATCCCCTTTAGGCAAACTATCTCTCATACTTGGTATGCACACCATTTTCTCAAGGCTCATCTCTAGTGACACTGCATTCTGGAAGATTTTCCTGATCTTCCCAAATCATTAAAATAGCCTCTCTCCTCAAATGACATCATGGTACATTTGGAGGTACATTTTGTAGCCCTCTCTACACCCAGTACAATGAAGCTTCTAGACGGCAGGGGCTGCTTTTTTTTTTTTAATCTTTGCATTCTACAATGCTTTACACATAGTAGATTGCTAGATAATATAGGTTGAATTGAAATGTAGGTGGTTAAGGAGCTTTCAATGAATAAATTAATAAAATTCCTTGTAGAGATTTTTTTTTTTAGCATGGAGGAAATCAGCATGTATTGGAAAGAATACAATGCATAGGAATTAAGTTTGAATTTGGCAGTTCTATTGCAACTTGTGTGACTTTGGCCAAGAGATTTAATTCTTCTGGGACTCAGTTTCCTCATCTGAAAAATGAGAGAGATGGACTAGAACGATCTTCCCCAACTTTAAGCCCCATGTTCCTATGATTCAATTGTTGTTGTTTGTCTTTGTTTTCAAAGAGGACCGTGACATCAGGGAAATGATGCCATGACATGCAAATGAACTGGATTTAAGTGATGGAGGGCTGTGCAAAGGCACTGGTCTCATCTTCTCCCATGATTTAGTAAAATCAGTGACAAAAAAAGCTGTAAAGGACTTAATGTGCTAGGTCCTGAGAAAGTAGTGGTGGCTTCTCAGATACAAAATATCTAGATTAATAGGTAAACCTTTAATTGAGGAGTGGAAATTACAGATTTTCTAATACCATTAAGACAACACTCTAGGAAAACTGCCCCCCCCTTTTTTCAGCCCTCATTCAGATTTCTGCCTTGGCAATAGGCAAAAAGTCTTAAAGTTTTATATACAAGCTACAATCCCCACCTCCACCACCACCAACCACCCTTTTTCTTAGCCCAATTTTAAAAGGTGCATCTTATATGCCATCAAACAGTCCACAGAATGATGGAAATAGGTCTCATTAGCAGAATGGTCCCAATTATGTCCAACCTTCCCCCAGAGAAGCAGCAGTAGCTTAGCTATTTCACATGACGGGGTTTTCTGGGTTACAATGAAGGGATTTATGTACAGAAACATCGGAAGGAGTTTTAAACGGGACCTATCAAAAGATGGGGAGAACCATGAAAAGCCTTTTTCTTTCCCTCTCTTTGGACTCCTGCTAAATGGTGACTTTGGGTAATTAAAATGAACAAAGTGAGCAGCGATGTTCTGTCTTTGCCCACAGCATTTTTTCTCCCTTTGTTTAACTGCTTTGTTCTCTTATAACTAGTATTACCAAAAAATAAAAAATCACAGAAATAGAACCTGAATGCACGCCTTCCAGGCTGTACTTTTAGCTGCTCATCAGTTTGTGGAAGGGTTCCCAAGGTTGCACACACTAATTATGAATTTGGGTCTGTGGGAATTGGGACATCTTGGTGGGAGTGATGAGAAAGCTATGGGAGAAAGGTCTGAGGGAGTCTGCTTCCTGTCAAATACCAAGCAGTGTGGCCCAGCAGTCTTCTCAGGTTAAGCCTAAATGTCACCAGGACACACAGATCTGAAGTGCACATTCTGGGTTCAGGGAAGAAAAAAAAATCCCATCAGTCCCTCCTTCCACCCCCAACTATTACAGCAGCAGAAGACTATTCCAGAATGAGATGACTCAGACTGGAAAAAGATACTGTAAACAGACAGAGATGATCAATGGCAGTGCACACAACAGCAAGGAGGTGTTGAGTGGGTAACCACAGACAGAGTGTTAGGGCTGAACTTTTTTTACATTTTTATTGATGATCACAGAGGATTAAATAGCACTTGAATGCAATTTATTATTAGTATTGATTTATGGGTTAGCATGTATATTTATAGCTCTTTCATATCTGCCAAGTTCTTTCCAATCATCATTTTTAGTGTTCATGCCTCAGAGAAGAGTTACAGGGGAGGCAGAAAGGCAGAGGTGTTGACTGGGGGATGTCTCTGATGCAATTAGAATGATGGGAATTATGGGGAAATTGAGGCTTAAGAATGGCAATGTGACTTGCCCTAAGATTCTGAATGGCAAAGAATTGGGCCAGGAACAAAAATAGTTTGATGGAAAAAAGGCAAAACTTAGAAATAATTGACAGGAAAGAACAACATTTAAAAGTCATTGATAAATGCACAAAAAGATGGATAAATGCACCACAATACAACCAAATAAAAGAAGGATGGAACTTTAAACGAAAAAGGCTGGAGGGAGATAAAGAGGTGTTTCTACACAGCACATTGGCTGTGACTTGACTGAGTCAAGAGAATAAATTCTGAAGTTGGATATTAATAGATGACAGTGGCAAAACATAGCCACATATGGCACCCCTTGTAATCCTCAGAACCACTCTCTAAGTATATCAGGGCTGTGACCACCATTTACAGATAAGGAAACTGAAACTCAGAAAAATGAAGTGGCTTACAAAAGGTCATACAGCAAAATATGGCTGAGTAAAAACTCGAACCCAGGTTCTGAATCCAATCCCATTGCTTTTTCCTTGTCTTAGATACCAAAAGACATTCCATCCTAAAATAGAGTCTCCATAATCCAAGGCCTCTAAAATGTCTCTCCCCTTCCATCCCTAGATTTTTTTTTTTTATATAGTAGAAAGAAACATGGATTTGGAGGAATAGGACTTAGGTTCAGATGGTGTCTTGGACGTTATCAGCTGCATTAGCTAAGGCAAATTGCTTAATCTCTTTACCCTAGTTTTCCCACTTATAAAATGGGACTAATAATGACTATTGAACCTACTTCATAGTTCAGGTGTGAGAATCGAAGGAAACCATGTAGATAACATTCTCTGAAAACCTTAAATGCATCCTATAAATGTCAGTTTATCTCTATTTCTGTATCGGTGATTTCATTAGTAGAGGGACAGAATGGCACTTCTATGTAATTTACATTCTTAGACAGTGGCCAGGGGCCATGAAGAGGTTAAGTGTCTTCCCAAGACCATAAAACCAACATATGGAAGTGCAGGTGCTGAATCCAGTTCTTCCTGATTCCAAGGCTATTAAGATAATGGCATAACAAAAACTATATGTATCTATATCTATACATACATACAATATATATATATATATGTATATGTATATATACATATATATATATGTATGTATGTATGTATATACAGTTTTAGAAAAGATTTCTTGCATCACACTACACCATACCACCTCATTATGGGACAGGTATTCAGATCCTAAAAATATTTAGTGTTATAAGTAACACTGAAAAATGTTTATGAAATGAAACTAGGGAAAAGGCTAACCTGAATTATTTCAACATTTGTATTATTCAGAAAAAGAAAAGATCATAATAACATAGATTTAGAGTTGGACAGGGGGACCTAAGAGTCTAATTCCTCCTTTTCTACTTGAGGAAACTGAGGCACAGAGAAGTTAAGTCACAAAAGTATCAAGTCACAGACTTGGGATTTGAACACTGATACTTTGATGACAAGTTCAGCATCTTCTCTGTTGTCAAGTATATACAGCACATTGGACTTAACTTAGCTTGATAGATGCTCTTAAAGAACCCATTTTAATGAATAGATATGACAGATTTACACTCTAAGCTTAAGCCAAAATGAACCAGTCTCTGCCCAATAGTCTCCTTATATTATGTGTTTACTTATATAAAGTATTTCCCTTTGCTTGGATTGTCCTCTTTTGTATGTCTTTTAATTATTGAATTCCTCACCGTCCTTTTAAGCCCAGTTCATATGCTACTTCCTTTAATAAGCCTTACTTGATCAATAAGCATTAAGTAGTTACTTTTTGTTCCAGGCTAGGGTTAAAAAAAATGATATGACATTCTTTTTAACAATTTTCACCCTCAGAGGTCCTGTAAGCATTTGGTTTGGCACCTCTCTGAAGCACATACTTTAAATTATTATGTTATGATTATCTGTGGAATAAACCAAATTTGTATAGCACTTTAAGGTTTATCAAACACTTTCTTAACAAAATCTATGAAGATTATGTGAAGATAATTATTTACATTTCCACAGAGTCATAGGATCTCCACAAAAGTTACATTCCATCTTCTATGAACTGAATCTTTTATTTGCCTAATTATTTACAGGATGACTTCCTCATTAAGACTATAAGGATAGGGGCTATTTTGTCTTTTCTTTGTCTCATTAATGCTTAGTACCATACATAATAAGCAGGTAATAAATACTTGTTGATTTATTGAGGAATCATAGGATCTTAGATGTATAGCTGGAATGAATTTTAGAAGTTATCTAGTTTAACCCTGTAATTTTACTGAGGTACAAACAGATGAAGGAGTTTGTCAAACGTCATAGAGGTATCATTTTTCAGAGAAGTTAAGTGACTTGCCCATGGTCACGCAGCTATTGAGTATGAGAGCTCAAACTGCTTTGTCTACAGTACCATACTACTAAGACCTTCCACCATATTCTAAGTCCCATGATCATGATCATCATCATGATCATTAATGTACAGCTAGAAACAATCCTAGAGATCATTTAATCCAAACCTCTCATTTCTTAGATGAGGAAACAGAGGTCTGAAAAGTTGAAGTAACTTGCCAAAGGCCACATAGATGGTAAGTGATCCCCTAGGATTTGAATCCAGGCATTCTGACTACAAATCCAGTAGTTCTTATTACCTCAGCCCTGTGTTTTATACAAACCATTATTTGTAGTTCCTCATGCTGGAAATAGCTTACTGATTGTTCATTGAGTGAATGAATATTGTCTATATATACATTGAAGCATGAACAATATATTCTGCTGGGTAGAATAAATACTCCCCTTGCAATCATTTTCATACTTTTACTAGCTTAGCAGAAAAATGTAAAAGTATTCAACCTCCGTTCCATCGATCACAGATTACTAATTACTGGAGTCATAATGAATGGGGTTTGACTGTAATAATTCATAGTCAGTTATGGGAACATAATTCTTCCTCAAACATCCTACAATTCCTCTACCCTACTCTCTCAGCTGAGAACCTTGCCTCATATTTCACTGAAAAAATAGAGGCCATTCACAGAGAGCTTCTTCTCTCCTGTTCCTCACCTTAGATCACCCAAATGCTTCCTGCGGCTATCTACTCCTTCAACCCCCTTCTCACAAGAAGAAGACCTAAGCTCTCTACATGTATAAGTGAGCCCATTCCATCCTGTCTTCTCCAAAAGAATGATCCCTTTCTCATTCCTACTCTCGAAATAATCTTTAATTACTCCCTGTTTACTGGGTGCTTCCCTTTCACCTATAAACATGCCTACACTTTCCTCACACTCAAAAACCTCTCTCTTGTTCCCTCCATCCCTTCTAGCAATCTCCCTGTGTCTCTCCTCCCCTTTGTGGCTAATCTCAAGAAAGTCATCTTTCTGCAGCTACTTCCCTTCTCACTCTCTTCTTAACTCTTTGCAGTCTGTCCTCTGACTTAATCATTTAACTGAAACTGTTCTCTCCAAAGTTAGTAATGATTGGACATTGCCTGATCCAATGCTCCTTGTTTTATTCCTCATCCTTCTTGATCTCTCTGTATCCTATGACACTGTAGATCACTCTTTTCTCTTTTATTCTCTTCTGTTTAAGTTTTCATACTGCTACTTCCTGGTTCTCCTTCTACCTGTCTAATCTCTCCTTCTCTGTCTCTTTTGTTGAATCTTCATTAATGTCAGCGCTCCGAACCATGAAAGTCACCCAGTGCTCATTCTTGGACTTTCTTTTCTTCTCCCCTTATTCTTTTTCACTTGGACAATCTCATGAGCATCTAGAGTTTTAAACATTATCTCTATGCAGATGACTCTCAACTCTACTTGCTCAGCCTTAGCCTCTCTCCTGCCCTTAAATCTGGCATTTCTGACTGCCTAGGAGACATCTTAAAATAGATGAATCATAGACATATTAAATTAAACATGTCCAAGTGGAAGTCATTATCTTAATTAAAAGTGAGACTGAGAAATAAAAATATCTTACATCTTATAATATCAGCATCTATAAAGGTAGGATTTATATGAAGGCCTGCTCCCTTTCATAGCAAACAAACAAAAAAATTACAAACTGCTAGAGACAGAATTGGTACCATCCTCTCAGTTAAGCATAGTAACCACATTCAGTCAGTCCCAGGAGGGGAAGACATGTTTCTAAATCTGGATTCCTACATTTGTTCAGCTCTAACCTCTCTCCTAATGTCTAGTCTCACATCTCCAACTTCCTATTGGACATTTTGAATTTTTTTTTTTAATTCTTCTATAACTCACTTTCTGATTCCTTCTCCCTTAATCGTAGTTTTCCTTATAAGGGCTAGCCCTCACAGTTGTCTCAGCCTCCTCCCATTCTGGACAATTCATGTTTTATCGGCCTTGGTCTCTGACAGGATGATTTTTAGGCACACAGAATTGGAAACAATTAGATGCCAGTCTTTTTTTTTTTTCCACAAGCCTAGTGGAGCCACATATATACTGATATCCTGCCCCATTTCCTACTGTTCCTTAGTCCTATAACTGAGAAATGTTACTGTTCAAAGTCCTGTCATGATACCATAGAAGAAAAAGCAAACTTCTGGCTTTTGATTTTCCACAATGCAAGGAAACAGGAAAAATTTGAATTCTATTGCAAGACCATGGGTTAGCTTGTAGCAGCCCTACCTAAGCATGGTGGTCAGTAGGGAAAGAGGTGCTGAGTGAGCAAGATATGGCTTAGGGATTGACCTTCTCTGCTATTACTGCCTTTGTTTTTGTTGTTGTTATTGTTTCTTCTGTATGTTTGTTTTTCCCTTATTGGTGTTTTGTGTTATGTGTCTTAGACCATGGAGAGACTAGAAATTTCTTTATCTCTTACACATATTTCTTAAATTGAAGAACCTTAAGATGTTTTGAGGACTAGTCTCTCATCCTTAGTGATGAAGAGCTGGAGGGACTTTTAAACTTTAAATTTCTTGTCCCAAAGGCCATCCTTCTATACGCTATTCTCCTCACAGAATTTAAAAAAAAAATCAAAGGTTTTAGTTGAAGAAAAATGTAAAATACTTTGAGCATAAGTAGATAAGATAAGCAAAAAATATATTAACAGAAGGGTAAATGACTTACAGATCATCTATATGAGACTGTACATCTATGAATAAATATTGAAAGACAAAGGAAAATGATAAACAAACATCTGATGAGGCAGATGAGCTTATGGATTCCCAAAAGAGCGTGTAACATCAGGAAGATGTTAAAAATGTTTTAAGAGAGAAATATGAATCGGGGAAGCAGAATTATATTAATTCTACAACAAAAATAATCAGTAAAATAGAAAAACTTGAATTCATGATGACAAACCCCACCAAAGAAGCAAAAGAAAGAACAACTGATTGAGAATTCAAATTCACAGAAACAAAGGGTAATTTGAAAGGAGAGAAGCAAAAGGCAATAATAGTAAAGGAAAATATGATCTTTACTTAAGAAAAACATTGATCTCTAAGATAGAATGTATAAAGATAATTTAAGGATTACGGGTCTCCTAGAAGAATATCAAAGTCCAGAAAACCTGAATTCCATAATGCAAGAAAAAATACAAGAAAACCGTTTGGAAGTTCTGAACTGAGAAAACAAAGTGCCAATTGAAAAAAATCCACCGATTATCTCTGGAATGAGAGTGTGGGATATGGGGTGTGGTGAGAGAAATATGTTGTAAGCTCTGAGATACCTAATGGCTAAATTTAATAATTCTAATAATAAACAACAAATTTTTTGGGACTGTTGGGAAGCAAGAGAAAAGACTTTCAAATATAAAGTAAAGGAAATATGAACTACACAGGACTTTTCCATATCCATCCAAAACCACAGGGAGGCATAGAAAAGTGTATTATAAAGAGGAAAGAAGCTCACAATGCAGCCCAAGGTGACATACTCTGCAAAACTGAGCCTAACCATCAATGAAAAAAAAGGATGGACATTCAGTAAAAAAGAAGCATTTGAAATATTACATATATCAAATCTGAGCAAATTATTTGCTTTCCAAACACCCCTAGACAACAGAAATACCAAAAAAAAAGAAAGAAAGAAAGAAAAGAAACAAGGTAACCAAGGAAAGCATAGATAGGTAACAAAGTAAATTACCAATGGGAGGGAAGAGGGTAAAAAATGGAGAAGTTCCTAGGAAGTTAGCAAAAATAACAGTAAAATAATCTTAAACAATTTCTTTCTAAAAGTTCCTGAGGACAAATGGTGAAAGTAAAATTAAATAGAAGTGATAATGGAGGAACAGGCCAAAAAGATCCTAACACCCAGCCTACAAGTGAATCAATGTTACTTTGGTTTGCTTTCGTGGGACAAAATTAATGAACTAGATGGTATATAAAATGGAAGAGGAAAGAAAGAAAATATAGGGGAACAGGTGCTGGACCTTAATCCAGTCAAAGTTTAACAACAAAAGGAAGATAACTCTGGTAGTTTCTCAGGAAGAAGGCCCACAGAAGACTGGATGAGGAAGGAAAGAGGATTGAAACATGTTTTAAAAAGGAGGAAATCTGTTTCAGTTGTGGGAGGGGGGTCTTACTAAAGAATGTTCCCATGGAAGGGGGAGATTCTATAATGGGAAATGGGGGATTTACAATGGATATAGTCTACAGCAGGGGTGAGGAACCTATGGCCTTGAGGCCACTTATGGCCTTCTAGGTGCTTGGGTGTGGCCTTTTGACTGAGTTCAAATTTTACAGAACAAACCCTTTTAATTAAGAGATTTGTTCTGTGAAATTTGGACTCAGTCAGGGGTCTCGCACTTGAGGACTTAGAGGGCCACACGTGGCCTCGAGGCTGCAGGTTCCCCATCCTTGGTCTACAGTAATTTTATCCTTAAGGTGATCCTTTACCTAGTCCTCTTGCTCCATTGCCTTCCTTCTTCTCCAAGGTGGAAAAAATTCTTCACAGCACCTTGCTGCTACTGCTGCTGGTAAGCGGCAATTTAGTAGCCTAATAATAATAATAATAAAAAAAGCACCATACCGTTTTAGGGTGAACAGTTTTAATACAGGACAAAGAATAACAGAACACACAGAGAAATCAGTGTTACTGGCTTGGGCTCTCGTCAGAATTCATATATCTCTGATAATTTCTCCATCTCGAATGAAAGAAGTTATTTATTTCCGTTACCTCCCTGGCACGGCCTACTGAATCAGTCCTTCCACCCAGCACAAATTGATTAGGTTACACCAAAGCACGACAATTTCTACATTTATTTATTATTATTATTTTTTTACCTCTCATCCCCGGCGACATATAAAAATACATCTGTACCTTCCCCCCACCTCCACTCTCTCCCCCTCTCACTCACTCTGAGGCAAGAGTGATTGTATCTGCTCTTACTGCCCATAAAAATAGTATTTGATTTGATTTAAGAGAAGACACAGTGAGCTAATTTTGCAATGAATAACTGGCTCCTAAGGGCGTTTGTATCTTTGGTGATCTGGAGCTGCTAGAGCTGCCAGTGCCTCTGGGGACTGAAATATGGAGGTCTTAGTTCTTTATGGAAAGAAAGGTGATAGGTACTTAAAAATCTTGATGGGATGCTCACTGTGGGAAAAGCTCCAAGCACAGTTAGACCTTGCTATACACAAGAGTTTTATTTTTGTAATGCATACTTTTTTTTTTTTGTAAATTAAGCAGTAAGCACAGAGCCTGGAGAATCAGCAGTTTACTGAAAAGTGTGCTTCACGTGGAGTCAACAGACCTGGGCTCTTACACCCACCAGTTGTTTGATACAAAGCAATTTTCTTCCACCCCCTAAACCTTGAGTTCTCCATTTGTAAAATGGGAAGGAAAAAAAGTTTAACCAATGCAACATACAGCACTGTCGTGAAGAGTGTGCTGCGGAAATGTGAGGGGTGTTTGTTGTTGTTTCTTGTTTTAGATTACTTTTAGTGAGACTTAGGTTGTGGTCTTGGCTCTTTCACCAACTTGAATTGTAGCCTTGAGCAAATCAGAGCCTCAGTTTCAGGTAATAGATATAACAACAACAACAATAATCATAATTTTTCAAAGTTCTTTAAAGCATTATTTCAGCTGATTTGGACAACAGCTTGGTTAGGTTAAGTGTTCAGGTATCATTTACATTTTATAGAAAAGGAGATTGAAGATGAGAGAGGTTAAGTCACTTCACATCTAGTAACTTTTTTTAAAATTTTTTATTAATTTATTTTAAATTTAAATACACAATAAGAATATACACTAATATTACACTAAAACATAAATACACAATATGAAAAGAAAAAGAAACATATCATTAACTTCAATATTAAACTTAAACACAAAATAAGAAAAGGAAAAAAAAATTGCCATGTATACAGCTGAATGTAAGAGAGGATTCAAAATATATAGCAATAAATTTCCATTTCAACAAAGCCTATATAATAAATACTAATGATTGTGTTCAGAGCTGTCCATTTTTTCTTTGCTTCCTTTTAAGTTTTCTTTTGCTCTCTGCTGTGAACTTTTTACTTTGTTCTTTTTTCCCACCTTTCTCCCCACCTCCCTCAAGAAGGCTACAATTAAGTGAGGACATATATGTATGTGTATACATACACACATATATACACATCCATAGACATACATACGTATATATGTACATATACTCAAATACATGTAATCATATTCAAATATAGACATATACATTCATATGCATCTGTGTAAGACCCTACTGTACTTTTTCAGCCTCTGTTTCTCTGAGGGTGGATAATATGTTCCTTCATGAGTTCAAGTCTTTCCATATTTTTCTATGTCCTTCAGGTAAATTACAGAAGCAGATTTTAAGATCATGTCTTCCTGATCCCCAGGCCCGCATGCCATCCATTATACCATGTTAACTCTCAAGCATCATGTTACCTCATCAAGGTCCCCTTCCCTCTCAGTTGACTGATAAAGATCACAAGATCAATAGATCAAGAGTTATAGGGGCCTCAGATATCACTGAATCCTACCCTTCTCATTTTGTAAATGAAGAAACTCAGGCATAAGAAGTTTAAGTGACTTGCCCAAGGTCATCAAATCTGATGAGTTGCTCTTTCTAATATCCATACCCATATCCATACATATGTAATATGTATACATATGCACATGCATATATATGGGGATACATGAACATATGCGTTAAATATAGAATGCCAATGCCATGTGTGTATTGTAACATAATACAGGGTCTTAACTTTAATTTCAATGAACAGTGCCATGGAAGTTCCAAAGAAGAAGCAACAGAATGTTGAGATGTATGTTGGGACATGAGGAATGGGGAGGATTCAGGGAGGCATAGAAAGATAGGGAATATACCAGGAAAGGGGAATGGTAGAAACAAAGACATGGATAAATTTAGGTTGGGGAATGGTGAATAAATGAGTTAAAATAGCTAGATATAGGTTTGGGGGGAAATGAGTAAATGTGAGACAAAGCTGGAAAAGTAAATTTATGCCATATCACAGACTACTGCCATGATCAGGCATTTTAACTTCAGCCTGGATACAACAGGCAGCCATTACAGGTTTGGGGACAGAGGAGGGCCCAAACAGGATGAGAGTAGTTTTTAAAATGTCACTCTTTTATACATTTTACCAATATGAACTATATTAACGCCATGTAGACTAGGCAATGAAGTAATCAGCTTTTCAGTAAGGTTTAGATGTTTCTCCATTTGCCTCAAGACACTAGTGGGTCTTTCCAACAGAAATGTACAAGGATTATAGGTCATGGATTTTGTTCAAATGGGTCACCTTTGGAGTCCTTAATTTTGAGAGGATGAAAAGAAGCTCTATTAGGCCTATCTCCAGGGTCTTGGCTCAGAATCATCAAGCAAGAAAATGAGAGCATTGGGTCTGAACCCATAATTCTAATTTCCAGGAATTTCTGTTAAATCTGATTTCTCTCTTCACTTAAAAAAAAAAAAAGCACAGGGAAGGAGGAATGTAAGTCATTCCTGTCAATCATCCACACTCAGGCAGGATTGTAGAGTTAGTAGTGGGTCTTTCTATATCCTGAAAGTCTCCTTTTGGGAATCTGGCTATATTCAACTACTATCATAATGACAGTAGCTCACCTTTCCATACAATCTAATACAACACATATTTGAAAAATGAATACCCAGCTGCCTCTATGAGTTGATGAGGAGAGATTGAAGAAAGGGGAGATAACTGAGGATGGAATCTTCTGTAGAAGATGAGAGGGTATAAGGGCAAGTGTGCATGTAGAGGGATGGCCTTGAAATGGAGAAGGGTCACTTTTTTTGGTCAGAGACTGGGGAAAAGGAGAAGACTTCACAATAACCTCATGAAGTAGTTGCTATTATTAGTCCCATTTTACAGATGCAACTGAAGATAAGAGAAATTAAGGGATTTGTTTAGGATAGCAAAGGAAACGTATTCCCGATCTTCCCAGAATCTAAAATAGTGGTTTACACACAGTAATGAGTATGCTGCATTTAGCACTGTTTCTGAATATTTTCTCCTTTCTGGTGTTGTTGTTGTTGTTGTTTTAATGACACCATTCTCTCCTTGTTTGCCTCTTGCCTGTTTGACCACCCACAGTCACCTCTGCTGACTCATTATCCACATCACATCACTAACTCCAAATATTCCTCAGGGATCTATTTGAGGACCTCTTCTCTTCTCCCTCTCTATGCTCTTACTTTTAGTAACCTCATTATCACCTATGAATTTAACTATCATATCCATATATAAATTTCCAAATCTACGTATCCAGGCCTAGTCTCTCCCCTGAGCTTCAGTCAGTTTAATCAGGGAACTGAACTCTCCTGAGTTCAGTTCAGGATAATAAGTTTACAATTGAACATTTCAAACTGGCTGTCTTGGAGATATCTTAAACTCCACATCTGAAACTGAACTCATTATCTCTCCACCTAAACTTCCCTTCTCGAAAGCTTCCTTGCTTCTATAAAAGGCACCAACAACTTTCCAATGTCTTAGGGTCAAAATCTTGGTATTATTCTGGACTCCTCAGTCTCTCTCATATGACTGCCAGTTTTTTTTTTCCTTTCACAACATCTCTCACATTGACTATTATCTACTCACAAAAATATTGCCTTGATTCATGTACTCTTCACCTCTCACCTAGGTTATTGAAATAGTATCTTAATTGGCATAACTACCTCATTTCTTACCATTCCAGTTCATTCTAAACACTGCTGGGAAAATGATTTCCTTAAATCCAGATCTGACCATATGACTGCCCCATCCAATCAACTCCAGTGGCTTTTTTTGCTCATAAGGATGAATTGAAAATTTTCTACCTACTATATGCCAAACACTATACTAAGTGCTAAGTATTAGAGGTACCAAGAAAGGCTGAAGACAGTTTTTATTCTCCAGAACCTTACAGTTTAATGGGGATAGAGTTCAAATGCAAACAATTATAAACAAATAAGATAAATACAGGATAAATAGGAAGTGATTAATAAACAAAAGGCATTAGAATTAAGAGGCATAGGCAAAATCTTGCTGTAAACTGCAGGTGGGATTTTAGCTGTAATTTGAAGGAAGTCAGGGAAGCTGGGAGATAGAGACGAAGAGGGAGAGAATCCCAGCTATTGAGGACAGACAAAGAAAATACCCAGAGTCAAGAGATGGAGTGGCTAGTTCCAGCAGCAGTAGAGAGGCCAGTGGGTCACTACACATATGGGGTGTAAGGCATAAGAAGACCAGAAAGATAAGGGAAAGAAATAATAACAATAACTACATTTATGTTATATGTCAGGGTTTTTAAGCAACATATATGTTATTTACCAGTTTTGCAAATTGAGAAATTGAGGCTCAGAGAGGTTATGACTGTGTAAGAAATTAAACTGTTAAACCCAGATGTCACCCATGGGTGTTTGACTAGGAGTCAAAGGGTGGGAATTGAGGCATAAATTGGGAAGAAGATAGACAGTTTAAAAGCCAAGTGATTTCAGTTGCTGGACATTCTGCTGGTTGACAATCTAAGAGTTGAAATGAATGGATGAACTAGTTGCTGATTAGAGAATTCTGAAATGAAGGAATCTGCCTGATATTAGGAAGCCAAAATATAGAGTGCTAGCAAGTTAACACTTAAATTGACTCAAGCTGCTTCTTTGAAATTTAACTTATTTATTCATTTATTTATCTATTTTTTTGTATTCATTCATTCATTGGTTTGTTCATTCACTGATTCATTCATTTGCTTATTTACTTATTTAGCAACTTTATTCACCTATTGATTCAACTATTTGCTTGTTCAATCATTCATTCATTCTTTCATTCTTCATTCATTCATTTATATTGTAAAGACTTTTTTGCCTGTTCCCTATTTGGTGTTAATATCCCATATGGCCCTGGGAGAGTTGTGCTACTTCTTCCTAACTCAGAGAGCTCCACTACGTATTGAAAATTAGGTCTGTAGAGCTGACTAAGGTGTACATGAAGGGCTCTTCACCTAGGTGCTATGAATTTATTTATGGTTGTTTCAAAATGATGACTGAATTTTAGCATATTTGGTTTCCTTTATGACCCTGTATATTTTATTTTATAGATTAAAACATCAATCTGAAAAGAGATGTGTAGACTTCACTAGATTACCAAAGGAGTTTATGAGAACCCCCTAAAAAGTAGTTAAGAACTCCATTTTACATGAATGAGATCTTTCTTTTCATTAGAGAGCATACAGTCAAAACCAGATATTGTTAATGGTAAGCTGAAGTCCCTTTCAACCAACCTGAGATATTATGTAAACATTGAAAGGGGGCATATATAAAGTCCACACCTATCTGTCTTGGGCATCTTCCTTTTTACAAGTTGATGATGGAAGCAGAACTGGTGAAATGCTTTCTGCAGATGTGATTACATTGAGGCATGGCTCTGGAAAGTGGTCGGAAGAAGCTGCAAGTTTGTGCAACAGCACATGTTAACATGAGTTATAATATGTCAGGGGCCCCGTGTTAACGATTCCTTCAGCTCCTTTAAGGTTAATCAACTCAGCATTTGTGCCAGGTGTAATGTCTAATTAAAATGATGGACGGGGTGAGAATGCCTCCTGGCACAGGGAAGAAATGGCACAAAGAGGAAGCATCAGTGCCATATTGGTTTGGAAAAATCAATAAGAGGAGCTCATTTCATCCCAGTGTTATCTGCACATTTGCCATTCAGCGACTCATTTGAAAAAGTGCCAACTGGCTGCCAAGCAGGCTCAAAAGGCAGCATTTCTCATCACTTAAAGACAGTGAGGCTATGGAGGGCTCAGGGAAGCCCCAAGTACCGCTCTAAATGTGGGGGGTGGGACATGGAGGGAGAGGAGTGGTTTAAAAGAGGTGGAGTAAGAGCAAGGATATTTCAGTTCAATTCAACATTTATTAAGCACCAACTATGTTCCAAGAAACGTGCTGAGCACTAGTATAGAAAGACAAAATTGAAACAGCCCCCATTCTCAAGGGGCCCACATTCTACTGTGCTATACAACCCACACACATAGGTAAATATTAGATAATTTGAGTAAAGAGAGCACTAAGGATGGAGGAAATCAACAAATGAAGTTTTCCCATTAGAGATGACACTAGCTGAGTCAAGAAATTCAAGATACCAAGACCAGAAGGTAAGGAGATAGTAGACTTAAGGCGTGAATGGAGAGGTCATTCAGAAGCATAAAAATGAGAAATGGGATGTCAAGGGCACCACCATTCTTCCAGTCACCCAATTTCCCAACCTAGAAGTCATATTCCACTCTTGACTGATACTTCATTCAATCAGTCACCAATCTTGTTGATTTCACCTGTATAACAGCATTTACATCTGTTCACCTCTCTCCATTCACAGCTCAACTTCCCTAACTCTGTTCCTCATCACTTCATACATGTTCTATTGCAATAATTTTGCAATGAATCCCCCTGCCTTTAGTTTCTTTCTGCTCTAATCCATCCTTTAAGCAGGTGCCAAAGTGATATTGTTTAAGCATGAGTCTGACCATTCCATTCTTATATCAAGAAGTTTCAATAGCTCCTTGCTGCCTCTACAACAGAAAGATAAACAGGCACAGAATGATAGAGAAACAAACAGACAGTGAATGGTGAGCATAAACTTATTTACCAGGTACTGTTTAACACAAGGGATACAAATATAAGCCAGCAAGACAATCCTTGCCCTCAAGAACCTTACATTCTAATGGAAGAAAGATACCACTTGGACACTGGAAATGACATATTTTTAAGAGTACATGGTGAAGAGACAACCAGCAAGTAGGCATGGGGGGGGGAAGGGAGGGAAGGGAAAGGGGTGGTGCTGGGTCTCAGCAAGATAACTTAAAGGCTTATCTATTGGAGCCAGTAAATCCAGGAGTGGAGTACAAGTTTCTATTTGAGTACAGATGGTTGGAAAGTAGGGCCATGGTGAGGGTCAAATATAAAATTCTCAGTTTAGCATTTTAAATTATCCATAATCTACCTCCAACCTATCTTTCCAGATAGATTACACATTATTTCCTATCACATATTCTCAATTCCAGATGGAAACAAATGAATGAAACAACCCAAAACTGGCCTGCTCAACATTCCATCTCAGGTTGCTCTCCTTGCCCATGCTAGAGTATACTTCCACATCCCCTCTTCCTATTGGAACCCTGAGCACCCTTATTTCTTTTCCAGGCTCTGCTTAACTGCCACATAAGATGCATTTCCTAATTCCTTCAGTTTTAGCACACCCCTTCATCCGTCACAGATATTGGATATTTTTCAAGTTATGATTTTTTCTTCCTCTTCTGCTATAAATACTATAGTATGTTACTTCTGTTATCATTACTTATCTTTTTATTTTTTTAAGGTGGCTCTGTTTCCTATGAATCTCTCCCCTTCACCCAAGATCTCCTCCTATTAGGTATTCATTACCCCTTCAGGTTTTACTTAATCCTTCCCATTACTTTCCTGCTTTTATCTGGTTATTTAATTGTTTTCCCCCACCTGCTTTTCCTTCCAGTTAGTCAAGGAGACTCCCCCTTTCTCTCCACTTTCAATGAGTCCTGTTCATTAGTATCATTTTCTTTCCTTTTTCGCCCCATTGCAGAGATGGTTTCTCTCATTCTTTTCATTGTCCCTCCTCTCTTTCTGTTTATTCTAGACCCTAATTCTGTGGTACATTACCCTTATGATTATTTAGTCTCTCTCTATTCTCTGTATTCCTCATGTAATCAAAACTTCCGAGGTATCCATTCTGGACTCTTCCATCTAGACAGTTTCTGTCAATGCTTAGTAGAGCTTGCCCCATGGAATCCCTTTTTCCTTTGTGCCTCTTATTCCCAGAACAAGTCAATTTCTATAAGTTATAGAGAAGACACTGTCCCTTGGTAGGACTTCCCTTCCCCTATTACTAATCTATCATCTGGTCATCTTCTTTTCTACATTTGTCTCAAAATCTCCACCCTGGGTCCATTCCCTCCTACTCCCCCTGGGTGCTATATGCCCCCAAAAGTTCCAGTGCCAACCTCCCTCCTGAGGTAAAATAAGTGGTCTTTTCAAACACATAATTCTTTGGACCACAATGAGCATGATGAGCACACCCATTTCCCTTTGCAAAACATATCTCTTCACCCATGGGAGCATTCATCATTGTTACCCTCTCCTGGTACTAATGCAAAGTCACCCTCCTCCCCATTCCTTTTCAATCCTTTTCATCTCCTCCTCCTCACATTCTTCTGCAGGCTTTATTGAGACCACAGGGATCACCTTCCCCTCATTAATACTACATATTGTTCACTCCCCTCTCTCTCTCTGTCCCCATCTCCACCCATCCCCACTCCCTCCCTTTCATTAACCCTCTGATTTTGCAATGTAGTCCCATAAAAAATATTGATTCACAGGGAAACAGAGTGTCCCCAGATGCCCCAGGCCCACCTCTTCACCATTATTTCCTGACATTTGTCTTCACTTCTGTCTCTTTCTGTACACGTAGAAAGACGTCTATCCACCTTTCTCTACCCCTTTGTGTACATCTAGAAAGGCAACTGTTATTGGTCTCTCTCCTGTTACTCTGTTGTTGCCATCCTCGGCAGGTACATTCATTACCCACTCCAACATTTCTACTATCTGGAGAGTTTGAGAAACAAACAATCTTGTTGGGTCTGGTTTTCTTTCTAAGAATTTTTCAAATGCCTCTATATTATTGAATAGACATCTTTTTTTTTATTTATTTATGTTTAAGCTCAGATTTTCAGGGTATTTCCCCTGGATGGCATTTTGGTTTACACTGATCTTTGGAATACATTATTCATTCCCTCCTGAGTTTTCTGTTGGGTGAAGAATAGTCTTGTATTATTAAAAAAAATTTGTTCTCTTTGTACTTTCTCCTGATCATGTATAGAACTTGATGTTTCTGAGTTGAATTGTTAAATTTAACCACTATGTGTCTTGGAGTTTGAAGCCTCATTTTGTTTTTGTTTTTAGAGGTGACCAATGAATTCTTTCAAGTGACATTTCATTTTCCATATTCAGAATCCTGGGCTGTTTTCTTATATTCTACATTATGATGTTAAGGATTCTTTGTCCTGTTGTGTTCATTTGGGAGACCTATGATCCTTAAGCTATGTCTATATATCTTGTCTTCCAGTATATTCTCATTGGCTTTTGTTTCTTTTCTTCTATGTTTTCCTTAATTTTGTGAATTTGCATTCTTAATCCATTTTTCAGCCTTTTTCCTACCTTTGATGAGACTTGCCAGTGAAAATTAATTTGTTTTTTAATCTGCCCATTATTTATGCTGTGCAAGTCCATAAATTCTGCTCTCACAATTTTCATTTCTCTTTTAAACCACTCAGGAATGGTGTGTTTTGGTTCCATATTCTTCTCAAATTCCACTGGTTCTTCTCTCTTATCAAATAGTGGATTGCATTCCATTGTATTGCAGTATTTATTTCTAGATGGCTGAACTCATTTGCTAGATCTGGAGGATATACTTCTGCTGTAAATGTTTTTTTTTTTTGTTTTTTGCTGTTTTTTCCTCCCAGTTGTTTTATCTTATGTTCAAGATCTTTGAGTTTTCTTCTTCCTGAGATCTTTGGTAATTTCAATTTTCCTCTTACCTTCTTATTTTCCTTTATTGATCACTTTCTGACTCTCTCCCCTCTGAAAATGATTTCCTTGAGACCTAGGTCTCAAAGCATCTCAGCATTTTCTCATTTAGGGAAATTTATGGTTCACTAGACTATGTCTCTATTTCAGGTGACTTTTAGAGGGACAGAATTGGCCCTGCTGAATGTTGAGGTTTTTCTTCAGAATTAATGGAGTTCCACACAACCCCCATACCTATGGGAACCTGTTCCAATGTCCTGTCTCACTTCCTCTTTTATTCAGTTCTCTGACCCAGCACCAGCAGTACACAGAGCAGTTATGTGGGTATGATTGGATTGATTACCATAATTTGCGTTTCTAAGCCTCTGGGAGGAAGGTGTAGCATGGTGTGTTCTTGAGTTCTATTTCAAACTAAGGCATTCCTGTCTTTTTCCCTCTATTTCTGTCTCTCTTGAAGAGACATGTTGTAGTGTAGACTGCTGACCACATCAGCAATGGTTTGTGGCCCCAGTAAGCTTCTGTCTCTAGAGCATATCTGTGATGCAGGCCTTTGATGGTGGGGGAAGAATGCTGAGTGAGCTCAGGGTAGGGGTCAGTTCGTGTGTTGTTGTTGTCCTTTCCTTCTTCCTCTTCTTCTTCTTCTTCTTCTTCTTCTTCTTCTTCTTCTTTCTTCTTCTTTCTTCTTCTTCTTCTTCTCTTCTTCTTCTTCTTCTTCCTTCTCCTCCTCTTCCTCCTTTCCTTCCTCCTCTTTTGGATTCCAGTTGCCCTAAATCATAGAAAGAATTGAAATTGCTATATCTTTAGTACATAATTTCTGTTTGGGGGAGATTTGAGTGCTCAAGAGGATCAAAAATAATGTCTAATCCTCCATCTTTTTGATCCCATGACTCAGAAATAGAAGAAAGAATTCTTAACCAAAGCAGGAACAGAGGACACCACACTTGATAAATCAGACAATTTAGATTACATGAAATTGAAATCTTTGCAGGAAGAAAATCAATGTAGCTGGAATAAGAAGGGAAACTGCAGATGGCAGGAGGATGTTGCATCAAATAACTGATAAAATTCTAGTACTGATAAATCATAGTTCTATGATCTACAAAATATCTATATATAATAAATAGTTATAATAGATTTATAATAAAATTTTATGTCAACAAGCCCATCTCCCCAAAGGCAAATGATCGAAGAATATAATCAAATAATCAATCATTAGAACTACAAACTATTAACAACTGCAGGAAAATTGCTCCAAATCACTAACAATAGATAAATGTAAAGCAGCTCAGTTGCTCGTGTCATATCCAGAAAAATTGTAAAGAATCCCAGAGAGAAGATTAATCTATTTTTTTAATCAAAATTTATTTTTTCTCAATTTATATAGGAAGCAATTTGTAATTATGCAGGAAAAAAATGATTCAAATTCTCATGCCCTTTGACCCAGAAGTCCCAGTGCCAGTTTTATGTTCCAAGAATGTCAGAGATGTAAAGTTCCTATACTAATAATAGTTAATTAATATTTATATAACACTTTAAGGTTTGCAAAATAACTCATAAACATTATTTCATTTGATCCTCACAAGAACCCTAAGATAGAGATATATAGATATATAAATATAGTTTTTAATTTTATTACACATATGAGGAAACTAAGGTGAACAAAATTAAATGTTTTGCTCAAGTTCACAGAGTTTGTAAGTGTCTGAGGCAGATTTGAATTCAGGTCTGGCTGATTCCAGACCCAATGCTCTATACACAGTATCATCTACCCGCCTCTTATATGCTAAAAATATTCATAGCAACACACCTATTGTCACAAAAAACTAGAAATGATGTATGTACATAAGGACTGAAATTGTATATTATTGCACTTTAAGAAATGATAAATTCAGAGAAATGGGGAAGCCTTATATGAACTGATGCAAAATAATTAGAATTCAAAAAGAACTATACCTAATAAAATGGAAAGAAAAACAAAATAAAATTGAATGACATATAATTACAATGACCACATTTGGCCTTTGAGAAGAGATAAGTAAAATATAACTCCCCTCCTTTTGTTATAGAAGTGAGGGGCTATGGATGTGAAATGCTTCATGTGCTAACAGAATTGACTAATGCATCAACTGGTTTTCCTGAACTATTTTTTTTTATACTTTTACTAAGAAAGTTTTGCTGGATAAGGAAGAAATATGTTCAGAAATCAATGTGATTTATAAAAACAAGAAGAAACAATAGAACTTGAGAAAAAATAAGTAAAATGAAAGGTTCTCTGTTAAGAGCATCAGGGCAGATGTCACTGTATGAGCACTTGAGGGGGGGAAGTTTAAAATAGTAGCTCTGAGTAGTGTGATAAATTGTTCATCAAGAAAGATGAAATGGGTTCCCATGCCACAGCAAAGGTCCCACTGATATTGAATAACACAACTTTGTACTAAATAACAGTTGATAAAGTTGTATGACTTTTCTCAGTTGTATTGGTGGCAGGAGGTAGTTTCTTTTACACATAATACCTCACACTCTTGCTCTAGAGATAAAGGAAAAAAAATAATTTGGTACCTGTTAAGTTTTTGAGCAGGCACAGAAAAGATAGTGAGGATAACCCTTTAGGTTTGGTAGAACAGGAGTGACGATCAAGCAAAGGGGCAGGAGAAAGGGTGGAAGATAACTGTTTAATCGTGAAATATTTCAGAGCAGCATAAATAATGGCATAGTGTTCTAAGAATTTGGGGACTTCCCAGCCAGCACACAATACCTGCATTGTTCCTTAATACTCAGTAGACAATGTGAAATTGAGGCTTAATTGGTGTTATTCCAAAAGGGGTCAGTGGTAGATCCAATCTGTGGCCCACCTCTTAGCTACTTAGTATGATGCCTCAGATTGAGACAAGAAGTAATAAAACCTAGGTCTTAGATGCAAGTCTGTATCTCACTAGCTGTGTGAATTTGAGCAAGGAATTTCATGTTTCTGAATCTAGTTTTGCCATCTATGAAATTCATACAATGCTGATACTGTCTACTTATCAGGGCTTACATAAGGAAAGTATTTAATAGGTCATGCGGTGCCAGGTAAATGAGTTTTTGTTGTTGTTTTAGCCACAGTAACTTATGTAAATGATTTACTGAAGTTCATAAGGGTGTGTGTGTGTGTGTGCGTGTATATATATATATATATATATTTTTTTTTTCCTACTGTCTACTCATATGCCCTCCATTCAGGTCCTAATCACCTTTAGCCTGTATCAATGGTTCTCAAAGCATTAGAACATAGATTCTAGTAAAGTAAATGGTGATCATTATAAACTACATAAACAAAAACTCTTTGGGTGTGCTTAATAATTTTTTAATGGAAAATGGTTCTGAGAACGAAAAGCTTTAGCCTTTTTCAATTGCCAATTAAGTGGTACCCCTGCCTCAAGTCTCTTCCCAGCTTCATTCATTCTCCACCCATCTGCCAAAATTATGTTCCTAAAACACAGATCTGACCAAATCACTCTCCTACTCAATAAATTCTAGTAACTTCCTTTGATCTCTTGGTTCAAAAAAAAAACAAACTTCTTCTTGACATTTAAAGTCTTTCATAACCTGGCTCCAACTTACTTTTCTCAGCTTATTGCATTTTATTTCTTTCATAAACTCTTTGGTAGAGCCAAATTGACCTTCTTCATATGTAATTCTTCATATGCATTTCTCCGTCTCCCACCACCATGATTTTGCAGAGGCCATTTCTCATGCCTAGAAGGCATTCCTTCCTTAAATTTACCTTCTTCTTACCTTGAATTACATTGTGTCACCTCCTATGGGAAGTGATTTTTTTTTTGCCCTATTTTCATTTTCAACTCAGAAGGACAGGAACTTAAGAATATGTCAAGAACTGAACTGCATCAATTGATAAGGTACATTTACAAATACTGGGGCAGGTAGGTGGCAATCAGACCTGAAGTCAGGAAGACTCATCTTCCTGAATTCAAATCTGGCCTCAGACACTTATTAGCTGTGTGGTCCTGGGCAAGTCATTTAATTTTATTTGCCTCAGTTTCCTCCTCTATAAAATGAGTTGAAGAAGGAAATGCCAAACCTCTGCAGTGTGTTTGCCAAGAAAAACTAAATGGGCTCACAAAGAGTCAAAAATAACTGAAACAATTCAACAACAACAATTTACACATACTAGAGATAATATGATTAAAATGTTTATTTCAACGTAAAATTGTAACATCCGCGTATAATTATTTGAATTTGACCGCATTTGCACAGATGAAATTATAGGAAAGTTATTTATTAACAAAATATTTTACAAAATTCTTGGGTCAGTTGATACTCCTGGTCTTTCTACTAAGTCCCACCTTCCACCAGAAGCCATGAAGTACTTGTGCCTTCTCCCCAAATTACCTTGTATTTATTTTGTATTTACTTAGGTACATATATTACATCCAAAGATTGAAATTAAACTCTTTGACAGCAAGGACTTTAAACACTTTTGTCTTCGAATGTTGGGTGCCTACTGTAGTGGTTGGCATATAGTACATCCTTAAGAAATCATTATTGACTAATTGGTGAACAGATCATAAATCTGGAGGTAGAAGTGAAACTTAGAGATCTAAAAGTCCAACCTTCATATTTTATGGAGAATTCTGAAGACCAGAGGTATTAAGCAATTTGGTTAAAGTTATACAATAAGCAGAAAAAGCATAATTTAAACTCCAGTCCTTTGACTATTTTCATATCATGCTGTACTCTGAATAGTCTATTGATGAAATCACAGATCTTCAAAGTATTATACTGGTGTCTTTATGTCTTGACATGGAAAGCATGTTCAGTATTGTGATTACAATCCCCTAAACTTGTAGATAATGAAATAGAAAAAAAAACTTTTATTTTTATCTATTCTACCAGGGATCTAATCCCACTACTATTGTAACTAATTGGTCCCCTATATTTTGAGCTCTGATCGAAGGATCACAAGCATTTATTTTCATGTCCCCTAAGAAAGTAAAACTTTTTCAGGTTTTTGTTCATTTCTGTGTATGGGTGATGGGGGTGGGTGGGGATGGAGTAGACAGCTGGAAAGCATTGGGGGAACAAATCTTCAACTTGTTAATTTACCCTGGGTTTGTGACTATTAATAAATGTTGAATTCTGACTATCGCAGTTTGCTGTTTGTTGTTGTTGCTGTTTTTTCCTTTGAAGTAGGACAGTGGTCAGCTGATGAAGCTCCATTCCCCTTGCATGTAGCCTCTTTCCTTCAGAAAAAGAAATCTAAAAAATGGAGTCGGTAGCTGCTCTCCATTTCTGTCTTCCTGGTGCTAGGAACTGGTAATGGTAAATGAAGAAAGGCAGTGTTCTTCCTTCTTCTAAATAAATACACACATACACGATACATATGTATGTATGTATGCATGTGTACATGTATGTATATACATACAAACGTATATGTGTGTGCATATACATAAATATATGTATATATGTATGTCTGTGTGTATACACACACACACACACACACACACACACACACACACACATATATATATATAGTTACAGCTTCACAGTGGATGACATGAAAAATCCTTGGTAATAGTAATTAGCAGCTTTTTCCATTTGTAGGCTATGGCCCCATGCATCGATAGCAGCACAATTCTTTATTTATGCACTGCTGAGTTTCTACAAATAGAGAAATCTGCTAATTATCTACACATTTTCATTCTTTATCTCCATTGAATTTTAATGAGTAGGAATTGCCATTGACTCATTCATATTTGTGAAGAGGGAACAGTCTCTCCCTTTGGTGATTTCTCTCTATCTGTGACTTTGAGGCCAGATACCATTAGCGTAATTCAGGAAAGTCTGCTCCTCCTTTCCCTCACCTCTCCTCCTCCTGACCCCTGACAGTCTTCTCCAGTTAATATTGTTTTTGCCTTAATGATCAGGATGATGTGAGAATATTGCCAGAATTATCTAGGCAATTGTGTCTATGTAGACCTGTCTTGAAAAGCCTTCTGTTGCTTACTTACTCCAAAAGGAGAAAGGTTCGACTGCCTAGGAAAGTGGCTTCCCTGAATTATGCGGAGTGGCCTCAACGGTCATCTAATTCAATTTCTTTCATTTCATAGATGAAAAAAACTAAGACAAACATGTCAAGTAGCTTGTTCAAGTCACAGTAGTTAGTAGCAGTAATAAGTAGTTAGTAACAGATCCAGGATTTGAGCCCAAGTCTCTGATTACAAATCCACCATTTTTACAACAGCACACATATCTTTTTGTTAGCCCAGACCTGCCATATCAAATCAATATGTAATTGTTGGGTATCTACCATGAACCACAATATGGCACCATATTATTTCCTGGGATAAATTTTAAAGAAGTTTGAAGCATTTGGTGACAGGATACAGATCCTATAAAGGTAAATCACAGCATAGCATTTGCAATAATAATTTATGGAGCATTTACCATAGGCAAAGCTGTAAGTTTGCTCAATGATGAATAAGACAAATTCATTTCTCAAGGAACTTCCAATCTCTGTAATTCTGGGAGTATAGAGAAGGAATGGGATGGGTGTGTGAAGGGAAGATGACTTTCTGGAATTACCTAAGGAAGGATTTGGACAAATATATAGAACTAGGAAAACCATGCCAGTCAGGGGAAGATTGTAAGTAAAGATGCAGAGTTAAGTATTGTTTTGGAAGGAATATGAATACACCAGTCTGGTTGTAATGGAGGGATTGTGAGATAAATCTACCTAAAAATGTTACAAGTAAAGGAAATAACCAGATAAAATAAAGGGTAGAGAGAAGTAGTGGAAGGAGCCTTAGATTGGGTTCAAATCTTACTTCTACCACTCACTTACTAGCTGTTTGATTATGGATAGAATCATTTTTTTTCAAGATCCAGTTTCCTCATCCATGAAATGGGAATCACAGAACCTGTACTGACAAACTTATAAGAGTGTCTGTGAGTCAAGGGCTTTGTAAAGCTCCACATAAAGAAAAAAATGAATTATCTACACTGATATTCCATACCAATGCAACATCAGAGTGTTCTGCTGACCTTGACTTCACAAACGATACGGTCAGAGAAATATAACATCAGATAGATTGTATGAACTTGGGCAGGCTTGGGATATAGGCAAGTGATGGACTATGTGTCTTCTATGAAGAACAGCCTAGCTAAGTGCAACAAGGATCATCACCATTATTAGGTTGGCCACTAGGTATAAACTACCTTTGTCAGTCAGGTCAACTAGCATTTAATAACCTTATGAAACTATCTACTAGGATATGGAGGAACATAGGAATTGGTAGGGAGAACATCCATTAAATTCATAGATCTTGGGGCAGCTAGGTGGCACAGTGGATAGAGCACCGGCCCTGGATTCAGGAGGACCTGAGTTTAAATCTGGCCTCAGACACATAACACTTACTAGCTCTGTGACCCTGGGCAAGCCACTTAACCCCATTGCCTAGCCAAAAAAAAAAAAAACATACATCATTTTAAAGCATTAAATTCTGCTTTTGTGAGAGGTGCCCAATGACTTCTTCATCCAAAAATACTAGCCCTGTCTACCTGCTAAAGTGCTTTAAATCCTCTCAATTAGAGTCATTCCTTGGGTGAAGGAATTTCATCTCAGGAAGACCTCTGTTAAAATATAAATATTTCTTCTGGGAGAGATAATAACATAAGCCCATTAAATTCCTCTGCATGAATTAATTCAACAAATTAGCTTCAGTTTCCTAGCAGGGCACCAAGGGGATTGGATTTAGGATGGGAAAGTTTTGATGGAAGAAAGGAAAGGTCTAGAACAGAGCTGCTTGATCAGAATGACATACTATAATCAGAGACCTAGGCATCTAGGGACCACAGTGAGGGTATTGTGATCCCAGAAGTAGGGGGAAAGGATTGAGGCTCCCAGGGATAATTGATAGACTTCCTTAACCAACTCACTGATGTGGTTTGAAGTGGAAATACCCCTTGACAAGCAATATTAAGTTTTACCCAGGGATTGACTTTTAGTCTTAAAAGGTCAGAAACTTGGCTCTGAGACTGGATTATCAGAGCACGTTATCTGACCGCTCAGATACATCTTCTATGTACTTAATGTTCTTGCTTCCAATTGGAACATGACACAACCAAGGCCCACAAGAAGGGCACCATAGAAACAAACTCCTAAGATTGAGCTGCCCAGGCAACCCACCCTATAGTCTTAGCACCCAATAGCAGAAATTAAAGAAGAAAACCCTAGTCCATAACAGGAGAGCTATTTAACAAGCTTCTTGGAGCTTAATTTGCTATTTATGACCATATTCTCTCATACTTGAACAAAACAATGAGTAATTCTCACTAGTATATACTAGCACTGAAAGGAGTACAAAACTGGTTTAAATACCTATTTCTACTCTATTAGCTTTGGATAGAGCCCATGATTCTCATCTCTGGTACTTAGCTTCAGATGACTTCTTCAAGCCCAGTGTTTGTTATTGAAATTAATAATAGCTAAAATTTATATAGTGCTTTCAGATTTACAAAGCACATTACATACATTATCTCACATTCAAAAGGGATAAGCTGTGTGTGGGAACCAAGTGACCTAACTATAACACCATTAAAGAGGTCATTTCTTTCTGAACTGAATTTTCCTCATCTGACAAGGCCTAATAATGAAACAGGAATTTTTAAACTACCCAGGGATGTTGTGAGGATCAATGTATGTCAATATGCTTTAGATACTATAAAGCCCTATATAAATATTGGTTATGATTATATCAAAAGGACAATTCCATTGGTAGTGAATTCTCCACCATTGGATATCTTCAAACACAAGTTGGGTGACTACTTCTTAAGGATGGCATGGAGCAGTATGTTAAACTCAAATAGAAATGAGGACCACAAAACTAAGCATAAGAATCTCTGCAGTCTACATGTTGACCGCAACATTATCTATGATATGTTACATTATTATTTATTATATTAAATATCTCTCAATTACATTTTAATCTGATTAAGGCTACACTGTGGAGTGTAGTGGGCTTCATGATTTGACACCTCTGGTATAGAAGAACTTCCCACTAACTGATAGAGTTTACTGAATAACCTCTGACATTTGTTTTTATCCCTGAGGTTCTATAATTCCATAAGAATTTGAAGAAATAGGTGTACAAAGGAGAGTTGGTTGGAAACCATGCTAAGCATAAAACTTTGGTCCTCTTCACTAACATCTCAAAAGGATGCACACTGCTCATCATAGCATCATATTAGCATATTAGAGAGGCAGCAATGTATGGTGGAAAGAATTCTGAACTTATAGTAAGGAGAGATTTGTGTATCAATGCTTTCTCCAACACATCAGATGTTTAACCACAGGAAAGTCACTTAGCCTCAATTTCCTTATATAGAAAATGGGGACAGTGATACCTGTAGTACCTGCCTACCTACCTCACAGGACTGTTTACTGTGCAGATCAAATTAGACAATATGAAGAAAATCGGCTGTAAATCTTAAAAGTTCTATATAAGTATGTTATTATAGCAATTTGTTCTCATGAAATGGACCTTTAAATCTCTCTCTCTCTCTCTCTCTCTCTCTCTCTCTCTCTCTCTCTCTCTCTCTCTCTCTCTGTCTCTCTGTCTCTCCCTCTCCCTCTCTCTCTCTCTCCCCCCTTTTCACTCAACCCTAGCTTGTCATGGACAAAATGAAAATAATTAAGTGTCAATAACCAAAGTTTATTCCTAACAAACCTCTGATGAATATTTTCAGATGCTCCTGTTTTGTGACCTTTAAGTGCCCTAGACAATGACGGAATCTTGTTGAAGACTCTTTAAGCTGAAATTAATTTATGCCCGACAGTGATTAAAAGAGAAAGTGAGAAGGGGATGGAAATTAACAAATCCATCTTTATTGCTGAGATCCCATTATGATTATAAGGAGAGGGAAAAATCCACATTGCCAGTGCCAGCTGCAATCTGGTATGGAGTTTAAACAGCCCTTCCCGCTTGGGGAATGTCCTTGGATGGACAGATTTGTCTGTAATATAGAATCCCTCAAAGAGGGTGCCTCTGTCAACATGTAGGAACTCTTTTAATCCTTTGTCTTATGCCTTGAGTTAGAGGTGAGGAGCTGGTGTTACACTCCGTGAGGTGAGTGGGGTGGTCCAGGGAAGGGGATAGGTGAGGCTTTTTATAGAGCAATTTCCCCACCATTCCTTTCCAAGAATAGAATTGACTGAATTTTCAAGTCTCCAGAAACCAGAAGGTGGAGTAGGGGGACAGGACAGAATGTTTTCCAACAGACAAATTCCCTTCTAGCCTAGAGACAGCGAGGCTAGTAGTGTATGCTCTAGAACAGCAGGACAATCCCCTCAAGGGAACCCACTCCCAAGACCCAAATAATCATGTAATCTAATCCCTTTGTTTTACAGATCAGTCAAGTGAAGCCCATAGAAGCCAAGAAATAATCATTAAGTCACACAGGTAACAGAAATAGGATTCAAGTTCTGGTACTCTGATTCTAAATCTAATGGCTTCCCCTCCTCTACTACTCTACAATACTCACACCCAATCTTTAAATTTGTTTTTATTGCTCAATTGTTTTCAGTTGCATCTGATTCTTGGCAAGGCCATTTGGGGTTTTCCTGACAAAGACAGTGGAAGAAAAGTCATCCCAATTCCAGGCCCAGTGCTCTATCTCTTATGCTACCTAGCTGCCCCCATCTTTAGGTAGGGGACATCTTACCATTCTTCAAGGCTCAGGGAAAAAAAAAGAAAACCTCTTTTGTGAAGCCTCTTTCTCCAGCTTCTCATACATTCCACATTTGGTGCAGTGTGTAGTCGGGAAGATTCATCTTCATGAGTTCAAATTTGGCCTCAGACACTAGCTGTGTGACCCTGGGCAAGTCACTTAACTCTGTTGGCTTCAGTTTCCTCATCTGTAAAATGCCCTGGAGAAGGAAATGGCAAACCATTCCAATATCTTTGCCAAGAAAACCCCAAATAGGGTCAAGAAGAATGAGACAAAACTGAAAATGACTGAGCAATGATGACACACTACTTTAGGAACATAGCTCTAGAGCAATAAGGAACTTCAGTGTCTTTCTAGTCTAATTCCTCCTTTACAATTAAAAACAAAAGTTAAAACAAACAAACAAAAACTAAGGCATACATGCCTTAAATGACTTGCCCAGTGCAACACAAAGATAGTAAACTTCAAGGTTACATTTGAACCCAGTTCTTCTGACTCTAGAGCCAGTGCCATTTCTACTAAACCACACTACATTTCTTTATTGACAGTTTTTCTATAGTAACTAGTCTGTATTCTCTGGTGTAGTAACAGCACCATAGCTAGATACCAGTTCTATCTTCTATACTCATTGTACTAGCCATGTGACTGTGGACATATTGCTTGACCTCCCGATTGAACTCCCTCATCTGTAGAAGAAGAAGAACAAGAACAAGATGAAGAAGAACCAGAACAAGAAGAACAAGAAGAAAAAGAATACTTATATTGCCTTTCTCACAGGGATTTTTAAAAAAAATCTCTAAAACACTAAAAAAAGTATTTGAGTTACTATTACTATTTGTGTATCCCTTAACTGGCCTAAAAATAACTCATATTAACATGACATATGCATTATAACAAAGTGCTTTCCTCACAATAACTCTATAAAGTGGTACCAAAAATAATATTATCCCCATTTTACAAGTGAGCAAAATGAGGATCAGAAAGATGAAGTGACCTGTCCAATATTACACTGCTACTACCTTGATGAGGCCATAACTAAGGTTTTCTGATGCCCTTGTTTGATGTGTTTTCCACTAAACCACCTGCCCCAAGGGTGTAACCACCCTAAGGTCAAAGGCAGCATCAAATAGTTACTTGCATCATCTAGCAGGTCCTCCCCAAAATGTTCTGTGTATTTATTGAATAATTCTTTGAATAACTCTTACCTGCCCCTCTCCTCTAGGACAGACCATCTCTACATCCTACTAGGTACCCAGTTATCTTTCCTCTTCATGTATATCTGAGAAAGAACATTATACAGTCCCCTTAACAGATTTCTGTGTCTCCCAGCTCACAGTCAGACAGTTTTTCATCATTTTCAGCCTAAGTCTCTTTTGCTATAATCTGAGCCCAGTTCCTCTGTTCTGATAAGAACTCAGTCACCTTCCTTCTTACAATAACCCTTCAGGCACTTGAAGACCTTTAAGCCCCTCAGCTTTCTCTTCTCTGCATTGAATTCCTTTCATCAGGCTGAGTCTAGATGCCTTTAATCATTTCCCATTGCACTCCCCTTCTATGTCTAAATGGCCTCTTCAGAAGGGGAGGGAGGCTAGCCCTGGACACTATCTCTTCAATCATACTTGGAAGTCACAAAGACAGTTGGTACTCCTGGCTCTGACAGAGAAAGCTTGCCTGTAAATTCCTGCAGGCAGATTGGACTAGTTCCTCCATACTCCAGTTTTCCCAACTTTATCTGCCTGTTCTTCCTATAGAACAGGACAGCTCACATTCCATAAGTGCAGATTTCAGGTACGCCTCAATTTTTGTAAAAGGTAAACTGTTGCCCAAAGTGTACAAACTAATTCAAGGCAAGGAGGGAAGAGGCACCTTATATTGAATACTATTTTAAATGTATAACAAATACTCTTGTGGCTAGCTCTCCAGTAACAATGCCTGTTACATCTCCACCCTGAAAGTTCTAGGTGTATCTGGGAGGGGTTGGGACATCTCTTCTCTAATGCACTGTTCTAAAAAAGTTAGGTTGGGGCAGCTAGGTGGTGCAGTAGTTAAAGCACTGGCCCTGGATTCAGGAGGACCTGAGTTCAAATCCAGCCTCAGACCAAACACTTGACACTTACTAGCTGTGTGACCCTGAGCAAGTCACTTGACCCCAATTGCCTAAATAAAAAAAATAAATGTTTAAAAAAAAAGTTAGGTGGTGGTGCACTGTATAGTGGCCCATTGGCCTGTCCCCTAGCTATTACACCATGCATTCTCAACTATATGCTGGCTTGGGATGAGATAGGACTAGTCCCTTATTAAAAATCTAGTTCATCTGTATGTAGACTTTGTGATTGTAGGATATTTTGTTTTGCATGAGTAACATTACTTCCATTTTGTGGAAGTGCAAACTGAGGCTCTGAGAGATTCAATGACTTGTTTAAGGTCACACAGTGAGAGACATAGGCTGAATCTGGATCTTCAGAGTACAGATACATTGCCTTTTCCATTAGATGTGATTTCTCTATGTGCACTTGGGGACATAGTAATTTCAAAGACTGACAAGAAAAGTCAATTTCCTATTCATCTGGTTTTGCACATTTGTAGTTTCTTTTCCTAACTTTTTTTTTTCGTAAATGAGGAACATCTCTGAGGTTTAAATTTGTCCTGACATGGATTTTCCCCTTATACCTCTCTTTTTTTCCCTGTCTCTGATTCCCTCTCTATCCTTTTTTCCCTTCTATGTCTCCCTCTAGTTTCCTCCCTTTGCCCTCACTTTTTCCTTCTCTTCCTCCTCCTTCTTTCTATTCCCATTTTCACCCTCTGACCCTACTTCCTCTCTGTCCTCCACTTTCTCCCTTTATCATAATTCTCCTTTCTTCTCTCCTCTATAACACATTTTTCCCTCTGTCTCTATTTTTCTCAAATCTCTACATCTTCTCATTCTAACTAATCTTTAATTCACCACGTCTAACCTTTGCCTTAGATGGCCTATTTTGGCCCCTTACTTCCTACTTCTACCTCCAATTTCCCCATGTAACCTAAGTTCTACTCTCTGACCTCCACTTTCTCCCCTTCCTCCACTTTCTTTACTTGCTCCTATATCTTTCTCACCTTATTTGAATCCTTAGCCACCACTTTCTTTCCTCCATCATTTGATTCCCCCCTCTTCCCTCACTTCTTCTGGTCATGATAGGAATGATTAGTTGGAACAACTCAGTTCTGACTTGTCTTTCTTCAGAACTTGAGACCAGGTCCTCTTCTGGACAAACATTGAAGTCTATTCCCTTTCTCACTTAATTTCCAAGTATCTATCCTCCTTGGATATACAACTGGATATTTCACATGAATCTAAAATAAACCAGACAAATAACTTTTTATTTAATGCCCATGATTTCAACCCTGTCTGTGAAAATGTTAGCTCTGGAGCAAAATGGGTGGGGTGATATGTGGCAGGAAATTAAAAGGGCCTTTGCAGCAGAGCTAACATAGGCCCTCAATGACAACTATTCCACTTAATATATTTACAAGAATGCTATATGGTGTTGCTGGGGATAGCCAAGGATATAAGGAGGACAAGAACACAACTGGAACCTAAAGGGGACTGGTTTGCCCTTCCTCAGACAGGCCCCCAAGGACTCACCATATCGGTGCTCTACTTTAGTGTGTGCCAAATGGGTTTTAACTCTACTAAAGCTCTGAACTCTGGTCTCAAGTGGCCCACCATCCTCAGCTTTCCCAGTAATGGGAAAAATATACCTTGCCTATCTAATTAAATCACATCCATAGAGTTTATTGCAGGGCCAAAGTTTATACCACATATGCCAAGCTCTTAATTCCCTTTCAAATTATTGTATATATGTATGTATGTATGTATGTATGTATACATACACACACATACATATAACTATATACGCATATGTGGTAACTATAAATACACACACATATACATATACACTCATACACATACATGTAAGTACATACTATGCTTATTTCTACTTGTCATCAGTTTCTCTGAAGGTGAATAGCATCTTCTTTCCTAAGTCCAAGTCTTTCCACATTTTTTCTAAATCAACCAGCTAATCATTCCCTACACCACAGCAATATTCCACCCCAATCACATTCTGTCTGAGAGATTGTCTATGGAAGTTTTTTCCCCAATTTTCTGCATTCTTTCTATTATTGTCTGTATCAGTCTAATTTATACAAGAAACTTTTAATTTTAAATAATCAAAACTATTAACACTTCAACAATACTTTTACCTTATAATATGGTTTAAGGTCTGATATTACTGAATTTGCTTCCTTTGCATCTCTTTTCCCCTGGTTTCTTTGAGGTTCCTGACCTTTTATTCTTCTAAATGAACTTCGTTATTATTGTTTTCTAACTTAGTAATTTTTTTTCAGTAATTTAATTGGGATGGTATTACTTAAATAGATTAGTTACATAATACTGTCTTTTTTGTTGTATTGGCTTTACCTACCCATGAACAATAAATATTACTGTAATTATTTAGCTCTAACTTTATTTGTACTATCTTTGTAATCTTGAGGGAAAGTCACTTGGTTTACCTTGGCCTCAGTTACCTCATCTATGAAATGGGGAGGGAGGAATGAACTAAATGACCTCTGAGGTCTCTTTGTGTTTTAGTTCTATGGTCCTTTGATTCTATACCTAAGTTACCTTAGAAAAGTCACTTATCTTCTTTGGGCTTCAGTTTCCTCATATGTAAAATGAGAGGGTTAAACTAAATGATCTCTGAAATCACTTCTACTTCTAAATCTATGATCCTATGTACATACTGTGCCTCTTGAGGGCAAGGAGCTCCCGGGGTATCTGGGAGGCTAAGCCTGTGAGCAGGAAAAGATAGCTAGCAATACTAGACAGTGTATGTAAAGTGCCCATGTATAGTGGAGACAATCAGGAGATCAGAGGAATGAGAAAGATTAGGACAAGTTGGTAGTCAGAGTAAACATCTTGGAAGATATGTTAACTAGACTTGGGCTTTGAAAAATAGTTGTGGAATATTTGGAGAGGATGGGGAAGGATATAAAAGTTAGAGGGAATAGCATGAACAGAAGTATGGTGATAAGAATGTCCACTTTGTGGACAGTGGCTCTATTGTCCTGTCTAGAGCAGAGATTTAGTTTAATTAACAAATAAGGAAGATAAGGCTGGGAAGGTAGTATGGGATTTTTGTGAAGGGGTGACTTCCTTTGATCAATCTATGGCATATCATAAGGGAGGTGGTATCAGGGAACTGAATCTTCCTTACAACCTTACCATGGTACCCTCCTCAGAGAGTCCAAAGGTTCAGTTTTTACCTCTCCTATACATTCACAGGCATCCAGATGAGATGATTTTTATCATATCCTTATTCCTATTTCTTACCCAGGGAGGGTGCTACCTGTCTCTCTCACAACAGGATTGTGAAGAATCACTAATAGCAACAAGCTTTGAGTTCTTCGTAAATACAAATGCTAAATGATAACTTGAAAAATGAGGATGATATTGCTTTACAACGTGTGTTTTAAGAGCTAAGGATGAAAGAAATTGTAGGAGTTGCTATTATCGCTGCACATTCAAGTAGCCATCCTTGTTTTTAAGCTACATACCCATCCTCTGAAAAATTCGTGATTAGGGCTTTTTCTAGTTTTACTTTTTTTTCTTTTTCTTTTTTCATATAGAGACGTGTCTCAATATATCACTGGGGAAGATTTACCCTCTAGTTCTATTCAAGGAAGTAAAGTATTGTGGGCTTACTTCAAACAAGAGCCAGACATATCAGCCAATGGGGAGGGAAGAAAGAAAAAAAGCCCTTCTCTGCTTTCCAGCGGGGAAGAGCAATTATGCTATAAATTATAGGGGGTGGGGATGGGGAGGGGGAGAGAAGGGAGAGTGAAACACCAAATGGAAAAGATTAGTTTTAAGACTTTTCTTTTATTCAACAGATCACAGAATGTTAGAGTTAGAAGGGACCTTAGAATATATAGAACGTTAGAACATAATGTGTTGAATGTTAGAGCTGAAAAGGATCTCAGAAACTGAATATCACAACTGAAAGGGACCTTAGAAGATAAAATGAAAGAACATATTGACCTAGAATCTCAAAGCTGGAAGAGAGCTCAGAGGTCATCTAATCCAATCTTCTACCAAACAGAAATCTTTTCTAGCACCTTGAAAAGTAGTCATGAAGCCTCTTAAATGGACTGGACTGAAAACTCCCTAGTTCTCTCAGAAACCCATCCTATGGGTGGGTGGTTATAGTCATTAGTAGAGGTGGTATATAGTACTGGAAAGAACACCGGACTTGGAGTCAGAAGATCTGGATTCCGGCACTGCAATTTACTTTTGGGCAGCTAGTGTGTAGAATGCCAGGCCTGGAGTCAGAAAGACTTATCGCCCTGAGTTCAAATATGGCCTCAGACACTTACTAGCTAGGTGACCTTAGGCAAATCACTTACCCCTATTTGCCTCAGTTTTCTCACTTGTAAAATGAACTGGAGAAGAAAATGGCAGGTCTGGGGCCGGTGCCATGGCCGCACTGGATTCCACGGTGATGGACCTGGTCAGCAACAGCATCAGCAACAGTGAGGAGGAAGGAGCCAGAGTGGTGGAGTGGTTGTGGCTCCAGCTACCTGCCCCATGCCAGCACTGCCTTCTGCTGGGGGCAGGGGAGGCCCCCGTGGTTGTCATATATTGGAAGAAGGTGGGGTTCCTGGGGGAACTTGAGGGAAGGGAGGGGACCAGGTACCCACATCCTTAGGAAGGTATGGAAGGGCAGGCGCCCCTCCCCCTTGGTGGAGAGAGGAGGGTGGGGAGGATAGTAGTGGGAGTAGAGGGAGGAGGGATAAGATGGGAATGGATGGAATGGGGACTTGGGGATTATGTGGGTGGATCAGTGGGTACCACAGTCTAGGTGACCAACCTGGTTCCCCTGCCCCCTACCAGTCTGTAGGTGAAGAGCAGCCTCCACTTCTTGCCTCTCTTTTGTATCCTCAGTGCTTATCACAGTGCCAAGCATATAGTAGGCTCTTAATAAATGCTTATTGACTAACTGAAAAAAAAGAAGAAAATGGCAAATCACTCCAATATATTTGCCAAGAAAACCCCAAATGGGGTCATGGAGAATCAGACAGGACTGAAAAACAACAAACAAAAACTGCAATTTCTAAGGCCACATGATGTTGGCCAAATCTCTAAGCTTCTCAGGCCCTCAGTTTTCTCATTTGTCAAATGCAGAAAATAGCATATCAAGTAAGACAGTACAGATTGTTTGTTTCTTTGTTTTATGATTACACATTTTTAAAAGCACTGATTCATTTGTTGGTTTGGATCTGTGATTTCCTTGGGATAAGGGACCTTCTGGCATACAAACTCTCTCTGCTATTACACATCTGTAACTCTTCTGCAACCAATACACTCAGAGAATTACCTGGGGGCACTATGAAGCTAAGAGAGGTGGTTATTGTGACCTGTGGTCTTAGAACTCATTTGTCAGGTCAAGAACTTGAATCCAGCACTTTCTGACTCCTGGGCTAGTGCTCTATCCAGTATTATGCTGCTGCTCATACAAATTTTAGCTATTATTTATTATTAGAATCTTTTTTTCTGTAAACAGAACTTAACTCTTGCTCCCTTTCACTGCTCTCTGGAGCCATATAGAATCTCTAGTTTCTCTTCCATTTCTGTAAATCTAAGGAAAGCTTTCATGTTCTTAAGTCTCCTCTTCTCCAAGCTAAACAGCCCTAGTTTCTTCTACCAATCCTCATATGGCTTGTAGTGATTTTTCTAGGATATGAAAACAAAGCTCTGACAGTTATTTTTGGTTAATTCAGTTTCCCTGCATGATAATAATATTTATACAGCGTTTTACAATTTAATAATAACTGATGTTTATGTGGTACTTTTCAAATCTGTTAAATACTCCGTGTACTTGATCTTATTTGAACCTCACAACAACGCTGTGATGTGGGCACAGCAATTATTATTATCCCCATTTACAGATGACAAAAACAAATGACTTGCTCAATGTCATACAGCTAGTAGGTCTCCAAAGTAGGATTCAAAATCAGGTTTTCCTGACTACAGGTTTAGCACTTTATCCATTATGCCACAGTAAGAAAACTCACTCTTAAGACGTGAAGAGACTTTGCCCATGGCTAGGAAAGAGAGTTAAAGAACAGATGAGGTACAGAGTTGGGACACAAACAGTGAATCTGAGCCCAATGGGGCCTTACCACTCTTTAATAGTAATAAATAAGGGGTAAGGGAATTTGGGGAAGAAAAAAGAAATGATAAAGAAAAGTGAGGAATATCCACATATAGTGGAAAGAACAGTGACTAGAGTTTATCAGGTGTGTGACCTTGGGTAAATTATTTAACCTTTCTGGGACTTGGTTTTCTCATCTGTAAAATCAGGAAGCTGGAATTCATGATGGCTAGGGACCCTTCCAGGTCTAATTCCTATAATAATCAAGTCAAGACATTGGAGAACAGAAAAAAATTAAGTTAGAAATCTGTCTCTAAGCAGCAGCCCCAGTGTTTCCACCCACCACAATATGGAAGGGAGAGGCAGACACGTAGTGAATGTAGGAAGGGCTCCCCGGTTTGTTAACCAGATCAGATAGGCTGAAGGTCGCTATGTCAGTGGCACAGACAGGTGATTAACATTGAGCTGAAGAAGGCAGGGGGAGGCGATTACTTTAATGATGTGGGTGGAGACAGATTAGGGAAATAATGGATAAGGCGGAAACAGGTTAGTGTTGCCAATCTTTTAGAAGTTCAGCTGGATGGGGTTGGGAGTCTGGGAGAGGGAGAAGGCTGAGGAAAAGTGAAGGTAGGAGAGGGTTTTATGTAATGCTTGAAAATTAAATTCATTATTCAAAAGCATGTGTGTGTGTGTGTATTCTGCTGACAGTTCCCAGGGAAATCTTTCCCTGTTTGTTCTCTGCTCATTATTGCTTGTAATTTAGCTAGGTTTATGTTTTTATTTTTTTACATAAATGTAAGTCCTGGCCCTAAAACTCTTCAGAATTGTGAACTTGTACAAATCCCTCTTCTCTCGGCCTTAGTTTCTTTACTTGTAGAATAGGGGAGTTATATTAGATAACCGGGAAGGTCTCTTTCATCTGTAAAACTATCATCCTGTGGCCTTTCTAATTGTAAGTCCTATTTAATTCATTTCAAGTCAACAAACATTTACTGTCTTCTACGTGCAAAACACTGTGCTGGAAGGGATGCAGACCAATCAAAACAGTCCCTGCTCTCAAGGAGCTTACATTTTATTTGGAGGGAAGAAGAGCTAGTAGGATTGAAGTAAGAACAACTGTCATTTATATAGCTCTGACAATGTGACAGGCACTATGCTAGCCTGCAGTCATTTGTTTATGTATTCACTTACTCACTCATTCATTCATTAACATATATGTTTAGGTCCAGACCAAACATCTTGAAATTTCATTAGACATCTAGGGGGTTCAGTGGATAGATCACTGGACCTAGAGCCAGAAAAAAACCTGGGTTCAAGTCCAGGGACTGATGCTTATTACCTATGTGATGCTGGGCAAGTCACACAATGTCTATCTGCCCTAGTTTCCTCAGCTGTAAAATGGGATACAATAGCATCTTTCTCATAAAGTTATTGTGAGGATGAAATGAGATAATATTTGTGAAGGACTCAACCAGTTCCTAGTACTTGGTAGGCACTTAATAAATACTTCTCCTCTCCCCTCTCCTGATGTCTTCCTTAATTGTTGTGAGGAGCTCCCTGTATGAACGTATACTCTGTAACTTGTATTCATAGAGAGTCACTGACAACACCTGCAGACAACTTGCCCGTGGTCACACAGCTAGTAAGCATTGAGACAACACTTGAATCAGGTTTTCCTTCCTCCAAAGCTCATTTCTATATGTTGCTTATAACCTTAAGATGTGAAGTATATATACATATATATACACATACATACATAGAGATATACACATATATACATAATACATACACATATGTACATATGCCACACACACGCACACACCTACTGCGCAGCATTTTCATGATAATCAGGTTGCTGCAAGATGTAAACTGCTTTACGTGTAAACTGTAGCCATAAAGAACTATACCTGTAAGTTATTTTACCCTACACAAACCCCTTTTCCCAAGAACCCTAATTCTAACATTGCATGGTACAAAGAAGGGAACTTTGAGGTACTGGAAAGATTCTCTTGTGAGAAGCACAAGATTCTTGACCTAATAATTGTGTGACCTTGAACAAGTCACTTAACCTCTTTAGTAACCAATTTCTTCAGTTATGAAAAAAAATGGTTGGACTAAAAGATATCTAAGATGTCTTCTAATTCTAAATTCTATGATAGTTCACATGCTGAATGGAATTTTGTTAACACTAACATTTGTTTTGGAACAAATGGATAAACCTACTTAAGTTCAACACTCCCCTCATTACCTATGAATATTAACAAGTACTCAACTCTCCCTATGGAGAAATAGGATTGCTTATGGCATCAATAAGATTGTAATGCAAATGTTTTAAACTACATATGAAAACAAACACTTTTTAAAGCACCCTCAAAGACAAAATGGCATAGTAGAAAAGACAGTGGATTTGGAATCAGAGTAGCTGGGTTCAGATTCAAACTCCCCATTGTAAACATAAGCAAATCACTTTCCCTCACAGAGTCTGTTTCTAGCTCTTTTAAATGAATCGGCTAGACTAAATCATCTCTAACATCCCTTCTAGCTCCAAATCCTATGATCCTATGAAATACTTTATAAGTATTTATAAATCAACAAAGAAGAGTCTAATTTCAAACCATTTATCTCATGGAAGTAGGACTGCTAAAGATATTGAGTGGGCAAAGTTTGCTTAACCTACTTATTGCTCCTCCACATATTTTAAAATGGTGAAACTTTTGTGAATTGTCTGTATGATTTTTAATTGATTTAGAAGACTGCGGTAATGAGTTGGGTTTGTGTATATTTGGAGAGAGTAGAGGGACAAAAACACATATATGTAATAAAACTCTCTGAATGTACCTTTGGATTTTGGTAATCATAAAATGTGTGATGATTATATGATATTGCTATAAATTCCCTGGCTTTTGTGTATCATTTTAAGAAGGTTGAGCTCGCAGGAAGAAAGGCACTTGAAAAATATAAGGTATTTTCATTAGCATTATTAGAAGTATTAATAACAACAATAATTACAATATTTTTCACTTGACTGAATTTCCCCACTGAGAAGTTCAAAGCCTGTTAGTGGCAGGTTGGTAAAATCGAGCCAGTTCTTCATGTGTTTCTGTCCTAAACACAGCTTTCCTAAACACTACTTTCAATATATGAAATAGGTCTCCAAGAACCAACAGAGACTGTAGCCAAACCAAAGACTTCTTGCCAGTCACTCAAAATGGTTCTTCAGCTGTAACCAGTGAATGGTGATGGGACACATATAGAAATTTTGTTTTCTGACAGCACTGGCATTTCTTCAGCAGTTATAAACAACTGCATTTTGCACTGGGTTACCAATAAGAGTTAAAAAGGGAAGCTACCAGATTGCATGCTTCCTTCCCATCCAGTCTCCCCTGCTTCAGTGACTGCACCCCAGTGAACTCTTCCCTGGCTAGGCCCTGCCCTGTTCTCTTCTTAAAGATGAGGCCTCTCCTGGAGCAGCTTTTCATTACGCAGGGATCACTCTGCCCATAGGGGCCTTGTCTCCCAAGGTCTAAGCTTTTCCTCCCTCACCACTCTCCACACATTCTACTGCATTCGACCAAATATATTGGGTAGAAGGTACTTTGCATGCCTTACATTGTAGCCAAACCAGGTTACTTGCTGTTCTCCCTAAAGGACGTTGTATCTCCCACCTCTATCTCACCCTGCCACTGTCCTCTATGCCTCTAACTCCCTCTTTTTTCAATTCTAGCTTTCAGAATCCCTCCTTTTCAAAACTCAAGGGTCATGGTGGACCTGGGGGGTGGGGGTAGGTATCAGGGTTTGATTTAATGCTTTGTTAATTGTCTAGACTTAAGAAAGTGATGGAGAAAATGTTAGTAATGCAGATTAAACTTAAAAGTGTGTCATGTACATTTTTGAGAGCCAGTTGTTAAATATTTGCCAATATTGCTGATCTTTCCTGAGTTTCCTTGTTGAATTACTGCTCTATTTCTCAGAAATGCCTTTGTGTTTATTTCACATATATTTTGTAGTTTTGCATAATTTGTGTACATGTTGCTCCACCATCTTCAATGGATGTATGCTTCATGAGGGCAAGGGTAGTTTTATTTTCTCTTCTTATCTCCAGTGCCTAGTAGAGCAGTGTCTTGCACATAATATGTTCATTGAATTAAATTAAATTCTTATCTGATTGTTCTGAGTACATTTTGGGGTGATTGCTCCAGGTGCCAGAATGCTTAATCACAGCTTTGAAAGGGACCTTTTATTTTTCTAGGCCACCTCTCCTATTCCAGGCATATCCTTGTATATTTCAACCTCCACCAATGCTGATATCAACCCCTTTGTAGCTTAGTAGCTGGTCTTTAAGTTATTTGTCACTCTGAATTAGAGCTATGATTCCAGTTCATGGAGCCCCGAGTAAAGATATGGCCCTTTGCCGATGGAGATCAGCAACTTCTCTGTTATTTATGGTCTGAGAGTGTTGCCTGGGTCACTGAGAGGTTGTGCCATTAGAAGGTACTCTCAGTACATATGTCAGGGATAGGATTTGAATCCAAATCATCCTCACTTCAGTTTTCTAAGTACTCTAGCCTGTTGCTTTGGCTGAAAAATTCATCACTCTCAAGCCCTACCTGGTGATAAGCTTCTTTCTTTTCACTGACCTAGGCTCACCCACAGATGATGGCTATATAGGCCCTAACTTGGCCCATGCTTGAAGCTTTTTTAGCTTGTTAAGAAGATCTGTCAAACCTTGTGTGTTCTGCTTACATGAGCTTGCACTTCATGACTAGTTGTTGAAGGAGGTCTCTTAATAATGTATTCTACTTAAAACTTCTTTTTCTTGCTTCCATGCCCTTTTGCTTCAGGAGGGAAGATTTCAAGTGTAGAGAGACCCACCTGGGTGAGGGCTGTCATTGTGTGACTCAAATGGAGACAGAATAGACATCTCTAGCCTCTTCTCTCTGCCCCCCTCCCTTCTCCATGGGTTTTCATTATTGTTGGGAGGGGAGGCTGGAGGTTGGGGCCAGAGGCTGGAGACTCTCCTCAGAGAGAGGAGTATGAGACTAGAAGTACATCTATCTGCTCCTTTAAATATTTTTAGTCTAGGGGATGTGATCACATTCAATCTAACTTCTGATTGCTTTGTTATGAAGGGAAAAGAGGACCTCAGGCTCTATATCTAAGACTTGACCCTTTTCCCACTAAATACCAATTCTCCATTAAACACACAGTGAATAGCAAAGAAACTCATTTAACCAAATCATGGCAAAACAGAAATCAGAGAAAGTATACATAGGAGAATATATTCCAGATGATACAGAATAAAGGAACTGTCCCTTTGGGAGCAAGATAACAGTTCAATCAAGAGTCCTTGATCTCACCCAAGGGAAAAATCCCTGCAGTCTCTAGAGTAGCAAGCTAGGGATAAAGACATGATGGAGGTTGCCAGCTCCTCTCATGTCCTCCCAGAACCTTTTTTCTTCAGCAGCCCTAAGTTGAGTTGGCCTCTTCTATTTTCCCTCTTGAAACTGAAAGCCAGATGTTCCTGAAGTAACTTGAAGCTTGAAGAGACCCAAAGAGGACTAAAGATAGCTGGAGCTCTCCTGCTCTCTGGCCAACTCCTCCCTGCCCCTCACAAAGGGCAGAGTATTCATATCCACCATTAAGGAGAGTCCCATACAAATGGGGTTGGGAGCAGGGGTTATATAATCTTAGGTAGCTCTCTGTTTTCCTTTAGCTAATCCAAATCTGTCCCTTCCTGGTGATAGTGGGTCTCTGGTAGGGACTTAGAGAAGTTTGCTTTTCAGCCTGACCTTTTCACTTAACTCTTTATTCCATGGCCATGCAAAACCTCCAGTACTTTAATGGAAATGAGATCTCATTGATGTGGGTTTTTTCTTCAGACATGGAAATCTTTTTTTGTCATCCTATGGGACTCATATCCATTTCCTCCCATAAATACTAAAGGGGGGGGTCTTTCTTTAGGGCTCTTGGGTACTATTGTAGGATATAGTCTATCCATTCTTTGACCTTGCTTCATAAGTGGCATGCTCATTTTCTGGTCCTATTATTTTTTGCTACCATCATTGTATAGTTTTTTTTTTTTTGATAATGCAGCCTCTAGTACTCTCTATTGTCCTTTTGAGTGACCTGCAACTTTTATTGGAGGTTGTGATAATCTGTGATTCATAGCCATAAAGCATCATTCAAAGAATGCACATGTGTGTCTCTGATCTTATCAGTATGGACAGACTCCTGATGTTTACATTATCTGCACAGACACAACTTTAGTATAACTCATTAGCTATGTCTTACTGAGTTGTTTGAGTTTAAGTGACCTTTTCAGAGTCACACAGCTAGTTAGTGTCAGAGACAGGATATGAACAGAGATCTTCCTGATTCTAAGCACAACAGTCTTTCCTCTATGTCATAGGGTGTTACAACGATGACCTTTTGTTTCAGGGCACTCACATATTCAATTGGCTCTGTCACTGTCACAAGGACTTGTGCAGAGTAAATACTTAATAAATATTTGTTGATTTTAAAATGTTATTTGAATTCTCTCGTATCTATCTACTATCACCCAATCTTCATTATAACTCAATGACTGGGACTCTGTCTTTTCCTACTTTTGTCATAGTGCCTTCTTATTAGAAAATCAATTGCTGGGATATAAATAAATGCTTCTAAGAGTTCTTGAGATTTTTTTTCTTTTAAATGGTTTAAACTTTCTTCCTCCATTTCTGGTGTCTCATGGTTGCTTTCACTCCTCTATGGTCCCTGATTGACTTAGATCTAAAGTCATGGTGGCCTAGTATTTAGTGCTCTATTTTAGAAATCATCTAGTCTCTTCATTTATACAAAGGAGGGAATAGAGGTAGAGAACTAAAACGGTTTCCCAAGATTACAAATAATTAGTGGTGAAACCAGAATCCAAACCCAGATCTACTAGCTCCTACATTGCTAATCTAGTGCTTTTTTTCTCTGAATACTCCTAATTTTGGACTTAAGCTTATTCTCCCACTCTCTCAGCTGTTGCACCCTCTTCTTCTTCTTCCTCCCTATTGCAGAGAGAATAGAATGTCAGGCTAGGGCCTGAATCTGATGGTCTTGATATTTAAGGCAAGAAAGGGCCCATATATTAACATCAGAAGAACAGAATCTTAAAAAAAATTTAGTTCATTTTCTGCTGATGACTCAATTCTGGCTTCATTCCTAGTCATTCTTTCTGAGGTCTTCTTATGAGCTTTTCCCAAAACTCTTTCCCATTTCTCATTTCTTTGTTTCCTTGAGCTTGCTGCTAAACCCAAATCCTTCTGTCACTGTTCCTGAAAAAGCTCTCCAATAATAAATCAGTCTATATGTTTGTTTTCTCCTGGTGTCATCTCCAGGATAACATTTGTACCAGAATCACAGAACCTGATGATATCAAACTTAGAATCCTATGGCCTGGGCTTGACGAAGGGCTGACCATTGCTATTTACTCCCTGCAAGAGCTTGGATCAATCATTTCTCCTCTAAGAGTCTTCAATTCCTCATATAGAAAATGGAGGGACTGTGTTAAATATTCTCTGCAGTTCTTTCCAGCTCTTAACCCAAGAATTCCATGAATTTAGAATCAGAGGGACATTAGAGGGCATGTAGTACAGCCTGTATCTGAACAGGAGCCCTAAGGTACTTTCCACCCTATGGTCTCATTTCTTTTAAGGAATCCCAAGCAATTATTCTTCTGGTCTTTTGAAAAATAAATAAGATAAAAACCCTCACTATAAAACACAGGCATGCAGTCCTTTCTCTTGTCACCTCTTCCCTTTTATCCAATGCTCCCCACCCCAACCTTCATAGAACCACAGTAGATTCATAGATAGCTCAGGCAGTTTAATGACCTGAGGAGGACATGAGGAACAAAATCATCTCAAAAGGCAGAAGAGAAAGACACGTCCCAGGAGACACCACCGAGAGGCCCTCTTCTTGTTACAACAAGAAGCAAGAGAGAACAACAAGGAACATGTTACAAACAAGAACATGTGTATGCATTTATTAACATTTCCAACGTGGATTTAATTTTCGGCAGACATTCCCACCTACACAGAGCCTGATGTGTTTCATCTCACCTCTCGTTAAGTTGCTCAGGAGCCATCTTTTTAACAGGTCCTCTGGGGGAATCTTCAAACAGATTCCATAATCTCCCTAATAAATGGCTCTTTTGCAAAATGCTATTTATGTAGATTCTACCAGTGGCCTTATTTGTATTGTTAACCCCTTCCCTCCTAGAGTGTGTGAATGGTACGTCCTCATCCACCCACCCCAAGGACCAAGGCCCCCTCTTCCCTTTATCTTCTGTCTTATTCCTTTAGGGTAAAGCAGAAGGTAACAGGGACTTGCTTTAATGCTTAAACTATCTGTAATTTTATCAGTGTGGATCCTCATTCTGCTAATGTGAATCAGAAACTTGGTAAGATGGTTTTCATGAGCTGTAGCAGATTCAAAGATTCGCTATTTGGCGGCTAACTTAGTGATGAACTTAAATGCTTTAAAAAGAAAAAAAAAGGGGCAGCTAGGTGGCACAGTGGATAGAGCTCCGGCCTTGAAGTCAGGAGGATCTGAGTTCAAATGCGGTCTCAGACATACAACACATACTAGCTGTGTGACCTCGGGCAAGTCACTTAACCCTAATTGCCTAGCAAAAAGCAAAAACAAGCAAACAAACAAGAAGGAAAAAAAAAAGATTTGGGTGCTTGAAAGGGGAAGTTTCACTTAGAGCAGTAGTTTCCAGAGTGAGGGCTGTGCTGGCACACAATAAATGCTTACTAAATGAAGAAAAACAAAAACAGATGTAAGGGGACTTGATCGTTTGGAGAGTGGAAGATGGACCACATCTCACTCTTTCCCCTATCATGGCAAATGGTGGTCTTGTCTACATCACAACAATATTACTCTCTTAAACATTTTCCTACTCCATAACCTTCCAAATTGGAGGCCTGCTAAGAGCATATATCCTTTATGATAGTTTAAATCTAACTCTACCCAAACAAGCTCACTAGAGATGGGAGCAAAATTCATCATGCTCCTCACTTCATCCTCCTCTCACACCCTAAGCCATCTCCATACTCTCACCTCCTGCCCTCCTTGTTTCTGTGATAGGTGACCTTCAGTGGCCAATGAAAGTAAAACCTGTTCTCTGTTCCTGTCCCTGTCTCTGTCTGTCTCTCTCTGTCTGTCTGTCTCTGTCTCTGTCTCTGTCTCTGTCTCTGTCTCTGTCTCTCTCTCTCTCTCTCTCTCTCTCTCTCTCTCACACACACACACACACACACACACACACACACACACACACGACTCACACATTTTTAACTTTTTCATAGGAAAGATTGAGTAGTATAGGATGAGCAGCCATGAATCCATTATCATTATATCATCTTTCCCCCAAACTCACTCATCTCCCAAATTTCCTATTTCTATTAAGGGTACTATCATTCTTCCACTCAGTTTTGCTACCTTGTCATTATCCTTGACATTTTCCCTCATCCCACATATTCAATTAGTTGCCATATCTTGTCATTCGTAATTCCATAAAATATTTCTCCCTCTCCCTTTCCCTCTCTCTTTCTCTCTCCCTTTCTCCCTCCCTCTCTCTCTCCCCCCTTCCTCTTACACACACACACACACACACACACACACACACACACACACACACACACACACACAAAGAGTCCATTCTTTAGATAAGGAAATTGAGAGCCAGAGTAAGAGAAAGTGACTTGTCCAAGGTCACAGTGAGTTGGCGGCAGAATAGGCACCAAATACATTTCTTTTCACTCCCAGTTGTATGCTCTCCTCTCTGGACTCTGTGATGTCTCTAATGTAATTGGCTATATGTATCCAGGTCAGCAGAGCTTTGCATACTGCATTGGCAATATGGGATACTCAGTAAGTGGCTTGTGAGTCTTAGTACTTAAGGGGAAAAATGCATACTTAGGAGAACGTTCTCTCATCCATCTTTTTAGAAGCTCTACTTTGCTGAATGCTTAAAGAAGGAAAATAAATTGTTCCAGCGTAATCACAGGAGAAATAAATTCTGCAGCAATCATGTTCTTTGCTGCTTTTAGGACAGCAAAAAAAAAAAACAGAGAGAAGAAGGGGGAGAAGAAAGGGGAGGGAAGGATGGAAAGAGGAAGGGAGGGAGAGAGACTGAGACAGAGAGAGAGAGAGAGAATGATAAAAAATCAAAATAAAGTTATAGTCCTGGATCTGCCATTAAATTACAATGTGACCTTGTATGTGCTACTTCTTTGTGAGGCTCAGTTTTCTCATCTGTAAAATTAAAGTTAGACTATGCTCTTTAAGATTTATTCTAGGTTGTCTGATGCTGAATGAAGTGAGCAGAACCAAGAGGACTTTGTACACAATAACAGCCACGTTATGCAATGACTAATATTGTTAAACTGAACCTTTCTCAGCATTATGAGGATCTAAGACATTTCCAGAGGCCTCGGGATGGATAATGCTGTTCACATCCAAAGAAAGAACTATGGAAGTCGAATTGCTATCACTTATTTTTACCTTCTGTTGAGTTTTGTTTCGTCTTTCCGATGTCCTCGTATTGGTTTTAATTTTTACTTAGAACTTCACTAATGTGAAAATATGTTTAATGTGTATGTAAATGTAAAGCCTATATCAGATTGTGCGCTGTCTTGGGGAGGGTGGGGGGAGGAAAAGGGAGAAAAAATTTCAACTCAAAAGCATATGGAAAAAATAAAAAAAAATTTAAAAAAAAGATATATTCTAGGTCTGGCAATGTTCTAATGTGATAGGTTCTAAAATCCTACTTAACTTTGACATATATTCTAAGATTCCTTCCACTTTCAACAGGGGAATGACCTAAAAGCCAGTATACAACAGTGACCATGAATTGAGGATTAGAAAATGTTGACTAGGTTGCTGGGTGGTGAAGATAAAAGGACAGTCTAAAACTAAAAGTGGGGAGGAAGAAGTATGCTGATTCTTCTCTTGTACCTGTGTATTGTGGGCTGTGAATGAAGGTACAGCTGGTGTTGGAGAAAAAGTTGAGAAATGCAGTTCATCAGTGGTAAGCTAAGTCTAAGTGAGAGCTGGGTTAGGATATGAGAGAAGGTGACTCAGAATAAAAGGACATTTATCACTATGGAAAAGGAATTCTGGAAGGCATATTGGAAAGGGTAAGCAAGATTGGAGTAAGACATGGGTAGGGTAAGGCTGAGGAAGACAGCAATTAGAGAATTGGAGGTGGAGGTTAGGAATAGTTTGCTATTATATGGCTGGTGATTGAGTGATATAAGGATACAAAGAAAAAAAGGTCATCAAAGTTTGGAGTAGTAATGCATGACAGACAAAGAAGAATAACAAATAATAATCACAATGCAAAATGGGGTATTGTTGCCATAAACAGGCAAGAAGTATAAGGAAAAGATTTATTCCATATTGTTTCAACATTCCATATGATTTCCTCTCCAGGAATGTTTAACTTTAGATCCTCCTCCATTAAGAAAATATACCTCATTATCTATGAAACAGCTGCAGTATACTATATATAGTACAAAATCTGTTGAACTTGGAACCCAAAGATCTAGGTTTCAATCTCAGCTCTGCCACTTAATAGCTGGGTAACCATGGGCAACCTGTTTATTTTTCCTTCCTCTGAAAGTTCATCTCTAAAACAAGAACAATAATAACACCACCCATTTTGATATGCCGTTCTTCACAGAGAGACGTAACATGTCACAGTAGATAGAGAGACAGATTTAGAGCCAGAAAGACCTAACTCTCTCTTCTACATATTGTGTGACCTTGGGAAAGTCACCCGACTTCTCAGGGCTCTATGAAATGATCAAATGCTGTAATTTGAAGACACCATCTTACTTTGGTAGTGGGAATTTCCTTATCTAGGAGTTCCTTATGCCAATGAGATTATACTTCCAGACTCTATCACTACCTCAGAATTGTGATGAAAACACTTTTAAAACTAAAAACATTATGCAGGTAGAAAGTGTCCCCAACATTTCAGTGTAGGTTTAAGCTTTAGATTAAAATGTTGAGTTTTAGCTTAAAACTACAGTTAGTCTTTTGGGACAAAAAGTATGAGTTATTTGTGTTGAATTGAGATTCAATACCTTTTACATTGTAATGTCTTTTGACTTAAATGTTCCCCTGATCCCCAATGTCCCTCTCTGTTCAGTGGAAGTGGAGTAGTCCAAAAAAAGAAAAAAATCATACCTGTCACCATGTTAAAAAATAAACTGTTTAAAGAAAAAAAAATCTATTACCTTCACTCAAAAACAGCAAAGCTACGTCTGAAGACAAAATCTTCCTAAATAAACACACAAAAAGTTCCTTCAGCTGCTGCTTCTGATTGTTTTCAAATCACTCCAGCTCACTTTGCACTGACTCTCAAATGGTGTGTTGAAAGGTTTGCTGGTAATTAAACTCCTGGCTCTAATGGAAAAGCAAACAAACAAAAGAACAAAAACCCCCACAAGTTACCAATTATATGTCCTTATGTTTTTCTATCCCATACTGTTGCCCATCTATTCATGGTGGTAGTCATTGTGAGTGCGTTATTCTAAGCCTCTGGACTGACATGGACTAGGTTATATCTTAGAGACTGAAACCTAAAAGCCTCATTATCTCTTCAATCTGTTGCCCTCACCTGCAGTTACTCTAGGAAGAGCTTCACATACACATAATTTGGCTTATATGTGATTCTCCTCAAAGATGAGTAATATCTCAGTCTCCATACAAACACTCAAAGTAGCAATGCATATAGATGCGTAAAGTGACCTTTATTTCACAACATAGAAAATATAAATGATGGACTCATGAGAGTCCCTGAACAGACACACAAAAAGAACTCAAATGGACCATCAGATCTCCCAGAAGGAAGCCAAACTTGGGGTTACCACCGTAGCAGCCCTGAGACAGTCAATCTACTGGAATCCTAAACAGTCCTTTTCCTGCTCATAATGTCAGCGTGAGTTCTGAATGTGCTTTGGGGCTGCTGGAAAAGCAGTCTTCTTTCCATGGCTCCTACAGCTGTCTGAATGACTTTGTGACTGTTAGATGCTCTTCAGGAATGATATGGATGAATCTCTGCTTTCTATAATGAGCACAATGCATTGGGAAATGCCATTTTCTTCCTGGAAAGTCTGTTTTCTGAATTTCTGAGTAGTAAAAGTCTTGAAATTGGGGTTACAAGGCAAACCCCAAAGCTAGTGTTGGTTGGGATTCTCCCTTCCCTACCTAGAAGGTAGTTAGTTTGTATTGTAAATTGAATGTTGGACTCAGATTCAGAAAGAGGTGAGTTCAAATTCTGCCTAAGATACTTGTTAGCTGTGTGACCCTGACAAGTCAATTAACTGTTCTAGGCCTCAGTTTCCCCTCCTGTAATATGGGGATAATAATAGCACCTACTCCACAGGGTTGTTGTGAGATTCAGATTGTTGTTGTTGTTCATCCTTAGTTCTCAAAAAGGACCAATGGAATCATCACAGTGATGTCTTGTCTTGCAAGTGAATTGCATTTAAGTGAGGCAGAGCTGTGCAGAGTCATTGGCCTGACTCTCTCCTCCAGAGTCATCAGAGTCCAGTGGCAAGACATTGGTCAAGATGATTGACAAGGCCCTGGATACAGTTGGAGACCTTGGCCTTTTTCCAGATCTCTTTTTGTCTGAGGCAACAGCTATTCATTAGTTAAAGGCTAGGTAAGAATTGAGGCAAAAGATGGTCTAGTTTGCCTTCACAAAAGAATCAGTCTAGGAGGGGAATTTCTGGCCAGAACAGAAACAATTGCTATTTACAATCACTCTGAGCCATCAAAACCCAAACAATGAACAAGGTTTGGATGGGGGCCTATTATTGATCAATTATTTAGAGCCAGTGTGATTTGGGTTTAAAGGTATGGTCAAGTAGTTCCATTTGAATTATAATGGCCTTTATCAAAGCATGGTTTTTAGAGCTATTTTTCAAGAAATCATAAATGAAAACTACATAATACAAGAGAGTTAATTATCCCAGGTGAGATAACATGTAAAGAGTTCTGCAACGCTCTAGCTCAGACCAAACAACACGGGCAATTCAAGCACTCTATGCAAGTACTCACAGTAGTTATGTTAGCTGAACTTTGTCTGTGAACTATGCCCTTGGAAAAAATGGACACATATAGTCCTACCTTTTAATACACATACACACAAACACACACACACTATTCATGCCTTGGTAGTTGCTATATCTTGGACTTGTCAAATCCAGTCTCTGGGTTTCTCCGTTATAAGCAACTTCAGCTTATTCTCAAGCCAATCATTTGCATTTCCTGGAGGGAAAGGACTTTGAATATTCAGATTCACTCCCCAGACCCAAAAGGCAGGTCTGCCTTGTTGAGTGCTATATTGTCTGTTTTCTGAACAGGGAAAAGTGAAAAGGAAACCCTCCCCCCACCAAAAAAAAGAAAGAGATAGAGTTGGTTTCTCTGACTAATAACCATTAAAGTGGAATGTGGGAACCCCCAAGAGGTACATGGGATGATCCACCGGCATATGGAAAAAAATACATATTAGAATGAGAAGAAAACCCCACTGCTTCTTGGGGGTGGGAGGGACAGCCAGCCACATGGACCCCTTCTCAGGCAGCCATGCATTCCCTGCCTGGTCTCTTCCCATTACCTCTACCACACCCGCAGCACATGTTACAATAAATTGTCTGAGCCAGTCAGTTTATTTATTTTTTGATAGTATGATTAAATAAATTCTAAAATTATTTTTTAAATATTGTCTTTATCCTCATCCTGTATTTTAATTACACTTTGTGTTTTATAATTTACATAAAATACTGACATGTAGTACATATATAATTCATAAATACATATATGTATATCATTGTGAATATATACATATATTCATATACATGTATGCATGTATATATGTATGTGTATAGGAAGAAATAGGAAGAATATTATGTGTAGAAAAGGAAATAAGGGCAGCTAGGTGGCACAGTAGATAGAGCTCTGGCTCTGGAGTCAGGAGGACCTGAGTTCAAATTCGGCCTCAGACACATAAGTGTCTGGGCAAGTCACTTAAACCCGATTGTGAAAGAAAGAAAGAAAAAGGAAGGAAGGAAGGAAGGAAGGAAGGAAGGAAGGAAGGAAGGAAGGAAGGAAGGAAGGAAGGAAGGAAGGAAGGAAGGGAAAAGAAAAGAACAAAACATTCAGTTATATGAGATAGTGAGGGGATGAGAGTTATCTCAGAAAGCAGTAAATATGGGGAAAATATTCAACCAGAATGATATTCTATATGAATATTATAAAGCCCACTGACAGCAGATAAGGAGTGCTAATAGAACAGGAAATGAGACTGTAATTTCATTGTACAGGGAGCTTCCAAGTTCCAAGTGAGGAAATTCCCTCTGTAGTTGAAGGTCACCACCATCTTTGCACCTTAGATAGTTGGCTAGAGCAGAGGTATCAAACTTGTGGAATCAGAGTAAAAGGTAATTGGGAAATGTTTAACAGAATAAATGAAAGTACAGTACAATACAGACAATATTAATTTGTGGTTTTCTAAGTCAATATGTAGCTCAAAGAGATCTGTTGCTTTTTGAGTTTGACACCTTTGACTTAGAGCACTAAAGGATATAACTGTAGCACTGGAACCCAAGTGATCCTGGTTTCTGGTTGACTTTATCCATTGTGCCAAGGGTGGATAACATGTGGCCTTCTAGATCCTTGGGTGTGGCATTTTGACTGAATTGAAGTTTTATAGAACAAATCCTTTTATTAAGGGAATTTATTTTGTGAAGTTTGGATTCAAAGGGCTGCACTTGAGAACCTAAAGGGCCACGTGTGGCCTTGAGGCCACAGCTTCCCAACCCTTGTTATTATGCTATCCTTCCACTGCATGGCTTGCCAGCTCCTCCTCTGAACTGCTTGTAGTGCATTCTTCCCCGTGATCCTGAAGGAAAATGTGGCGAAGAAGAGGAGAGAAGACTACAGGGATAATTACTTTGAAGGGGCAGCTAGGTGGTGCAGTGGGTAGAGTGCCAGGTCTAAAGTCAGGAAGATTCCTCTTACTGAGTTCAAATCCAGCCTCAGACACTTACTAGCTATGTGACACTGGGCAAGTCACTTTAACCCTGTTGGCCCCAACAAACCCTGTTTGTTCCACATCTGTAAAATGAGCTGGAGAAAGATATGGAAAACCACTCCAGTATCTTTGCCAAGAAAACTCCTAATAGTGTCACAAAGAGTCATTCATGACTGAAAAACAATGATCAGAGATATCCCGCAACTGTCCATACTTAATATTTATCCTTGAGGCTATAAAGCAGGGCTTCCTAACCTTGGGTGATTTTTTAAAATTTGTTTGTTTTGTTTTGTTTCAATATTTTGATAACTGGATTTCAATATATTTGGTTTCCTTTGTAATATTTTGTATTTTATTACATGCCTTTAAAAACATTATTTTGAGAAAAGGGAGCCATAGACTTCACTATACTGAAACACACAAAGAAAAAGTGAGAATGCTTGGCTTAGAGAATCCTTGATTCAGGGAGCATGGGGTGAGTGAGGATTGGGGTACAGATATCTGCTGACTATGGAGGCAGCCACAGAGTGCACACTGTGTCCTATTGTACTCCTCATCAAGCTGCAGTGATTAAAAGACCTTGCCCAAAGTATTACATCTGAATGACATAGCTCTAACACACAAGTAGTTTCTGTATGGAAAAAGAGGACAGGGTTGAAAGTTCACCAGTTGATGCAGATGCAGTGTCAGAGTGTGAATGTGAGTGTATCTCTAACATGCTGCGCATGCTCCCATGGTTTTTATAGAGGACGTGTTTTGTAAACCTTAAAGCACAATCCTTTTTTTGTTTGTTTTTGTTTTTGTTATTATTTTTGGGTGGTAGTGGTGGGGTCTATGAGGACATAATACCACTAGTGGGGAGGGATTTGGGAAGGACAGAGAAATACTTTATTTGGAGATTGAAAACCTGTGTTTGAATCTCAATCATTCCATTTACTACTTATGTGGCCTTAGTTAAGTCTCTTATCATGGCCACCTTTACCGTAGTGAGGTATTTGATTAATAAAATATCCTTCCTAGATCTGCTGCCTATAATTCAATACACTGGGTAAGTAGAGCCCTGTTCAGATGACTGAATGGTTGATATCTGGTACAGGAATCTGTATAAACCCTGAATCAGTACCTGAGGATTTAGTTATAGGGTATATAACCATATAACTATAAAACTATATACATATATATAACTATAACTATAAAGAACTATAAAGAACTATAGGATAGTTCTTTAAATTGTTTCAGAAAACTTGTGATACAGCTAGGAGAGATACATATGTTAAAAAAAATAACACATACATATATATGTAGGTATATGTGAGTATATGTACACACACACACACACACACACACACACACACACACAGTCCTAACTTCAAGAAGCACAGAATGTAATGGAGACACTAAGAAAGTGGACACAATAAAGAAACAAATTGGATGCTATGAGGGCACTGGAAGTCCAAAGTGGTATGAAGTTCTTTTAACTACCATCAAGGAGCAAACAAAGGAAACTAGTCTATGCCAATTTGATCAAATTGTTAATAGGGATTCTCAAGATCATAAGATTTAGGACTGGAAATGACCTTAGAGATTGTCCCATTTTATAGTTTAGAGAACTGAGGCACAGAGAGGTTATGTAAAACAGAAGAGACAGCCAGGACCTTGAGAGCCCTAATTAGGCTTACCTGGATGAACCCACACTTCACCTGTCATGTCTGAGGAGTCAAGATTTCTGGAGTGGCAGGAGGAGAAAGGTGTCACTTTTCTTCCCTTCACTTAAAGTCTCACAGAGAATTTCCCATGGGTGCCAAACCTTTTAGAGAAGGAGGAAGAAAGCAGTAGGGGATGGGGTCTCTGGATATGCAACTCATCCTGACAAAGTGATTAATTCTTCTAATAGCAGCTTTGACATGTCCCCCAATACTCCCACCGTGGAGGGATATAGGAAAAGTGTCAAATGGAATGCAATCAAGAACCTTCTGGAGGAGCCCACCAGAAAGAGCTAGAACATTTGTCAGAAGGAATCCAACTCCATGAAAAACATAGGTGGCATCCTCCATGGACTTTTTTCTGGGCAGAGGTAAGGGGCACAAGGATTCCCCTGATTACTTTCACTGTACTTTCATAGATTTTAGGAACTCAATCTCTTTCAGAAAAGGATGAGATATCAGAGAAAGGATTTTTGCTATACTTTAACCCAAGAAAGACTTCCAAGACATTAGGTCAATCGATCAATCAATACACAAGCATTTAATAGATATCTCCTACATGACAAACATTATGCTAGATGCTGAGAATACAGAGACAAAGAATGCAACAATCTTTGCTCTCAATGAGTTTATTCATTCATAAAACATGTATTGCATGCCTGCTATGTTCAAGTTATTGTGCTAGGGACTGAGCATTCACTATTTTTAAGCTGAGACAATAAGTATTAAGTGCTCCTCCTTTCCCCATACCTTCACGTGTCAGGCACACTACTATATAGTTATGGAAACTGAAAAGAGACATAGACAGAGTGTTTCAGGAAGACTTGAAGAGTGAGAAAACACTTTCATTGGAAGGGAAGGTAGGGGCAGGGAGGAAGGTGACAAAAATCAGCAAAAGCTCAGGGTTTAAGTGGTCCTTGAACTGAGGCTTAAAAGAAAAAGGATTCTCAAAGGCAGAGTCGAAAAAGGGATGCATGCCAGTGATGGATCTTGGCCTCCATACATACATGGAAAGCAGGATATAGCAATAGGGAAAGGTAGAAGGGGAAAGAGCAATGGATTTGGAGTAACTGGACTAGTTTGGGCTTTGGATTTGCTACTGAACCTCTTTGGGCCTCAACTTCATCATCTATAAAAGTAAAGGGGTCTCCAAGGTCCCCTCTATCTTTAAAGATAATATCCTATATTTGGGGAACAGCTAGTAGTTCAATATGGCTAGAATGAATACAAAGGCATAATGTAAAATAAGGTAGATCAGAACCTGATTATGGAAGGCTTTGAATGCCATCCTAAGGAGTTTGCAATTTTATCTAGAGATGTTTTATATATATACATAAATAAATATAAATAGAGGGATTATCCACTTCAACTCTCCTGATTTGTTATTGAGCAAGTACATAGTCAAATAATCTACTATATCTAGTCATCTCCTGGTCAGTTCTAGTTCACATCCAATCCAGCCATATATCCTCAACCATACATGCTATGACACAAACCCTCCCCACCCCCACCCTATGCACTTCTTCCACTTCTTTCTCTAGGAACCTTAATCAAAACAGTGCTGCCATTGCTTCTGTGAAGGATGCATCAATTAACTCTACAACTCCATTCATTACTATCTTCATTATCCACAAACATTTATTATACACCTAATATATGCCAGCTTCTGGGCTAAAAGCTAAGAATACAAAAACAGGCAAATGTCACTATCCTTGTATTTTTCCAAACAAAATGCTCTTCCATTACTGCTGTCCCAAATAAATGCCCTGTCTCCTTATTAGAAGGTAACCTCCTTGAGGGAACCTCACTTTTGCATTGGTAAGGCCAGCACTTATCCCACTATTTGGCACATATTTAACATGTAATAAATGCTCTTAATTCAGTCACTAGAGATTATGGATCTATTGAAGCATCTGGTAACTCTCCATTATTAAATCTGATTAATTTTGTTAAGTGCCGAGTTTGACAGATACATTTTTAGTTTATTTGAATGAAACTAACCCACTGGGCAATGGATTTTTGTTAGGAACTGTTGACCTAGGTCATTAAATAACAATGGATTGCTATCAAGTTTTCACATCCAGTTCCTTCTCTAGCTATATTTAAAAAAAAAAGGCTCTTTCACTTCTTCTTCCTCCCATTGACCAAAAAAAAAAAAAGGCTTCCACTTAGAATCTCAGTAAAATGTATATATGGGGTTTATCAATCCTGACCCACTTCTAGCTTTCTCTCTCCCCCCCACCCCCCACATCTCTTCTAAAACCACTTTCTCTACTGATCTTTTCTCAGATGACCTTACATTTCAGTTCTCATCTACTGGTCCCATCAACCCTAACTTTGTATCTGTTATAACTCAGGTAATTGCTTTTAGATGGGTATAATTAAGAAGCCATTAGTGTAAAGTTTCATTTCAGTTTATGCCTTGGTCTCCATTTGAGCAGAGAAATATGAAATTAAGGTATTAGCTCCTTTCAGAGATATGAGTCACGAGCTAATAAGTTTCAAGAGCAGTTTCTCAGCTGTAATGATTGTACTTTTCTCTCTTTTGAAGTCTTCTCTCCTGAATTCTCACACTGGGAACATTCTAAAAGAAGGAGAAACAAAACCACAGGGATCAAAAAGAATTGTGCCCATGATCCCTGCCACAGAAATTGCTGCCGTGTTTGGGGCGAGATGGGGATGAGAATGAACATGAAGCCTTAAGGAAAAAGCTTAGTAGGATGTAGAGTTGGAAGAGAAATATATGTTTATCTCACCCCAGACCTTCATTTTACAGATGAGGCAACCAAAGGCAAGGGAGGTGGCTTGACTTGTCCAAAGTCACACAAGTATTAAGAGGCAGAGTCTGGATTTGAACTCAGGTCTTCTCAGGGTAAATAAAATGTTCTCTTTCCTTCACAGCACCTATTCTTTTTGACATATTTAAGAATGTCTAAAGTGTAAACTTGGAATGTTTGTAATTTCCTTGTCGGCAAAATGTCACGTTGCAAAGTAGCCATGGAGATCCATGGAGATTATACCTTCTTGTAAACGGTTTATTCACATCTGTTTATATGTGCATATGTAAAACTTGAGCAAGACATTTCAAGTCCCTGAGCCTCAGTGTTCTCACCAAGAGTGACATGGCACAGTGGAAAGTATCCTTGATTTTGATTCATAAGACTTGGGTTCAAATACCACCTTGGTCACTTACTGGTTGTGTAACCTTGGGTCACTCATACCCTCCTTGGGCTTTAGTTGATCATTTGTAAAATGAGAGGACTGAACCAGATGGATTCCAGGGAAGCTTATAGCTAGAAATCAATGATCCTGTGATTTATGAAATAAGAATAATTTTATACAATCTCTATACTAACTGCTAGCTTTTATCTATATAATGTTTTACTCTTACAAAGTACTTAATATATATATATATTATAGTAGAAATCTCTTACTCTTACCCGTATGTTGTTGGTCAACCTATTCCCTTTCTCTGGGCTACAGTTTCCTCATATAAAATTTAAAAAAAAAAAAAGGAAAATATATTCTCTATGGATCCTTCCAGGTCAAAATCTAATGATCATAACTTTTATTTTTTTCATTTAATCCTCCCCAGAGGGCCCTAGACTTGAAGTCAAGAAGAAGTGGGTTCAAATTCTGCCTTAGATATTTAGCAACTCTGACCTTGAACAAATGATTTCAGCTCTCCAGGACCTAGAGTCTTCATCTATAAAATGAGGAGGTAACATTCAGTGACATCTGAGGTCCCTTCCAGGCCAAAATTTATGATCCCATGATCTGTAAAAATAGGGATAATAATAGCACTTATCTCACAGGGTTATTATGAGGACCAAATGACATAATATTTGTGTAATGTTTTACAAACCTTAAATAATTGTATAAATGTTAACTACCTTCATTTTTTCACTCATTTTTCAGGTTTTCAGTCATTCTTAGTGACCCCATTGGGAGTTTTCTTGGCAAAGATACTGGAGTGGTTTGCCTTTCCTTCTCCAGTTCATTTTGAAGATGAGGAACTGAGGCAAACAAGGTTAACTGACTTGCCCAGGATCTCACAGCTAATAAGTATGTGAAGCCAGATTTGAACCCACAAAGATGAGCCTTCCTGATTACAGGCCCAACACTCTATCCACTATAGCACCTAGTTTTGCTTTAACTACCATTACTAATATTATTTTCCTGATGAAGACACTGAGGCTCAAAGAAAGGAAATGTTGACCAAGGTCACACATTTAGCAAGTTACAAAACCTGGACTTAAACCCATCCAATTATTAGTTAGTCAATAGACATTTATTTAGTAGTCAAAAATCAACAGCCAACTGAGATGTTTCACAGAAGGGCTAAGAGGTCACTTCAATGTGGGACAGTCAGAGAAGTCTTCATGGAGAAGGTAAGATTTGAATTGGTTCTTCAAAATATTGATGATGGTAATAGCCCCCATAAATTCTGAGTTACTGGAATGATCAGACGAGTAAATTCAGAGATGAAAAGTGACTTTAGAGATCTAAGGCCCTGAGATAGTAAAGTTGCTTGTTCAGACCTCAGCCAAGTTATAAACAGAAGAGATTGGATTCAAACATAGGCCCTCTGAAACCACACCCAATGCTCTTTCAACTGCATTATACTACACCATCTTGGGATTTGTTATAGGAATGTTGAGCTAGTTTATGGGCTTTGTAGATATTAGGGCAAGAAATGACAAATAAAAGTTAGGTAAGGAGGCTCTCCAGTAATCTGGTTTCACATCTCAGGGACCCAAAAAGGTCTTATTGTATCCTAGCCAGCTCCACTTCCATCAGATGACAGATTCGTACAACCTATAGAACCCAGCAGTGATAGAATTGTAAATATAGTTAACCAGAGCTTAATTAATCTGGTCTATCTCTGAGGGGGGTGAAGAAAAAGACCCAAAGATGTTTAAAATGTCAAAAAGTTCCTCATCATCAATAGTGCAGCATAGTAATGTTCCCATATGAACGGAAAATGCCAGGCAATCAGAGGCCATATGTCTTTAACTTAAATCCACAAAACAGGCATACATTTTTAATTAGGAAGCATCACTGAAAGGTGTTGGGTTTTTTTTTTTTTTTGGCAGTAGGTATTCTTTCTCTGCACACCTGTTTCTTCTATGCTCCTCCCTCAGGCTTTGAGTTGTTTCTGCCCCTGGCCATACCAGAAGAAAATGAATTAAATAATTACTCTAGGACCACTCTCATTGGTACTGTGGGCTTGGGATCCCCAGATAATGGCTAACAACTAATTCTTAGAGTTTTAAAGGTAAGCCTGAAAAGTTCTTCTCCTAACCCTGCATATTTTAAATAGCCATCAGTGTGCTCCTCATTGAAAATAAGACAGAAAAACTTAATCAGCTTTTAGAAAAGGTATTTGCTAAGAAACTATAACAAAAACAATTGGTACAAAAGATCCACCCCTCCCAAACTTGGGTACAATATATTACCAATAAACAGGGGCCTCATTGTTGTAGTGAGTGACTATGAACTCAGAATACAATGGTATTGAGATTGCTTGCAAAGGACACACATGACACCAGGATTTCTCCTGGCTCTGGTAGACTTTTTCTCTCTTTGTGAGTCCTCATAAAGTTATCCTTTGGTGTATATTTACCAGTCACTATTGGTCTATGGGACACTGCTATTCTCTCTGATCAATACTGCCACCATCACCATTCAGCTTTGAATGATGAGGGGATCTTAGACAGAACCTCTGGATCTCCTAAACTTAGATCACCTGGGTACTTCTATCTCAGAATGCCTGTTAGCCTAAAATCAGGAAAGGATAAACACAAAGATACAGAGATGACCATATGCTGTTAGCTGCTATACCTGGTGAGAGACAGAGCAGCCAACTTCCCACACACAGCTCTCAGGAAGGCTGCTCAAATTAGTTCTGCCTTACTCACATCCAAAATGGAAAAAGATGAATGAAGAGGTGGTTCACTCTTTTGTATACTCACTCAGTTTTGTCTCATTAACCCCTAAGTCAAGAGTTCTTGCACTTCCACATCCAATTAGAAGGTTTTCAGTCATCACACAGTATACACTTCTTAGTCATACACAGCCTGAAACAGGATTCCACACACTCCCCTTCTCCCCTACCCTAAAGTTTCCATGTGGTAACTTGGACTGGAATCATGTGACAGAATATATGTATATGCTCCAACCACTGGCCCCATAAGCTCCATTTGTTACACTTATGCAGTGAGTTATGGACCACATCTGATAAAGCTAATCTCTTCTTTTTTGATGCAATTTAAATGCTGTGTTCTACATGAAACTTTTCCTGATCTCCCCAAATCCTTTTCTAACTACTTTGTACTTAACTATTTTATATTTATTTGCATTTATTGATGTAATATTATATATGTATATATGTATGTATACTCACATATACCTATATATGTGTATGTATACACACACCCATGTGTGTGTGTGTGTATGTGTATATCCCTACTCTTTCTCCTTGAGAATGCAAGTTTCTTGCAAATATGGATTGTTCTGTTCTTCGGATTCACATCTCTAGCACCTAGCACAGGGCTAGGCACATAGTAGGAACTTAGTAAATGTTTATTGATTATTTTTCAAAGATCCAAGAATAGGGACCAAGAGGCAATGTAGACTCTTCCCTGAATGCATCTCTTCAATGGCCTATTATGGTCAAAAAAGAAATGAAGGTTTAAACCAAAAATATCCTTGGTGAAAAAGAGCAAGGGAGAAGAGTTGGAGAAGTCAGATAGAAGGGGAGATGTCAGTGTTTTTAGCACAATAATTATCTTCAATACAGTATTAGAAATATGGGAAAGACCCATGATTTACAGACTCCTATAGTTTTAAACTTGGAAGATGCATTAGAACAAGAATTTTATAGTTAAGGAGGACTTGAGAGCATAGAATATAAAATAACTCTTCTTTAGACTGTCTAAGTTAGCCTTAAAATTCTAGAAAGAATCTTTGAACTAGAGTATAAAGTCATGGGATGTTAGAGCTGGAAAAGAACCTTATAACATAGAAATTTGAAGCTAGACAAACCCTAAAGTTTGCCATTTAAATATATTAGAAAACTTAGAGTATTAATCATAAAGCATTGCTGGAACTGGAAAGGAATTTAGGCATCATCTAAAGTCCTTCATTTTACTGATATGGAAGCTGAGGCCTAGAGAGGAAAATAACTTGAAATTAGAATCTATAAGTCTATCAATCAACAAGCATTTAGTAAACAATTGTTTTGTTCCAGACACTCTGTTAAGCAGGATAGGTGCCATTATGAAAGTGAGCTAGTACCTGACTTCAAGGAGGCTACATTAATTAACATTAATTAATCAATTCCAATAAAGTGATACAATCTATGTGGGGTGCTGATGGCCAAGAAAAGGAGCTTTGATCTAGGAAGTTATAGGGATTAAGTGATGGAATAAGGCAATACGTCATCTATCACACCCTTTTTAATAGTATGATTATTATTCCCCTGGCAAAAACAAAAGTGTGTGTGTGTGTGTCTGTTTGTCTGTCTGTCTGTGTGTCTATGTAAACGTGCATTTATGGTGGTGGTGGCACATACAGAAAAATGCTCATGCTGGATATTGCTCTTGGTTTTCTCATAAGCCCTAATCAATGGGTAGAGTGGAGGTGAAGTTCTGGGGCTGGTGAGAGTCAGTGGATTGAGGAGAGTTCCCACTCATTCACCTACCAAACAGGACCACTCAGCCCTCTGCAAAACTTGGTGGTTTAACTCCCATTATTGAAGGAGAGGTATGTAAAGATGGCACAGAGGTCCTGGTTTTAGGAGGGTTATAGGATCATGGGGTCTTACTTTTAGAGCTAGAAAGGACATCAGAGAACTTCTAGTCTAAGTTTCCCATTTTACAGAAGAGGAAGCATAGGACCAGAGAAATTCAGTGACTTCCAAAGTCACAGTGAGTAAGCATCAGACACAGAATTTGAATTCAAGTCTTCTGACTTCAGAACCAGTGGTCTTTCTATTGTACCAAAAATAGACCCCTTTTCCTAGTGGGGAGAAGGTGTTGACAGTGTTCAATCATTGGTTTTGGACAGCCCTGGTGTCCTGTTACATTGATGGACAGGATTGAAACATTTAAGAGAAAGAGAATTATCACATCACATTTTTAGGCATCAGACAGCCACTAATGTTCCTGGGTACTCAAATTAATTAGCTCTTTTCCCCCTTCCCCTCCTTCCATAGATGTTTCACAGAAAGGGATAATACTCTACATTCTTTTTTTCTTAAAATAACAGACTTGTACAAAATCATGATGTATATTATTGATTATTCAACCTTGTAGAATATACAAGGCCTAAAAAGAATACTCAACAAAACAAATGGAATAATTACAAATAAGTGTCTTACATATGTATTAGGACAGATTGAAAAGGTTGTGACTCAAATGAGGAAAGACAAAAAATAATAGTGAAAAGTGATGGAAGGATAAGGTTTTAAATGTTTTCTACCTCTTTAAGTTGACATAAAAAGGGACCAGCCCTGGAAGGCAATGCTGGGGTTATGTGGAAGAGTGGAGTTTCTGGGCCTCTACACCTATTTAGGTAAAATAAAGTATGCAGTTGAGGAGAAATGCAAGGTAGACAAAGAATCTGAGTAATTCAGGCCCCAAATTAATTTGTTTTCCAGTAATAGGTTTTTCTTTTACCTGTATTCTCAAGAAAATTGACTTTACTTTCCATATAACTGCCAGTGCATATATGTCCTTGGAGCCTGGAAAGAAAAGGAGAATACCAAAGATAGAGAAGAAAAGAAGGGAAATAGCACAATGAACGTTCAAATTTATCAAGTTTGAGGGGATCATGGGATAACAGATTGAGAGCTGGAAGGGACTTCCTCCTCATTGTAAAGATGAGAAAAATCAGGCCCAGAGAAGAGAGATGATTTGCTCAAGGCCATGTGGGTTCAATGGTGGGCAATCAATCAACCAACATTAACTAAGTACCTAGCATGTATCAGGCACTATACTAGGTGCCAGAGATATAAAGACTAAAGTGAAATAGTCCCTGCTCTGAGGAAGCTTACATTGTATTGTGGAAAGACAGCCTGTATTTATATAGGTTTAATGACTCCCTTGGGCACCATACGTTTAGGCATGCTCAGCTGACATTCCAGGAAAACAGCTTGGGAGGAATCTATTCTTTGCTCCACCCACACAAGGTTAAGCAGATATCTCCATCTTGCTTCCTGTCAGACTTGATTCAGAGGTTCATGCAATATACTAACAAAAATCTCTTAACTGGCTGATGAGCCAGAGCTCCACAGACGTGCTAACGTGTCAATTCCTGCCCATAAGACCTTTCCTCCATTGAAGCTTTTATTTAAAGAGAACGGATATAAGTTTCCAGTGGGGAAAGGGAGGCTTCCCTAACTCCCTAAACTTCTCCATGTCCATGAACACATGTCCCTTCTTTTAGTTGTGTATTTATTCTTCCCTGATCTTATATGAATGGATATTTCAAGAAAAGAATGTCCTATGAATCTAAGAAATGATTTAGAACTCTAAGACATTCCACAGGAAGCTGGAACAGAATGCAGTGGCAATAGAGTCAGATGAATAACAAACATAGCAAAGTAATGGCCTACTTGACCCAGACCAGCAGTAGATAGCCTCATGAGCAAAGTAAGTACACATTGCCAGGAGCCAGCCCTGTAGAGCAAAGGAACAACTTGCTTATCCCCAGTGTCATTTACCACAAGTGAAATTTGATGGAGACTTGATAAAGGAGAAAAGTAGACCCAAGGTCAGTTGTTGCATCTGGAGTCAATCACTCGTCCTTCAGCAGTTGAATATCATGTTTCATCATTTATACTCTGAAATTATGGTTAGCCATTGCATTGATCAGAGTTCTCACATTTTCAAACTTGTTTATATTTATTATACTATTGTTATTGTCTAAATAATTTCCTTGGTTCTTCTTATTTGTTATATATGTCTTCTCAAGGTTTTTTTTTTCTGAAACCATCACACTCATCTTTTCTTATGGTGTAATAATTCCATTACATTCACATATCATTATTTGTTCAGTCGTTTCCCAATTGATAACCACTCTCTTGTTCTCCAATCTTGTGCAATAGCTAAAAGAGTTGCTATAAATATTTGTGTACATATAAGTACTTTTCCTTTTCCTTTGATCTCTTTGAGGTATAGGCCTAGTAGTGGTATTTCTGGGTCAATAGGTATATACAGTTTAGTGACTTTTGGGGCATAGTTCCAAATTGAGTTGTGATTACTTTCATTGTGCTGTACTACATAATGACCAAATGTCCCAAGAAGCTATTTTTTTTAAGGTTTGGGGCATATAATAAAGCCCACTTCATCAACTCCTTTCTTTGTTTCTCCAAGTAGCACTTATGTGTAATCTTTCTATTTAACTTCAACTTCCTTCTCTTCTGATTTTGTTCATAGCAAGAATGTCATGATTGATAAGAGTTAGCTCCTATAGTAATACGTCTACTCATTGATCATTGGTCAAGGATCTCATATGTAGAGTACTTAGAGTTGAGCTAGCTTTGTTGGTGGTCTAAAATTTGTATGATTCTTGGAATCCTCTGCCTCATTTTGGGGTACTCTGCCACCAACATTGCATAAACTAAAGGGTGATGAACAAGACTGACAATAAATTTTTATTTTTTCCCTATTTCATGGTTTTCCATGGTAAAAAAAGGTTTATCACTAGGTAGCCAAGCTACTAATGGCATGCTTCTTTCTGAATGATTAACTGGATAGGTCCTCAGAAAATAGACTTGATCTGTTCCCAAGGACATACTTGAAGCCTTTTAATTTTTTTCAAAACTTTATTAGTTCTTTAATAAGTGACTACTCATTTTTTTTCTTTTTACTTCTCCCTATCTGTTGAAAAAAAATGGAACCCCCACATTACATAAACACTATCAAGAAAAAAAAAACATATTCCTTTATTGGCCACATCCAAAAAATGAATTTCTTATTCTTCATATTTGTTCATTATCATGAATTAGGTCATCTTTTTCATCACTCAGGAATCAATCATTTAATTGATTGGAGTCCTTAAGTCTTTCAAAATTGTTCATTTTTATTATATTGATGTTATAGTATAAATTAGGCTTCTGGTTCTATTTACTTCACTATGAATCAGTTTATAAAAGTCTTTCCCTGTCCCTTTGAAATAGCCTGTACACAATTGATGTTCACCTCTTTCCTTTCCAGTTCTTTGCCACTAAAAAAAGAGCAACTACAAATAGCTTTGCACATATATGCTCTTTGCTTCTTTCTTTGATTTCTTTGGAGATGTATGACCTAAGCAGTGCTATATCTGGTCCAAAGGGCATGCATGATATACTATTTAAAAAGATTTTCTAACTTAGTAGAATCCCTCAGAATTTGTGATCAACTGGCATAACTTTTGAGAATCCAGGGTTAACCTCCATGCCGTTCTGAGAGATGTTTTAGGACTTTTCTAGAGGACTATGAGCATGATACAGAAATCACTTAATAAATGCTTGTTGTTTGATTTATTGATTCATGCTGGAGGTGAAAGAGAGCCCCTGGAATTTACTGAGGAGATTCGTGATGTAGACAGACCTAGGATTTAAGAAAAATAATTTTGGTTGCTGTGGCAGGTTGTTGTTAGAGTGAGGAAAGACTTGAGTTAGGTAAACCAACAAAGAGGCTACTGAAATAGTCAAGGCATGGGGCAGCTAGGTAATGCAGTGGAGAGAGTACTGGCCCTGAAGTCAGGAGGACCTGAGTTCAAATTCAGCCTCAGACCAAATACTTGGCACTTACTAGCTGTGTGGCCTTGGGCAAGTCACTTAACCCCAATTGCCTAAAAAAAAAAAAAGATAGTCAAGGCAGGAAGTGATAGGAGTCTGAACTAAGATGACAGCTGAACTAAGATGAACCACAGTGAAGGAAGGGGATATATGCAAGAGATGTTAACAATGATAAAATTTGACAACCAATTTGAAATGAGTGGTGAGTGAGAGTGAAGAGTCAAGTATGACATTGAAGTTGTGAATATTGATGACTAAAAAGATGGTGGTAATTTGGGCAGAAAAAGGGAGGCTCATAAAACTTGTGAGCTATGGGGGGAATGTTCTTTTTTGATCGTATTGAGTTTGAGATGCCAATAGGACATTGAGTACAAAATACCAAATAGGCACTTGAAGATGCCTATAGGAATGGAGCTCAAGAGTAAGACTAGATATCTTATATATAGATCTTTAAGTAATCTGCATGGAGATTATAATTAATCTGATAGGAGCTGATAGGTTCATCAAGTAAGAAGTATAAAGAAAACTGTGAACCAAGTTTTGAACTACTTGAGAGAGGAGGGAGAATGACCTGAATACCATTACTTAGCAGTCATCAAGACCTAGACAATATTATAGAAAGGCAACGTGAATTCTAAGGAATAGAAGTTGTTGAGTGATGGCGATGAAAGGACTATCTGGCTAAAAATAGAAACCAGGACGAAGAAATATTTTTAAGCTTCCTCTTCCTCCTAGCATAGTACATCAAGACATGAAAGAATGGTTTCCAATTCCTAGGGAACATGACCTGCATTCCAGTTTCTTCTTCGGAAAATCAGTTTCCATGAATGAAAGAGTATGGAAGAAGAGGAAGACAAAGGGAAGATCCTTAATATTAAAATGGTGGTTTCAGAAAGGACAGAAAAAGAGAACGTCAGAGTAAGATTAAGGATTTGAGGAGAGAAGGGAGGATTGAAGTGGGTGACAATGAGTGATTGGGGAGTGGTAGCAGAGGAAGTGAGATTTTGTTTTAGTGTCCAGCAACTACAAATAACAGAGATATAGAAAGAAGGAAAAGAAACTTTGCTAGGTGTAAAACCATGGCTTGATTTAACCTTCTTTTCAGCAGCTCAACAGAATGGGTCCCAGATGCTGAGATTCCTAGTTACAGTTTTGCCTTCCAGTTCTAACACCTTATGTTTAAATGTTGTCCCAGATCTAACATTCTAAGGTCCCTTCCAATTCTAACCTATGGTATCAGTGACATATGAAATACCAGCTTTCCTACAAAATTCCTCTCCTTTGTTCTGACTTTCCTTCTTAGCTCTGACCTTTCCCCACTTCACCCTACCCCAAGGTACACATTCAGGTTTCTCATAATAGATCCTATGACTTGTATTCATTTTGCTTAGTGGGTCTTGCCTCTGATATCTTAGCCATAGTGTAACAGGAAGGGAAGGTGGTGTCTTCTTGTCTAGGTTACCACAATGTCCACAAAGGAACGTGAAGAAGAGAAAGATTGCAAGAAAGGAAAGGAGAAGGTACGTTAATACATGAACTAATTCAGCTCCTGTTCTCGGTTGTGAACCTGCTAAATTGCTGTTGGGTTATGTAAGAGAAGTCACTGTGTTTGTGTTCAAAGGGCAGCCTTGTACGAAATGCCTAGGACATTGCATGAATTCTAAGTGGCCAGGGCTGTGCAAGGGATAGAGGGAATGGGCCCTGTTCCAAATTGATTAGTTCCGCTGCCTTCTCATTATTGTTCTGTGTGAAGTTTGGCATGCAAGCAAGGTCACTCCATACATGGGCCCATGTCTGTGTAGCCAATTCCACTACAAACTTTCTCTCCTTCTACCACTCACACCCCCACAGCCCCCAACCACGGCATGCTACCCGCACTCGAGAAAATTAAAAAACAGCCCATAAATTTTACATGAGTTCCTGAGACCAGAGAGAAATTAATTTGATGTTGTCTTTTGATAAAGATATAGCCCTTTTTGAAGGTTGCCATTCAGCTCAGCGATAGGAAACCCTCTTCAAATCACTCCCCAGATTCTACAGCAAGAACGAAAAGGAGGAAATGAAAATAGACCATGAGGGGAAACGTGTGCTGATCATTTTTTTTTTCCTCAAGGTGTTCCAAGCAGAAGGATGAGAAGGGTTCAGAGCTAGATGTCATGGGACTTTATCTTCCTTTCCCCAATTCCTCATTGTCATTGACACTTGTGGACAAGATCAAATCTAACTTTGAGGTTCAGTAAATGGTATAGGAACCCTCCCTACTCATGATTAATAGATAACAGGATTTGGGAAAGGATTGAGATTCAGAGTCACAAGACACCTGGCTTAGCCTCTTTGCTGTGGCACTTAGTAGACACTTGATTTCAGTTAAATATAGCAAGTTACATTTTTACAAAGCTTTAAGATTCCCAAAGTATTTTTTGCAAAGCTTTGTGAGGGAGATAGTGCAAATATTATTATATCCATTTTATAGATAAAAAAATGAGGCATAGCAAGGCTAAATAATTTAACAAAGTGCCATTCATTGAGTGAGTTTGGGAATTGGGACTTAAATTCAGGAACTGTATTGTGCTACTGAGCAAGTGACTCCAGTTTTTGAGTCCTCAGTTTCTTTATCTGCAAAATGGCGATATTTACCCTGTTTAACTCTCAAGCTTATGAGAACCAAATGTACATCAAAGCTATTTTTAAAAGCACAAAATACTAAATAGATTTTTGCTGTTAAAATATTTGTAAGGACTACATTATAGTATATTGAAAAGAGTGCTAAGCCTATAGTCAAAAGGCTGGAGTTATATTACCAGATCTTATATTAATAGCCATGTGATCACACTTGAGTCAATTAACCCTACTGAGAACTCAGTTGCCTCATCTGTAAAATGGGGCTAATAACATACTATCTACCTTCCAGGTTTTTGTTTTGTTTTATTTTTATGAAGAATTTGTAAGTCTTCAAGCACTATGAAAACAGCAGTCACCATAAGATGGGAAGGGTAGCACTGGAACATCTGCCAATAAATGATAAATTTGGTGCCTAGAGATTTTTGAAACCATCTATTAATGCACAGAGTTTACAATCTGTGTTGAAGAAATCACAGATCATTGAAGAATTGAAAAAATAATGTTTATAGCATTGCAATGGGTGACCACAAGGTTAATATTAGCTTCCTGCGTAAAATGAAAATATTTCTCAGTATGCACATGGCTCTCAGCAGCCTTTAGTAAGACAAGCCTAGGCTGAGTGACCTAGAAAAAGGGCCAGTTAGTTTCAGAGGCCAATCTGTGCATTGCAAAGAATGTTGGATTTGAAGTCAGGGAACTCTGCTATAAATCCCAAACATGATACCTCCATGACTTTGGACAAACCATCTACCATCTTTGAACATTATTTTTCTCATCTATAAAATGAGGTTGTTGAACTAGATGACCTCTAAGACTACTTTCAGCTCAAAATACATGATCCTAGGATCTACTTGGAAGAAATGATTAAAAAAAAATTATAGCTATAACTCTAAGGAAGAGCTGGTCTTGAGCTCATGACTGGGTCTATGAATTAGTATTTTAAAAGTGGATATAGACTGGACCTACTCCTTTTAGTGGCTGTGGTATGCATGTGTATGTCTTCATCACTGAGTGTGAGTGTGTGTATGTATCTCTCCATCATTGAATATAACATTGCATACCAGGAGATTGAAAAGAATTGGAACCATCACTTTCTAAAATAATCGTGTAACCCTGTTTGATAAAGCCTTGGAAATAAATTTAAAAAACAAAAACAAACAAACAACAAAAAGAGAAAACTGAGGCAAATAGGGTTAAGGGTCTTTCCCAGTATCACATAGCTTACAAATGTCTGAATCCAGATTTGAACTCATGAAAATGATTCTTCTTGTCTCCAGGCCTGGCACTCTAACCACTGCACCACCTGGCTTCCTGCTTTGTATTTTTGTCTATCTCCATAATATACGTAGTATGTGTACATCGTAGTAGTAGTAGTAGTAGTACTATAGTAGTAATGATAGTTAATATTTGTATGGTGCTTACTATGTACTACGCACATAAGTGAATTATAATCATTTACTCATTTGATCTTTACAACAGACCTGTGAAGTTGGTGCCATCATTATTGCCATCTTATAGATGAAGACACTGAGGCAAACAGGAGTTAAGTGACTTAACCAGCATACATTTAACAAGTGTCTAATGCGGGATTTGAATTCAGATCTTCTTTTTTCCAGATACAGAGATCTAGCCACTGAGCCCCATATAAACTTTTGATGTCACTATGGAAAGTATTTTTTGTTGCTGCTGAGTTGTTTCAGCTGTGTCTATCTCTTCATGACCTCATTTGGGGTTTTCTTGGCAGATATACTGGAGGGATTTTCCATTTCCTTCTCCAACTCATTTTACAGATGAAGAAACTGAGGTGAACAGGATTAAGTGATTTGTCCAGAGTCACAGTCTAAGTGTCTGGGGCCATATTTGAATTCATGAAGAAGAGTCTTCCTGATTTCAATCCTATTACTTTAACCACTGTGCCACCTACCTGTGCCTGTGTAAAATATGCTTTCCAATAAATTTTCATTATTTCCTTTGTCAACAAAGGGACCTTTGGGCCATCGGACCTAACACCTTCATTTTACAGAAGAAAAAAAATTAACAAAACAAAACAAACACAAATAGAACCATAGTAAGTGACATGCCCACGGTCACACAGCAAATTAGCGTCAAATCCAGAACAAGAACTGGGGTCTCCGATTTTTGATCACCACAGATGTTTTCCATAGACCCATGTCCCTGGTTGTTTGTCTGTACCACACAATCTTTATCCTAATTTTAATCTATTTATTCTCATTTTAGAGTTTGTTTAATGTGTTATTTTGTATCTCAAATTAGACCAAGTCACTTCAGGGAAAGGAATATCTTAAACTTCTTATGTATTCCATATAGCACCTCATATAGCACTGGACTCGTAGTAGGTGCCTAATAAATACGCTACAGTGTTGTTTAAAGAATGTAGGCCACTTCCAGAGAAAGAACTGATCAGTCTGAATGCAGATAGAAGTATACAGTTTTCATTGTATTTTTTGCGTGGTTTTTTTTTTGGTCTGTGTTTCCTTTTACAGTATGACTAATATGTTAATATATTTTACATGATTACACATGTATACTCTATATAAAATCACTTGCCATCTGAAGGGGGAGAGAGAGAATTCGGAACTCAAAACTTGAAAAAAAAGTATATATTTTTCCATGTAATTGGGATAAAAATAAGATATTATTTTTTTAAAAAATAATAATTTAGGAGTGGGAAGAACTGGATTCTAAGCCAAGTTCTGCCACTTCTGTGTCTTTGGGTAAGACTCTTTATCTCTTTGGACTTTACTTTTCCTCATCGATAAAATGAGGGGGTTGGACTAGACCAGGAAAGCTCAACCTTTTTTTTCCTGCCTGTATTCTGGACCCCTTTGGGAGTCTGGTGAAACATAAGGACCCCTTCTTAGAATACTGCTTCAAATGCCTAAAATAAAATACATAGGATAACAAAGGAAACTAATCATATTGAAATAGCCATCAAAATAGTTTTAAAAATTAGTACCTCAACTTCAAATTAAGATGCTCTGGTCTAGAGGAACCCTCAGGAACCATCTAGTTTTGGATTTATTCTGTTTCCTGACATTTTCCCCCCAAGTTCCCTTCTAGCTCTCTTCTTCTTTAGAAGCTTTCTAGTGCTAACATTACATATTCTGTATTCAAGCAATCTGTGTTTTAAAGACCCTTCCAGTTCCAATATTCTGTGAATTAAAGTCTATACTAATGCCTATATTATATGTTCTAACACTCTATATAGTAAGAACCATTTTCCTCTTATATTTTGTAGTCAAAGTTCTATTTTTGTTCTTTTGAGTTATGGCTGATTAATAATAAGGCATGCTTTTTGAGAACATTATTTGGCATATCTATATGAATATACATATATATCAATGTAAAATTCTTGTTTAACAAATGCTCATTTGACATAGGGTTCTGTTTAACAAAGCCATTTCCAAGTCCCTGTGGATGGCCCTTAGTAACCATGCTTTGCTGATCTAGCTTCAGTGAATTCTAATTCGACAAAAAGCCATGCTAAATAGATGCATTCACAAGTCCTTGCCCATGTTCTAGCCAAGCTGTTTCAGTTGTGGTTCAGTATTTGTGCTTTCTGCTGTAACTGTATGTGTATCCTGCAGTCTCAGCGGAGGGTGGACAGGGAGGGAAACTTGCCAGTTCTGGGCAGGGACACACTGTTGAAAGAGGTGTGAGGAGATCAGAGAGGCTGGCATGTTGGCAGAGTGCAAAAATAAGAAATGGGAGGAAAGTTTGACTTTTATTATTTCAACAAATAAAACCAAATTAATATAATACCCCCTCTGTATGTGGTAGCCAAAGGTTTCCATTTAAATGCAATTTATATTTAACAAAATTAGTTTCATGTGCTGTTGAGCTTGTTAAAATATGATTTTACCTATATTAGCATGTTCTCTGTATATATTCATAAAGATATTTTTGAAATGCTACATGTGGAACTGTGGCGAGCTATTTTAAACCAAACCTTATTTTGATAACCTAGTCACAGCCTGAGAGAGTATTGAATTAGCCATCATTCTGCCTCTAATACAGTTCACCTAACCCAGCATGATGACCCTGCCCTCTAAATGCTGGCAGTCAATCAGCCGGCATTTACTGTGTCCCAGGCACTTGGCTAGGCACTGGAGATACAAAGACAAAAATGGAATAACCCCTTCCCTTGAGGAGGTTGTAGTCTATTAAGGAAGTAAACCTGAATACATGTGAGTATACAGAAAATAAGTACAAATGCACAAGAACTAGGGTGTGGGTGTGGGTGGGGTGAGGAAGGATTTCACACAGGTGACCCTTGACCTAAGTTTTGAAAGAAACAAGAGATTCAAAGAGTTGGAGCTAAGAAAGGAGTATATTCCAAGAATAGTAATATGTGATTGACAGTTTGGCATCCACCCCAGGAAACAATGATCCATTTTGCCACTTGGAGGTATGGCCCTGTCTTGGAGATGAATACTTTAGGGATCTACGATGGTACCTTCTTGCTTCTGTTTCCTGTCTTTGTAATATCAGCCCTCTGCCCTCCCATCCTTCACTTTTATCTCACCTTTGCTGCATGATTTTTCCAGCGTGTTGGTCCCCAGCTGTGAATTAATTAACTGTGGCATCAGTTTCTTATCATCATCTCAGAGTGTATTTAATGTAATAACTCTGTTATTCTTGTAGTCCACGTGATCTCACTCTTGGGTATGCCTGGATGGCCCTAGACAGATTTACCCTGTCTTTGTCCCTAGGACTGCATTGTTTAAGCTCTTTCAGAACAGGGACTGTTTCTCTATATCCTCAGTACTTAACACAGTGCCTGGCACATTCTGGTCCTGATTTAGAATGCTTGGTCAGGGGTGTCGGGGGGGGGGAGCACTAATACTTTCTGGAATATTTCCCTTCCTTTCAAAGTGCCTCCCCATCATCCTACCGTGATGCTGAAAATTCTCAACATTAACATCACTATTTATAGTTTCAAAGTCTCCTCAGGCATTTGATTGTAATAGATGAGTGGTATTCCCTCATCTCACTGTGTCAATCAGTCAACAAGCATTTATTAAGCACTTGTATGTCACAAGCACTGTGCTAAGTGGTGGACGTACAAAAAAAAAGCAGAAAATAGTCCCTGCTCTCACAGAGTCAGTGCATGCATTCTAACAGAGACAACCAGTTAGAATCAATAAACAGAATGCTTCATAAGCAATCTGAAAGGGGAAGACATTGGTGGGGAGAGAGGTGGAGATGGGAAAGATAAAGGTGGGCTCTGAACCCAGTCTTGAAGAAAGTCAAGAAAAGTAAGAGGTGGAAGAGAAGGGATAGAGCACGGCAGGCATAGAAGACAGCCAGCACAAAGGCGTGGAATGGAAGATGGCGTTTTTATGTTTAAGAATATGTAACTAGGCTGCCCTAGCTAGATCCTAGAAAGTATGAAGGATGGTAAGCTCTAAACATGCTGTGCAGATAGGAGAAGAGCAATTTATGTAGAACTTTAAACACCAAACAGATGATTTTGCATAAACAAAACCAATGCAGTTAAAATTGGAAGGGAACTAGGTAATGAAAAAGAAAACTTGGCAGCAAGTTTCTCTGGTAAAAACTTTATATTCAAGATATAAAAGGAACCAATTAAAATTTATTGCAACAAGAATTATTTCCTAATATGCAAATGGACAAAGACTATGAACAGGAAGTTATCAAAGGAAAGAATACAAGCTATCAACTACCATATAAAAATGCTCCAAATCACTAATACTTAGAGAAATTCAAATGAAAGCAACTCTGAGGTTCTACTTCACATCTATCAGATTGGCAAAATTTACCTCCCCCCAAAAAAAAAAGCAAAATGACCGCTGTCAGAGGTGCTGCAGAAAACAATCACATTCATACACTTTTGGTGGTATTATGAATTGGTCTAGCCACTTTGGAAAGCCATTTGGAACTATACCAAAATAGTCACTACCAGTCATCCCACTGACTAGGCCTATGCTCCAAAGAGATTAAAGAGGAAAAGTACCTACGTATATAAAAATATTTATATAGCAGTTCTTTTTTGAAGTATCAAAAAACTGGCTACTAAAGGTATATCCATCTTTGAGGGAATGGCTAAACTAATTGCGGCATATGATTGTAGCAAGATATTTTCATATAAGATCAATGAAGTAAGAAAGTTTCAAAGAACAAAATATGTATGAACTAATGTGAACAGAACCAGGAAAACAATTTGTATAAGAACTACAACACTATAAAGAAAAACAACTTTGAAAGGATTAAAAACTCTATTCAATATAATGACAAATCACCATCCCAGAGGACCACAGATTAAGAATCACACCTAACTCTTGATAGAGAGGTGATATACTTAAGAGGCAGAATGAGACTTATTATTTGAGCATGACCTATCTGAGAATTTACTTTGATTGACTATGCATATTTGTTAGCAGATTTTTGTTGTTGTTGTTCTGTTGAGGGGGGCAGATGTGAGGAAGAGAAAATTAATGCCTGTTAACTGGAAAAAATTAAATTATAAAATAAAGGTCAAACAGTGAACTTTATATTTGATCTTGAATTTAATAGGGAGCCCTTGAAGCTCATTAAAGAGGAAGGTGATGTGTTCAGACCTATGGTTAAAAAAAATCACCTTAGCAGTTGGTGGGGAGAGAGACTTTTACCTGGGATGAAAGGCCGAGGACAAAAGATACCGGCCCCCTTTTTCTCTCCAGAGCTCTTAGGATACCACAAATAAACAAACAAATAAACAAAACCTGACTTTGCCCTTAGTGACTAGCAATGTCATTCCCACCTCTGTTCATTGATAATTTATTTTCTAAGGTTCTCTCCATTCCTAACATTCAAGGTTCCAACATCCTTTGCTCTAAGGTTCCTTACAGAGCTAACAGTAAGGTTTTAATTGTGAGATGGCATGGTGTAGTTAAAAAAGAATGCTGATTTAGGAAGCAGAGTACTTGGGTTTAATCCCATTTTTGCTACATGTTACCACGGAGGCCTTGGACAGGTCATTTAACCTCTCTGAACTCCAGTTTCCACATCCATAAAATGAATGACTTTGTCTAGATGATCTTAAAGATTCCTTCTAGCCCTAAATTTATGATTCTACATTCCTTACTCTAACAGTCTAATTTCTAAAGTCCTTTCTGACTCTAGCCTTCAGTGTCTTAGAATTCTACATACCAGTTCCAATATTTTGTCTTCGAGCTTCTCATATTTTATGGTCCAATATTCGATATTGAGAGTATCCTTTCATCTTTTGACATGTTATAATGTCATTAAGTCTAAAAAATCAGACAGAGAAAGGCATGGCAAACAGAGTACTCAGGTAATTGTAAATAAGTGCTGTTGGAAATAGTTTTAGAAACTTAGATTTTCAGGAAACTATGTGGCATGACTTGAGGGGAGTGAATATTAGAGGAAGCAGAAATTCAAACTCTTTGCACTCAAAAAAAAAAAAAAGAAAGAAAGAAAGAAAAAGGCATCTCCAGGCACAAGGAGAACAAAGCTGAATAATATGATTTAACTGCTTTTTGAATTCTTGAATATGCTACCCCACAGGGGAAAAAAAATTAATAAATAATCTGTGAGAGTCAAAGGGATGAGCTTTTGAGCTCCTTAGTGAATCCTACAATGTATTAGAGAGAGTATTAAATACAAAATAAAATAAAATAAAACACATTCTCAGCAACTGAAATCTTTGAAAAAGTCACTCCACAAGAAGGAAAGCAGAAAGCCAGCAGGCTGCTACAGAAGCAGGAATCTAAGGGTTTTGTTTAACATTCACAGGGCATAGTACTAAAATATTCATGCATGTTGGAAATAATTATATCATTTTACTTTATACTGTGTGTCAATGAGACTGTTCTTTCTTTTCAGGTTATATCATTTTTCTAAGGCCCCAGAAATGCAAAATATTATAAACATAGATATCTTAAGTGGGAAAGAATTTGTTTTGGGTGATCGTTTGCTGAAACTTTTAAATCTGAATGCTGTACTTAGGGATTGACTGAGAGCTAATTGTGTGCATTTCAATGCATAGTCATCCTTTTTCAGCCAGTCACATTTAAAGAGACACATAACTCATCATTATAGATTCAGAAAGTAGACCTATTGAAAACTGAATAGTTCCTGAACTACTATTTTAAAAGTGGGGGTGGGATGGGGTGGAGAGAATCAGTTTGGCTTCAGAAGGCCAAGCTACAACTAAAGTGTGGAAGTTACAAATAGAAAGCTAATATAATATATATCTTTCTAATGAACAGATAACATCAGGTGAATAACTTGACCCAGTGGGTAGTGAGATTTCCTTCAGTGGACATAAATAATTGTCTAAAGATTGTATGGTCTAGGATCTTCAAAAAAGGATCCATATACAGAGCTGCCACTTGGATTGCGTGACCTTTCATATCCCATTCATTTCTGCAACCTTATGATTGTCAGACTATTGTACTCTCCACAGTCAGTCATCATCCAAGCAGACCCTGAAGGTCTTGTAAAGTGAAATTATTTCTAGGCAAAGATAGATCTCAGTCAAGATTTACAGGCAAGGAAACAAACTCAAATAGGTGAACTGACTTGCCAGAGGCTACGACAAGTTTTAGAACCACAACTTTAACCGGTTTCTGATTCTAAGACAGCTTCTCTTAACTGGTAAAAATCATTTAATAACACAATTTATCTTTGATTCTGGGATGACTTACTTTAAAAAAATACAACTCTGAATATCACCTTTATTTCTTTTTTTTTTTCCATCTGGCAAAATTCATCCAGATGTGTTTCATTGACTTTCTGTATGTAATTAATCCTCAAATCCTTTCTTTGTTCATTCAGCCCTATCAACAGAGATTTCCTTGCCTAATGAGTCACTCTTTATGCCTAAACTCTCCTTTCTTTAAAGAATTCAGGGCTTTTTTCCCAGTTTTTTTTTTTATCTGATCTTCTTTGCTCTATCTTCCCCATTGAAATTAAAACCTAACAAGGTTACCTTTACATCTCTCACCAATCTTGTGTCCTTGTATCCACCAAATATCTCAGCTCAAGGCATTTTCTCTGGCTCTCCCTCTTCTGCTGCAATGTTTGTATGTTTGTATGTTGTTTCGCCCATTTCATTGTAAGCTCCTTTAGGGCAGGGACTGTCTTTTGCTTCTTTTTGTAACCAGTGTTTAGAACAGTACCTTGCATATGGCAGGCACTTAATAAATATTGATTAATTGATTGATCTCTGGATTAGATAGTTCAGTCTCTTATTTACTTGCTGGCAAAATGTTTTGCTCCTTTTCTTTAACCTCAGCTTTATTTCTCCCATAGTGCAGTTATATAGCATCTCAGCTAGCCATACCTTAATCACTTAAATATGACAAAGATAATCTAAAAACATTTTAATTGCTTATTTTGCAAAATGGATGTCTATAGGAGTCAATACCCATGCTTCACATGATATCTTTCTCATATCCATTTTCTTGTTGTCTCCCAGATTTCATTTCTTGTTGTCCTCATAAACAAAAACACTCTGAGGAGTGTCATGGTATCATATTCAGCTGTGGAACATGAGAGCTATGCTTTATTTGCCATTATCAAGAGAGGAAAGATGGTTGAGTGATAGATGAATGAGGAGGGTGCTTCCAGGAAGTATTATTAAGAGGGCAAGATGAAAACCAGGAGGTTAGGAAGAGTAGTATGCTTCTGAGTTCTTCAACAGTGAATTACTCATGAGTTTGCCATTTCTATTTGTGGTGTTGCTATTCACTTAATCTCCTGTGTCCATAACTTTAGCATTATCTTTGATTCTTCCTTCTCTTTCACTTCTCATATATGATCAGTTAACAAGACCTGTCAATTCAGGCACCTTACCATTTCTAACATCTATTTTCTCTAGATTCTATCTGCTACCACTATACTACAAAACAATTATTACTACTTACCTGAACTAGCTCAATATCCTCATAATAAGATCTTTATTCTTCTTTCCTCTGCTTACTCTGTCCATCCTACTGCTAGAACAGTCTTTCTGATGTTTAGAACTGGCCACACTACTCCTCTCAATAAAATTGTTGAGTGGATCCTTATCATTTCCCAAGTAAAGTTTCAACTCCTTAACTCACCAATCAAGGCAAATACTCTCTGGGTTTTCATTTGCTCATTTGGGAAAAAATAATTATTACATTGTTCAAGATGATCCGTCAAGGTCTCTTCCAAATCTGTAATCCTGTAAGGCCTTTAACAATTTGGACTTAACCTATTTTCCCAACTTTATCTCATATCACTTATTTCCAGGCATTTTATACTGTAGATAAAGAATGACTATCTATCCTTTGAGCACATACTACCTTTTCACACTACTAAGCTTTTGTTCAGGCTATTTCCTGAACCTTGCAAAGCTTTCCCACTCCACCTGTTGAATTCCTACATAATTGATAAAGCTCATCTCAAATGCCACCTTATCCATGAAACCTTCTGTAATAATCCATCAGTTATGACCCCTAAGATCTTACATAGCCCTTTGTGCTTTAGCTCTCTAATACACTTTTCACATACTATTGTGTTTCATATCTTTTGATATCAATGTCTTATTCCCCTACTAAATTGTAAGTCACATAAGAGTACAGTATATTGGACACAATAGCTTTTTAAAATGCTTTTATTTGAATTAATGGATGCATTTATTTAGCTATTCGTTCATTTTTTGACAAAAACAAGGAAGATATTTGCAGTTAACAAATTATAATGTGGAAAACTATGATTAGTACCATGGAGAGTTCCAAATGTCTAGGAGTTGCAGCATTTGAAAAGAATGAACTGGCTTCCCTCTGTGCAGACTTGAATCTGACCTATAGCTAGCCTTCTAGCTATAGACCTCTAGGATTTAAAAAGGCAGTTCCTCTACATTAGGCAAAGTGTTTATGAAGGCTATGGCAGTAACTGTGAAACCAAAGGCCAGAAGTATCAGAAGGTTTAAAGAGTTTTGAGGGATCTCACAGGATGTTTGGTCTCTTCCAGAGTTGAGATATTTCCTGGTCTCTTGAGGACCTTGCTTTAGCTTCTCCAATCATTCTTCTATTTCTAGGGTTTCCCAAGTTAATTTGTTTTACAAATGGATAAGACCATTTTAATTATTTCCTCCTCATTCTCACCCTACTTCCTCTCTTCTTCTACCCTTTCCAAGGATTCACAGAACCCATGCCTAGAAGGGAACTTTAGAGGTCATCTAATTCAACCTATATGTGAACAGTATAAATAATAAGTGGACAATCGGGGTCTAAAAGAGACCTCTAGTATGGGGTATTTCACTGCCTTTCCAGAAAGCCTGTTCTATTTTGGATCTGTATTATTGGGAAAGTTGTGAAATTAATGGGAAGTGTGGCTTTTGTTAACTCATCTGACTTCCCTGAACTTCTCTTTAAAATGAGAAAGTAGGACTAGGTTCTCTCTACATCCCTTCTATCTCCTACACTCTATGATTCTCCTGTGCTCCTATGATCATTTTAGAATAAAGCTAAATTGCTTTCAAATTCATTCAGTGACTTGCAATGTAAATGATAAAGAAATATTTTCACATAGAAGTTCCATTGAATCTGCTTTCGTGAAGCAATAAGACTGGCTGTTATGACCAGTTTATATTAAAAAGAAAACTGGACTGAGAGTCAAGAGATCTGGGTTCAGATCCCAGATTAGATACTTATTATGTGACTCCGTGGCAAGTTGTTTTACCTCTTTGAACTTCAGCTTCCTGCAAAATGGAGAAAATGATACCTGCACTATCTACTTATACAATGAAGAAAAAAAAACTTTGTAAACCTTGAAATGCTACATAAATTATTTATTATTCTGAATTATGTTTAGCAGTATGTGTTTTTGTTCTTATATACCAGGAAAATGGAGTAGTGGAAGCACTGCATTTGAGTCCATCAAGATAGCTCAGATCTATTCAAGCTCTGCCACTGTCTAGCTATGGGAAGCTGGGCCAGTCCCTTCATCTATTTGAATCTCATCTGTATGAGGGAGATGGGGTTACACTATAGAACCTTCACCATCCTATCTAGTTTTAATAGATACCTTGGGGTCTAGTTATTCCAATTGAGTGGAGTCAATCTGAACATATGAGTGTTGCTTTTTTTTTCTTCTTACGTCTGCAGATTGTGAGTGAACTCTTTTCTTTCCTTTTTGTCCTAACATTAAGAAGAAGTCATCCAAGTACTTTCCTGACACTGTGACAACCCTATCATTTATGTTAGCTGCAATTGGACATAATGAGCATGCATTTTTCTACTTTTTGTGACTTTATGCTGCTGTACCCAAGTGGACTTAGTCCTGATTAGCATAAGGATTTACTTTTAAATGAATTTGTGGGCATTGATGGTCTACTCCAAAAGAAACACTAAGCATGATGAAAAGACTATCTAAGAACTAGGAGTTAGAAGACAGCCATTTCTGCCCCTCATTTGTTCTGCAACCTTGGACAAATAACTTACCTTCTCTGTAGGCCTCAGTTTCCTCAAATAGAAAGTAAAGGTGAAGTACCAGCTCAAGGGTGGGGGAACTTGTGTCCTGGAAGTCACATGTGGCCCTCTAGGTCCTCAAGTGTGGCCCTTTGACTGAATCCAAACTTCAAAGAACAAATCTCCTTAATGAAAGGATTTGTTCTGTAGAATTTAGACTAAGTCAAAAGGCCACACCCAAAGACCTAAGAGGGCCATGTGTGTCTTCGAGGCCACAAGTTACCTACCCCTAGACTAGTTGTTCTCTCTGATTTTTTTAAATTTTATTATTCTGTGGTTATATAGAAATATATCTCTATATGTACTGGTATTTTTAGAATACTTACTGTTTTACTTACCCTTGTTTCCCTGAGCAGATCACTTCACCTTACTGGACCTCAGTTTCCACATTTTTAAAATGAAGGAGTTGAACCAGATGATCTTTAAGGCCTTTTCTTACTCTAAATCTATAATCCCTTGCCCTCACTTTTGCTTATTTGTTTTAGCCTACATAAAGAGGTATCACTGATAACTGGACAATGTGTTGCTGAAGAGGCTTTTCCCTTCTCTCTGCACCTACCCCCCACATGTCAATAATAGACATAACAGAAAGATCATTCCTGCTGACAGAGGCCTGGGGCATATTTCTCCTCTTCTGAAGCTGTTTTCTACTTTCTAGCTTCAGCTCTCTCGCTGACCGTATTTCTTCTCTGAAGCAACGGGAGGCTTAGCAGGACAGCTAGGGGTTTTCCCAACATGCCCTGGAAAGCTAACCTAGGTCTGGGGGAGGGGAGAATAAGCAGTCTATTTTTTTCCTGGGTTGGAGGGAGGAAAACTATCAAGTTCCCTCAGGGAGCAACTATCCATCATAGAACAACTTCTTTGTATGTGAGCTATAATGTCTATTTTCTAAGATAACTTTTATTTTATATATTGAACAGTAGCTTGGTTGGAAAAAAGAACATCTGAGAAAACTCTTTCACCTGTGGAACATTATTAGGCTTCCTGGAAAAGCCTCTGGTGAGGGCTGTGTCTCACTACTGAATGATAATGAAGTTAGAAGAAATCAGACATAGGATAGCACTAAGCTACATGTCTTCTTTCTCTCTCCTTGTTTTTTGTCTGTCTACTCCATGGCTTCATGCTATTCCTCCTCCTTTTCTCCTCCTCTTCCTCCTTTCTCTCTCCCCTTCATGCACAGTAGCCTATAACATTCCCAGCTCTGCTGACGGTAACCTCTATAAAACAACAACAATAATAATCTATTTAGTGTCCTTATGTAATGCATTTCATTGTATAGCTATGATTATGTTTGAGTCTTTCCATAATCTTGTCAGCATTCTCTTCATTTTATAAGTATGGCAATTGATGCTCAGAGAAAAATGGCTTGCCTAATGTCACACAGCAATCCAAGACTCTAGTACAATCCAACAGATACTTCTTAAATGCTTCCAAATATTCCTAAAAGCCTCAGTTTCCTCATCTTTAAAATAAAGAAATTGAGGTAGATAATCTTTAAGGGCCCTCCTAGCTCTGTCAGCATGCTTTATGAACCCCTCCCCCTCATCCCAGTGCCTAGTGGTGATCCTCTGTGCACCCAGAAAATCAACAACAGGGTTTACCTGGTGTCACCTCCCCATTCAGGGAACTCCTACCCTCACTTCTTAGACACTGATGTAGGCTCAGGACCACTGCCACCTTTCCCTCATAGTGGCAGTGCCTTTAACCTGCCCTCAGATAATGAAAGCACCTTCCTTGTTTAGGCTTGTAAACACAGTCACACTAGTGCTCACAGTTTCTTATCCAGACATATCTGCATACTCAAATCTCCCTGACTGGGAGAGCTCAGAGTACCAAAGGAAAAGAGAAGCATGGATGCCTGGGCTGAGAGAAAGGTATCCATCTTATGGAGGCCATGCCTTATTTCTTAATTTATTTTGTACACTTCCCCAAAGTGTAGACATTTTCTACATAAAGCCAAGCAACTGGCCTTCCCTATAACTAAGTGTCTGATCATAGTGCAGTTTCATTATCCTTTGTCTCTATTCTCCCCCCTCTCCCATTTCTGGCCACATAAGCTTTTTATTTTTTAATTTAGTAATTATTTTCTTTTGCTAATTAAAATGCCTGGAAAAGAAAAAGAACACTAAATTCTGGGTCTACAATGATGAATAGAAAAATAATCCCCTACTTCAAGTAGCTTACATTAAAAGTCTTCCAGTTCCAATTCTATTGTTCTTTCTTTCTTTCTTTCTTCCCTTCTAGATTCTACTTCTGACTTTTTGGATGTTTTGATCTGTCTCATCATCTTTACTAACTTGTAAGTCTCCATCCTGCGGCCTTTTCCTCTGATAATTCAGTTGCTCCTAGAACTTCCATTTTAAGGAAAGTAGCCAGTCAGCTCTTCATTCTTCTTGGACTCTACTTCTGACTCTCTACACTTTCTTCAGTATGTCCCAGTTCTTTCTCCAACCCATAGATTTTCAATGCCGTTTTATGTGCTGTCAACCCTTCTTAGAATGTAAGCTCCTTGATGGCACAAATCATCTGTCTATCCAGTTCTTAGCGCAGTAAATTAATGAATGCTTGTTGAGTTGACATGACTGTCTCCTTTATGTCCAAATACTGGCCTTTTTTTCAGCTTCTTCATTGGTTCAGTAACAAGTTGTTGATCATTAGCATTTCAAATTTAAAATGTACTCATCTGAAATGAGGATGGGGCAACTGGGTAGCAGAGTGGAGAGAGTACTAGGCCTGGAGTCAGGGAGATTCATCTTCCCAAGTTCAAATCTGGCCTCAGACACTTACAAGCTGTATGACCAAGGGCAAGGCCCTTAACCTTGTTTAGCTCAGTTTCCTTTATTTTTTTTTCCATGCTACAAAACGATTTATTTTTTTAAATGGTTTTTCCACATGCTTTTGAGTTGAAAATTTTTCTCCCTTTTTCTCCCCCCTACCCTCCCCAAGATGGTGCACAATCTGATATAGGCTTTACATTTACATACCCATTAAACAAATTTTAACATTAGTGAAGTTGTAAGTAAAAATTAAAACTAATAGGAGGAACCATCAGAAAGATGAAACAAAACTCAACAGAACGTAAAAATAAGTGAGAGCAATTCGACTTCCATAGTTCTTTCTTTGGATGAGGACAGCATTTTCCATCCTGAGGCCTCTGGAGATGTCTTAGATCCTCGTAATGCTGAGAAGGGTTCAGTTTAACAATCTTAGTCATTGCATAATATGCCTGCTATTGTGTACAAAGTCCTCTTGGTTCTGCTCACTTCACTCAGCATCAGACCATATAAGTCTTCCCAGGTTTTTCTGAAGTCAGCCTGTTCATCATTTCTTATAGCACAATAGTATTCCATTACATTCATATACCACAACTTGCTCAGCCATTCCCCAATTGATGGGCATCCTCTCAATTTCCAATTCTTTGCCACCACAAAAAGAGTTGCTGTGAATATTTTTGTACATGTGGGTCCTTTTCCCATTTGTTTGATCTCTTTGGGATATAGCCCTAGAAGTGCTATTGCTGGATCAAAGGGTATGCACATTTTTGTAGCCCTTTGGGCATAGTTCCAAATTGTTCTCCAAAATGGTTGGATCATTTCACAACTCCACCAACAATGTATTAGTGTTCCAATTTTCCCACATCTCTCCAACATTTATCATTTTCCTGTTTTGTCATGTTGGCCAATCTGATAGGTGTGATGTGGTACCTCAGAGTTGTTTTGATTTGCATTTCTCTAATCAATAACGATTTAGAGCATTTTTTCATATGACTATAGATGGCTTTAATTTCTTCATCTGAGAACTGTCTGTTCATATCCTTTGACCATTTATCAATTGGGGAATGGCTTGTGTTCTTATAAATTTGTCTTAATTCTCTATATATTTTAGAAATGAGGCCTTTATCAGAAGACTGGTTGTAAAAATTCTTTCCCAATTTTCTACCTTCCTTCTAATCTTAGTTGCATTGGCTTTGTTTGTGCAAAAACTTTTCAATTTAATGTAATCAAAATTATCCATTTTGCTTTTCATAATGTTCTCTATCTCCTGTTTGGTCATGAATTCTTCTGTTCTCCATAGATCTGATAGGTAAACTATTCCTTGTTCTCCCAGTTTACTTATGGTATCAGCCTTTATATCTAAGTCCTGAACCCATTTTGACTTTATTTTGGTATATGGTGTGAGATTTGGGTCTATGCCTAGTTTCTGCCATACTCTTTTCCAGTTTTCCCAGCAGTTTTTTTCAAAGAGTGGGTTCTTATCCCAGAAGCTGGGGTCTTTGGGTTTATCAAATAATAGATTACTATAGTCATTGACTACTGTGTCTTGCATATTTAACCTATTCCACTGATCCACCTCCCTATTTCTTAGCCAGTACCAAGCAGTTTTGATGATTGCTGCTTTATAATACAATTTAAGATCTGGAATTGCTAGGCCACCTTCCCCTGCATTTCTTTTCATTAGTTCCTTTGATATTCTGGACCTTTTGTTTTTCCAAATGAATCTTGTTATTATTTTTTCTAACTCTATAAAATAATTTTTTGGTAGTTTGATTGGTATGGCACTGAATAAGTAAATTAGCTTAGGTAGGATTGTCATTTTTATTATATAGCTCGCCTACCCATGAGCAACTGATGTTTTTCCAATTATTTAGATCTGATTTTATTTGTGTGAAAAGTGTTTTGTAATTGTGTTCATAGAGTTCCTGGGTTTGTTTCGGAGGTAGACTCCTAAATATTTTATAATGTCTACAGTAAGTTTAAATGGGATTTCTCTTTCTATCTCTTGCTGTTGGGCTTTGTTGGTAATATATAGAAATGCTGATGATTTATGTGGGTTTATTTTATAGCCTGCAACTTTGCTAAAGTTGTTTATTATTTCAAGTAGTTTTTTACTTGATTCTCTAGGATTCTCTAAGTATATCATCATGTCATCTGCAAAGAGTGATAGCTTTGTTTCTTCTTTGCCTATTCTAATGCCTTCAATTTCTTTTTCTTCTCTTATTGCTAAAGCTAAGGTTTCCAGTACAATATTGAATAACAGTGGTGATAATGGACATCCTTGTTTCACCCCATCTTATTGGAAATGCTTCTAGCCTGTCCCCATTACATATAATGCTTGCTGAAGGTTTTAGATATATGCTATTTATTATTTTAAGGAAGACTCCATTTATACCTATGCTTTCTAGTGTTTTTAATAGGAATGGGTGTTGTATTTTATCAAAAGCTTTTTCTGCATCTATTGAGATGATCATGTGGTTTCTGTTGGTTTTGTGTTGATATGCTCAATGATGCTGATAGTTTTCCTAATATTGAACCAACCCTGCATTCCTGGTATAAATCCTACCTGGTCATAGTGTATTATTCTTGTGATAAGTTGCTGCAATCTACTTGCTAGTATTTTGTTTAAAATTTTTGCATCTATATTCATTAGAGAAATTGGTCTATAATTTTCTTTCTCTATTTTGACTCTTCCTGGTTTAAGTATCAACACCATATTTGTATCATAAAAAGAATTTGGTAAGACTCCTTCTTCACCTATTTTCCCAAATAGTCTATATAGTATTGGAATTAATTGTTCTTTAAATGTTTGATAGAATTCACATGTAAATCCATCTGGCCCTGGAGATTTTTTCCTAGGGAGTTCATCAATGGCTTGTTCAATTTCTTTTTCTGAGATGGGGTTATTTAAGTATTTTACTTCCTCTTTGGTTAATCTGGGCAATTTAAATTTTTGTAAATATGTATCCATTTCACTAAGATTGTCAAATTTGTTGGCATATAGTTGGGCAAAATAATTCCTAATTATTGTTTTAATTTCCTCTTCCTTGGTGGTAGCTTCCCCTTTTCATTCTTGATACTAGTAATTTGGTTTTCTTCTTTCTTTTTTTAATTAAATTAACCAAAGGCTTATCTATTTTATTGTTTTTTCATAAAACCAGCTCTTAGTTTTATTATTAGTTCAATAGTTTTCTTAATTTCAATTTTATTAATTTTTCCTTTGGTTTTCAATATTTCTAATTTGGTGTTTAGTTGAGGATTTTTAATTTGTTCTTTTTCTAGTTTTTTTAGTTGTATGCCCAATTCATTAATCTCCTCTTTTTCTATTTTATTTATGTAAGCATTTAGAGATATAAAACTTCCCCTAAGAACTGCTTTCGCTGCATCCCATAGGTTTTGGTATGTTGTCTCATTATTGTCATTCTCTTGAATGAAATTATTGATTGTTTCTATGATTTGTTGTTTGACCCAATCATTTTTTAGGATTAGATTATTTAGTTTCCAATTATTTTTTAGTCTATCTTTCCATGGCCCTTTATTACATATAATTTTTATTGCATCATGATCTGAAAAGGATGCATTTAATATTTCTGCCTTTCTGCATTGGATTGTGAGGTTTTTATGCCCTAGTACATGGTCAATTTTTGTGTATGTGCCATGTACTGAGAAAAAAGTATATTCCTTTCTATCCCCATTCAGTTTTCTCCAGAGGTCTATCATACCTAACTTTTCTAATGTTCTATTCACCTCCTTAACTTCTTTCTTGTTTATTTTGTGGTTAGACTTATCTAGTGCAGAGGGGAGGTTCAGGTCCCCACTAGTATAGTTTTGCTGTCTATTTCTTCCTGTAACTCCCTGAACTTCTCCTGTAAGAATTTGGATGCTATACCATTTGGTGCATATATATTTAGTAATGATATTACTTCATTGTCTATGGTGCCTTTTAGCAGGATGTAGTTTCCTTCCTTATCTCTTTTGATTAGATCTATTTTTGCTTTTGCTTTGTCTGAGATCAGGATTGCTACCCCTGCTTTTTTTACTTCAGCTGAGCATAATATATTCTGCTCCAGCCTTTTACCTTTACCCTGTATGTGTCACTCTTTTTCAAATGTGTTTCCTGTAAACAACATATTGTAGGATTATGGTTTTTAATCCATTCTGCAATCCATTTTCCGTTTTATGGGAGAGTTCATCCCATTCACATTCACAGTTATGATTACTATCTGTGTCTTTTTCTCCATCCTTTTCCCCCATTTATGCTTTTCTTTCTCCTTTTTCCTTTCTCCCTTCACTAGTGTTTTGCTTTTGACCACTGCCTCCTTCAGTCCCTTCCCCTTTTATTATCCCTTTCCCTTTTCTTCCCCTTTAGTCTTACTGCTTCTTCCCTCCCTTTTTTCCCCCTCCCTTTTCTTTCCCCTTTTCCCTCCTACTGCCTATAGGGCAAGTTAGATTTCTATACCTAACTGATTATATTATGCCCTTCTTGAGCCAATCTGATGAGAGTAAGGTTCAAACAATGCTCCCCCCTTTCCCTCTGCTGTAATAGGATTTTGTCTTTTCCTGTAATGTAATTTACCCTTGTCTGCCTCCTCCTTTCTCAGTAATTTTCCTAAATTTGATCCACTTATTTGGATCCATTTAACCCACTTGATTAGATTTTTTTTTATCATTACATCAAAGTCAACTAATATCCACCCTCTTTATGTATACTCCTTTAACAAGGTGTAATAACAATACAGTTCTCAAGGGTTGCAAGTCTCATATTCCCTTGTAGGGGTTTAAACACCCCCCCCCCTTATTAACAACATATTGTATCCTTCTGTCCCATTTACCTTTTTAAGTCCTTCTTGAGTCCTGTACTTGAAGATCAAATTTTTTGTTGAGCTCTGGTCTTTTTATCAGGAAAGTTTGGAAGTCTCCTTTTTTGAATATCCACCTCCTCCCTTGAAAAATGATGCTCATTTTTGCTGGGTAATTGATCCTTGGCTGCATTCCAAGCTCCTTTGCCTTAGGGAATATCATGTTCCATGCCCTGCGGTCTTTTAATGTAGAAGCTGCAAGGTCCTGTGTAATCCTGACTGTGGTTCCATGATATTTAAATTCTTTCTTTCTGGCTGCTTGCAGCACCTTCTCTTTCATCTGGTAATTTTGGAATTTTGCTATTATATTTCTTGGCATTGTCAATTTGGGATCTCTTTCAGGTGGTGATCAGTGGATTCTTTGTATGGTTATTTTCCCTTCTGGTTCTAAGACTTCAGGGCAGTTTTCCTTTACGATTTCCTGAAAGATACTGTCCAGGCTCTTTTTTTCATCATGATTTTCAGGTAGTCCGATAATTTTTAAATTGTGTCTCCTTAGTCGATTTTCCAGGTTGGTTGTTTTACTGATGAGGTATTTTACATTTTCATTGATTTTTTCATTTTTTTGTTTCTGTTTGACTGATTCTTGCTCTCTCATAGAGACATTAGTTTCCATTTGTCCAATTCTAGTTTTTAACAGATTGTTTTCTTCTGTTAGTTTTTGTACTTCCTTCTTCAACTAGCCAATTCTGTTTTTTTAGGGACTTGTTTCTTTCAGCATACTCTTCTGTTAGATTTTGTCCTTTCTTCTTCAATTGGCCAATTGTGTTTTTTAGGGACTTGCTTTCTTCAGTGTATTTTTTTTCCAACTGGCCAATTGTATTGTTGAAGGACTCTTTTACTTCTCTCATTTGACTATTAAAATCCTTCTTGAGCTCTTCTAAGAAGGCTTTTTGGGCTTCAGACCAGTTCATATTCCCTTTTGTTGTTGCAGATGTGGGTTTGTTGACAATGTTGTCCTCTTCCAAATTTCTGTCTTGATCTTCACTCTTCTCATAATATGAATCTATGGTATGTTTCTTTTTACTCATGGTGTTTCTTTATTCCCTGGCCTTTAAAGAGATTGAGCTCTCCTGCTGGGGCACCAAGGGTACTGACCCAAGCTTCTTGTGTTGGGAGCCTAGGTCTTGGTCACTGGCTTTGCGTTCTGGGGCCTCTTATGCTGGGAATTGGAGGCTGTAGGTTTCTGGCAGCTTACCTTGTGTTGAACTGGAATCAGCAAGGCTGGAAGTTTCAGGCAATTCTAGGTTGCCTGCTTTTCCTTTCCTTTAGCTTTCTTCTGCTCCTTTTAGATGGCTGCTGCTGGATGCTTATCTGCCTGGGACCCCCCTGCAGTGTTGTCTCCCTCGTTTCTGCTAATGCACGGCGAGATTCCTTTGCGGTGGAGTGCCGAGACTCCTGGTGCTTTCTGAGCTGGTTTCCACTGGTCCCCCCCCCCCCACTGAGGCACTTAGAGGTCCAGGTGTTGGTGTTTGCCTGCTCTACCACCTGGGCTTCAGGATCTCTTCACAATTGGGGGCTTCAGGGCTCCTACAGCTCACCTGGTGTTGGGTTGGAATCAGCAAGTTCGGGGTTTTAGGAAGCCTTTAGGTTGTTTTCTTCACCTTTCAGATGAATGCTGCAGGGTACTTAGCTGCCCGGGGCCCCTTGTTTTTGCTGAGGCACTGGGAGACCTGTTTGCTGGGCTACTGCACTGCTGCTCCTTGGCTTTCTTCTAGTTCAGGTGTTCCAGGGGTTTTTTATTTCTAGGGTGATATTTTCTGGGTTTTCAGAGGCTGATAAGGGAGAGTGAGAGCGACTACCTTTTCACTACGCCATCTTGGCTCCCTGAAGTGGAAGAGCTCAGTTTACTTATCTGTAAAATAAGCTGGAGAAGGAAATGGCAAACCACTCCAGTATCTTTGCCAAGAAAACCCCAAAAGGCATCACAAAGAGTCAGACATGACTGGAATGACTTAACTACAATAATAACAATGCCTGAAAAGAAATATGACTGAGTTGGGATTTTAATGCAATCTGGTTGTACAAGTAATGATCTACTGGGAGTAACTCAAGGTCATCTGACCATTGGGTTGAAGTTATCACTTCCCAAATCATATAGACTTCCTTTGTAAACTTTTGTAATACCAGTATGCTCAGCTGATGAGTCTGCACTTTGAGGGTCCTTTTGGTCTATGGAAAGTCAGGCATCCCATGCATCAATGAGTGCTTTGCGGTGCATATAGCTGCAAAGTTGCTGAGCATTCCACCCAGCACCATAAATTACAGGGTAGTTATTTCTTAGTTATTTTGCAGTTACAGTGCAATTAGTTCCACTTAATGTCAACTTTTGCCAATACGTCTTCCATTAGCCTGAAAATTATCACTAGACTCTGGAACAGCAGTAATGTTCATTCTGCTTTCAGACTCCAGCAGAGGTATAGGAGAGGAAAGGAAAGAGGGGATCATTGGTGGGAACATGAGGTTAGCTTCTTTGTGAATGTCAGAGCAGGGAGAATAAAGTGATCAGTGTTGCCTTATAACTTCATAATTTGCTTGAGATTACATTTTCAAACCCATTCTCCTACAGAAGACAAGCAACTATATAAATAAAATTAAGATATTTTACTTATCACAGCATTTATTCATTCATTCATTCATTCCTTTGGGGGGGGAACTTTAAATATCTACCATGCATAGCACCCTGTGCTTGACACAAGGGGAGACACAAAATTGAGAAAAGGCAGTCCTTGTCTTTGTATAGCTTACAAGTTAATAGAATATAAAGACACAAATTCAGATAACCCTAAAACACAATCCTCTACATTAAGTGAATCAGAGAAGTGAAAACAGAGCAAAGCATTTTGAAGTCCCAAGGATAAAGTACTTACAAGGTAAGGGACTGAGGAAAGTTTTCTGGAGAATGTCAAGTTGGATGTGAGCTTTAAAAGATGCATAAGAATTCAATAAGCAAAGTATAGGAGAGAAGGGTGTCTTAGACATACAAAAAAGCATGAACTCAAATATCATTATTTTTGGGAAAGATAATCTATTTAACATTCTAGTGATTCCAGAGCTAAGACAAATTGGCTGAATGTGAGTTTTGCAAACATGCCTCGTTCTGTTATAAATAGTTTGACCCCCAGGTAATATATATATGCAATGTAGTATAAAGGAAAGCATATTGGATTTGGAGTCAGACAACCTAGGTTCACATTCTGGGTTCTGTTACTTGTGATTTGTAGTATCTTGACCCTGGACCAGTTTCCTTCCTTCCTTCCTTGCATTTTTCCTTCCTTTTTTCCTTCCTTTCTTCTCTCCTTCCTTCCTTCTCTCCTTCTTTCCATCCTTCCTCCTCTCCTTCTACCCTCATGGATGATTATACTCTCACATGTTGGTTCTCTGTCCAAAGGAATATAAATTTTGATCACTGAAACCTTGTGAAATATTTTGGGGTATGGGATGGATTTTTTTTCTCTTCTTATTCATTCTATCATTAAAAAAAAACTGGAACAATTTTCTCTTTTTTCTCATGTAGTTTTATTTATGAAACCAGGCTTTGATAAAACCCACTGGAATTCAAATGGAGTTACTTGACCATACCTTAAACCCAAATCACTCTGGGTCTCACTGATTGACCAATAAAGAGTTCTCAGCCCAAGGGGGTCATTGTTTGGGTTTTGATTGCTCAGAGAGAGTATAAATAATAAAAATTTCTGTTCTGGCCAGAAACCCTGAAGGTCTTACCCTACAGTCAAACTAGGTCATCTTTTGTCTCACTTCTTCTAGTCTTTAATCTCAGAGTTAGTGTTGCTTCAGACAAACTGAGACCTAGGAAAGACCTTAGTTTAAAAATAACAAGGTCTCCCACTGCATCCAGGGCCATCATCCTGACCCATGTCTTGCCACCGGCCTCTGTTGACTCTGGAGGAGAGAGTGAGGCTGATGACTTTGCACAGTCCTGCCTCACTTAAATCCAAGTCACTTGCAAGTCAAGACATCACCCTCCTGATGTTATTGGTTCTCTTCAAGAAGGAAAGACAATAACAACAACAACTACAACAATTTTCCTTATCTTTAAAATGAAAAGGTTAGGTTTAGCTGACATCTAAGGTCCCTTTTAGCTCTAAATATATGACTCTATCAACTATGATCCTATAATTCTACCTGCCCCTGTCTTATCAGGTGAGACCAGGGACTTCTATATCTGCTCTTCCACTGGGTTCATAACCTGCTTCCTCATCTGCTCCTCCACTTTCTCCTCCACACCCCTGCCACAATTTCTTTCTCTTTCTCAGAGACTGGTAATCAAATCAACATTATCTTTGCTACTCTGAAGGGCACCAGTATCACTGCACTTCTGAGTTTTAGATAAACTAGGCAGACCACCACTCTATCCTGCATCTTGCTCTTTATGTTTTTTCTCTATACTTTCAATATGCCTTTAATCCTTTTTCTATTGCTCACAAATTGCTTTACATGTTGGACCTCTGCCTACCACCCAAAAATGATTTGCACAAATTGTTTAATTACTTATATGTGTTATATTTTGCTCCCCCATAAAATGTAAACTTATTGAAAATGGAAATACTGTTATTTTATCTTTGTATCCCCTTGCACAGCACCTAGCACATAGTAGGTTCTTAACAAACAATTGTTGAATTGAAAATGAAGTGTGACAATAAATCACCAAATTTTAGAACTGGAAAAGACTTCAGAGGTTAACAGATCCAATCTCCATCAAAGTATCCATGACAAATGTATGTTATACAATCTTCATGCATCATACATAAGTAAGGTGCTTTTTGGGGGTTTTTTGGGACAGAATCCTAGAGTTGGAAAGGCTTACAGGAGTCAACTAGTCTAACCATTCTTTAATAAGAATCCCTTCTAACACAAAGCTGGCCATCGACTATTTAACTTTTGCTTGAAGATCTCTAATGAGAGGGAGCCCACTTTCTACTTCCTGAGCTATCATTATTTTCCAGCCTTTTAGAAGCAGCCCATTCCAAAGCAGAATCATAGAATCTTAGAGCTGTAAGGAAAATTTAAATGTAACTACTCCACTCCACCACTTTCTTAAAAATAAAATTTCATTGAGATCTTTTGTTTTTATACTACTTCCATTTCCCAAAGTATCCCTTTCCATTTCTTCATCCCCTCCCATAAAATCATCCCTTATAAAAAAAATAACAAAGACAGGGTAAAATTCAGCAAAACTAACCAATGCAATCTGAAACTTTGAAATTATATGCAGTATTCCCTCACTTTACAGGAAACTCAGACTTGGAAAGGGGAAATGATTTGCCCAACATCACATAGCTACTAAGTAGAAATCAAGACTCAAACCTCGATTCTTTTTAGAAGATAATTTCAGTGCCTTTTTTTTCAATAATCCTTTCTTTCATCCCCACTACTACTCCACTGTCAGAGAGCTCTAAATGTTAGAAGAATCATCCTTAGGGTGATCACAAATCTCAATATGAGAGTATTTTTCAACATATATATCTAAATGTGTCATAGTCCTTCCAAGTTATCCCTGGGAGAGAACTTATTTCAACATTTCCATTTCTCAAATGATGTCAAGAGCTCTTCCCTGGGAATTGCCTTCTAAGCCTGTGGCCCATTCTTTTGAATTCCCCCAATACTGGAAAATCTATATCCTTTTGAAAGTCAATTTACATATTGGAAACAGCCCAAAGTCAATCAGAGTCAGATCTTGGGAATAAAGCAGAGAATGAAGCTGATTGATAACAGGCTTGGTCCAAAGTGAGGTCTGGTTCTGGCAGGATGACACTGCTTTTCCTCTGTGGCTCATAAATTTACTTGGAAGGCAGTTCCCAAAGGAGATGTTCAGATAAGGTCTGACAATGGTAGTATCATTTGAATAAACGTATTGCCTCCTACTGGGATTCTTTTGAAGGAGACACTGTTCTTTTGGATTTATAAACTCTGTTCTGCTTTTCTTTTGTTTTTAAAACTAGTGTATAGGATTGAATGGAGTTCTTAGTGTTAGAAAATCTAAATCTGAGTCCCAGCTCTGAAACTAGCTGTGCAGCCCTGAGAAAATCACTTAACCACTCAGTAACATAACTTCCACATATTCAAAGCATTGATGATAATGCACTATGTCCAAATGGAACTGAAATGATAGTTTCAGGTCAAACTGTGTAGGACTTTAAAAGCTGAACAGAAGAGTTTATATTTTAAAGGCAATAGGAACCCACTGGAGTTGATTGAGTAGGAGAATAACTGGTCAGATTTGTGCTTAAGGAAAATCACTTTGTCATCAGTGTGTAGGATGAACTAGAATGATCAGAGACTTGTGACAAAGAGACCAATCAGGAAGCTGTTGCAATGATCCAGGTGAGAGGTAATGAGGGTCTGAATTAAGGTTTTAGCAGTGTAAGTAGAGAAAAAGAGGTTGCATGCAAGAGATGTTGCAAAGGTGGAAATGGAAAGATTTGGCAACTGATTGGCTGTGTGGGGTAAGGAGGGTGAGGAGTTGTGAACAATTCTGAGGTTATGAACCTAGGAGATGGAAAAGATAGTGATATTTTCAACAGAAACGGAAAAAGCTTGGAAGAGGGGAAGCTAAGGGGAAAAACTGAAGAAGATCTAGATATTTCCTTGGTAGAAACTATGAGCCAATAGATACAGGCAGCCTCTGCAGTTTTGCAGATCATAACGCATCCATGCCTTCTCATCCTCTGTGTCTTTTGATTCATGTCCTAATGCAAATTCTTGATGGAAAATTGTCTCCACCCAACATGCTGGGGTTGTGGTGAGGATAGTTACTATAGATCTCCTGATATTGTAATCTATCCCACTGTAATCCCTCACTCTTTCTATGTGATGAACCTCAGCTTCTTTTCTCAATCACAGAGCTTTTACAATTCTCTGATTGCATCCTTTAGGCTTCCTCCCTTGTACAATTTTTCAATCATAAGCTATAGAAGCCTGATCATCTTTCCCATAAACTCTCTTTGACCTTTGGATGACTCTTAACTTTAAATCTTAAGAGACCATGGATGATATTCCTTGCTCACAGACATACTTCCACCAGCACTGGAAGAATATTACCATTATACATACATACATACATACATACATACATACATACATACATACATACATATATGTGTATATATATATACACATATATATGTGTATACATATACATATATATGTGTATACATATATATATGTGTGTGTATACATATATGTGTGTGTGTGTGTGTGTGTGTGTGTGTGTGTGTGTGCGCCCAGGTAGTCTTTGAAATAGTCTTCTCTGACTTTTAACTTTATGCAAAAATCTTCACTGGTTCCCTATTATCAACCTCCTGATCCAAACATTTAAGGCACTCCATAATTTGACTCCTGTCCATCTATCTAGACTTATCTCATACTAGTCTCTTTCCTATTTTATATATTCTACACATACCTGACTACTCACTATCCTCATTTTCACCTTGTCATCTCAAGTCTCTGTACCTTTGCCCAAACTGTCTGTCATGCCTGGAATTGATGTGGCCTCAGTCAAATTCCTCAGTCTGACTGGGCCTCAGTTTCCTCACTTAAAATATTTTAAAAATTAAAAAAATATAATCTTCTAAGTCTAGATCAATATACTCTGAAACCTTTTTGTTCTACCTATTTCAATTTACCCTTTCTTTTGAAGTCCAACTCAGATGCCACCTTTTCCAGGCCTTTCCCTGACCTCTGCCCTCTTCAGATTTCTTATAGAAATTTGCCTGAATCTTTACTTGGTACTTACCTTATTTTCCATTGTAGCATAATGACTGTCCTCATTACCAGACTGTTTGAAAACATTGTCTATGTAATATCTCTTTATATTTTTGTCCCCCGCAACTCAGTGAGACTTGAATATAGCAGGCTATTTATACATATTTTTAAATTGCTAAAAGAAGCATTTATAAGAATTACTTTCTCTGTGTATGTGTATACATGTATATCAACTGTGAAAGTTTATATATATTACACATATCATATATACACATCTTAAAAATATATGTATATATGATAATATATGTGCACATACATATATTCTATAAAATATAGGATGATAGCTCTGGAAGTCAGAAAGGAGCTGAGGGGCCATTTAGTTCAATCTCATTATTTTAAAGATGAAGAAGTTGAAGCCCAGGAAAGTAAAATAACTGACCCAAAGTCTCACAGGTAGTTCAGGACCAGAGGTAGAATTAAATCGGGGTCCTCTTGACTCTCAAATCAATGATTTTTCTATTGTAACACCCTACTATATTCTAATGTAATTATATTCTCCACTCAGGTTTTGAATAAGTAAGATTGGAGGTGGGGGAGGACATGAGGTTTATATTCTAAATAATACATTATTTATTGAGAAACATTTATGGTCTCAGTTCTGTATTAAATGCTGGTTTAAAAAATGATTTGAAAACTCTTGGTGACTAGGCTTTTGTAGTAATTGGTGTCTTTCATCAACAGTTTAGGTTATTCTGATAGTTTCTGACCCTGGGATTGCACCTTTACCATTTATTAGTAATTGTTCTTTCTGTCTGATCTTTCCCTACCTTTTCCTGCATCATAAGCATTTATCCTATGATTAGTGATTCCCCTGATTCCCATCCCCAGTTGCTGGAATCTATATCCTTCTTCCTGGATATTTGTAGTTTCTCAGCAGTGGTCTGTAATCTCACCATGTAAAAATAGTGCTTTAACGCATAGACTCACAAAATATTTGATGAAGAAATTGATATTTTTTTGTCATTGTTCAGTCATTTCATTCATGCCTGACTGTGACCCCATTTGGGGTTTTCTTGCCAAAGATACTGGAGTGGTTTGCCATTTCCTTCTTCAGCTCATTTTATAGATGAGGAAACTGAGGCAAAAAGGGTTAAGTGACATGCCCAGGGTCACCCAGCTAGTAAGTGTCTGAGGCCAGATTTTACCTCAGGAAGATGAGTCTTCCTGACTCCTGGCTCAGCACCCTATTCAAGGCACCACCTAGCTGCCCTATAGAGAGATTATTACTTGTTTTACATTATATAGCAAGCTGGCCAAATTGTCTTGATTCATATTCCAGTCCAGAGAATGCCCCATAGCAGATTGCCTTACAATGAGCAGAGATAAGCATACTTTATTTTATTGTGCTTTTTTTTTATTACTTCTAGCAGATACTTTTTTATTTGTTTGTTTTATGAATTGAAGGGTTGTGGCAATCCTGAGTTGAACGAGTCTATCGGTGCCATTTTTCCAGCAGCACATGCTCAATCATATCCCTGCATCATGTTTTAGTAATTCATATAGTATTTCAGAAATTTTCATTATTATTATATCTGTTATGGTGGTCTGTGACAAGTGTTCTTTGATGTTATGAATTTAATTGTTTTTGGGTACTGCTAAAGTTGGTGGACTTAATAAATGTTTGTGTTCTGACTGCCCCATAGATGGGCCATTCCCTCATCTCTCTCTTTCACTGCAGGCTTCACTATTCCATGAGACAAAGCGATATTGAAATTAGGACAATTAGTAATCCCACAATGGCCTGTAAATGTTCAAGTGAAAGGAGGAGTCAATTGATGTGGTAAACTTAATTATCTTATTTTAAGAAATTTTCACAGTCACTCTAACCTTCAGCAAACACCACCTTGATCAGTCAGCAGACATTAGCACTGAGGCGAGACCCTCCACCAGCGAAAAGATTATGACTCAGTGAAGGCTCAAGTGATTGCACTTTTTAGCAATAAAGTATTTTTGTTTAAATTAAGGTATGCACATTTTTAAGATATAATACTATTGCATACTTAATAGACTACAGTATAGTGTAAGCATAGCTTTTAACTGCACTGGGAAACCAAAATATTTCTGTGCCTCAATTATTGCAATATTAATTTTATTGTGAGGGTCTGGAACTGAACAAACAGTATCTTCGAGATATGCTTATAATATTATCATGTTGCGCAAGTGATTTAGTTTAATCAGGAGGTGCTTTAAATGGAAGTTATTGGGCTCCATAAAATAAATACACTTTTTGCCTTGTCAAATTTCTGAATTTTATGAAACAGCTTTATGAATTTTTTGGAGGGTGATTCAAAAGAAAAGTGGGGGTACAGTTAGTTGACAGTCAAAAGTGAAAGGGGTACAGTACCACTCTATTACTCTTAGCATTAATTTTACTAAATCATCAACATCAGATGACAAGAGGAAGAAAGTAGTGTGGATATGAGTTTGTACTTTATACTTTTATTTCTCATTTTCTTCTTGATTTTTCTCTTCATTAAACTTAATTTTGCAGGTTTAGCTTTATCCTTAGTTGAAGCTCCATCAGTATGAGCTCAGGGTGCTACTAATGATGTGACCTTAGTTCTGTGAGAAAGAAGGAGGGATATTAAAGTCTCCCAAAAAGCGTATATACATGTTCACTTTGGGAATGGATGGGCTGTCTGGCTCAAATGTTTTGAGTTCAGAGACCTGCAGCTACTTGGAAACCAAGGGAATTGAATAGGAAGAAAGCTGTCTATATCAAACAAGAGTACTACGTGGATTTTGAGCCCAGCCTGATCCTTTGGAGTATCAAAGAAATTCTTTCTCCCCATGAACAGAATGACCCTCTATAAATCAATATAGTGAAAGGCAAAGAGAAGCAGGGAGGGGGAATGATGGCCTAAAAAAAAGTGCAAGTAGGGCTTTGAGGAGGCATGTAAGAAGGAGAGTGAAAAAGAAATAGTAAGTGAGAAAAGGCCAAAAGAGACAAAGACAAGGTTAGAGGGAGATTCAGAACAAGGAATTAGGCAGAGGAAGAGAGAAAGAAAATGGAGGAATAAAGGTGAAGAGAATTAAGCAAGAGGAAATGAGAACAGTAAGCAGTATTATGTGAGAAAATTTCTGTGATTGTGGGAAAGAGAGCTAAGGGGGACAGAACAAGACCAGAAAAAAATATGGAAGAGATAATCATGGAGAATGAGATGAGTAGGAGATAGATAATGAAATGGAGAGAGAAAATTAAAAACAAGAAGGGAGAATGAGAAGGGAAATAAAGAAGAAGAAAACAAGGAAAAAGACCAAGGGTATGGAACTGAAAGTGGAAGAATGAGACAAATAAAGAATAGAAGGAGGCTGAGAAAGTAAGAAATTGAAGGAAGAAAAAAAGAGAACAAAACTAGGAAAGAGAGAAAAGAAGGAAAGCAGTGAAGAAAGAATGAGGCAGAGAGAGAAAATGAGGGGAGCACTGGACAAGTGAAGAGAATGAGGCATCAGAAAACAAGAACATGGAAAAGAGAATGAGGAAATGAGGCAGGAAGACAGAATGAAACCTGGAAGATACCAACATGAAAGGAATGAGTGAATGAGGCAGGGAAGAGAATGAAGGGGAAAGATGAGAGGCAAAGAGAATCAGACAATGGTAGAAAAAAACAGCAAAAAAGCTGACAAAAATCCCCGTCTAAAAGCCAGTGCTTGAGACTAAGGGGAAAAGACAGTAAAAGAAGGAGGCAGCAGAGTGTCAGAGCCAAGCAATGGCAGGAAAGATATTACAGTTGGAACATGAATGTTCTGATTGGTCTGACATAACTGCCCTCCATTGTGTTATTTTCTTGGGTGCAACTGTACTGGATAGCCAAAACAGAAGCTCATATTAGCCTCTGGGTCAGAAGAAGTCCATAGTAGAGGGGCCCCACTGAGACCAAAGGCTCTGGGACTTAGAAATCTTTCTTCTAGAGGATTATGAAGGAAGGAGAAACACTGTGGTGTTGGGCAAGAGAGCAAAGAATTGGGAGGAGGGAATCATGGGAAGGAGCCAGAGAAAGGGAATCAAGTCACCAAGGCAATTAAAAGAATTTCCCAGGTTGGGTTTGCTCTTTAACAGCTCTGAGGGGCATGTGCAGGCACATCTTGTTCCCGGAACTCGGTTTTCAAAGCTGTGATTTAAACAGGTGTTGCTATTTTTGTTCTATTTGCTATCTATTTCCATCCACAGGACATACCCTCACTTATTCAACTGCAGGAAAGAACTCATGAGAGCTAAGTGGAGTGGGATGGCTCTTTTTGCTACCTGCACATTTAACACCTCCCTCTCCTCTCTAAAATCAAATTTTAAAAAACAACAGCAACAAGAAGAAATGGACTGTTTTGTTCTTTTTTTTTCCCTTTCCTGCACAGCACTTATGATACTTTGCTAAGTAGACTAGTTTCTGCCAGAATATGGCCTCCATCCCACTCACCTCACAGGCCACCATCATCAGAGTCCATGAGGCATGCTAAGTCAGTGAGCATTTATTAGTCACTTACTGTTTGCCAGGAACTGTGCTAAGTGCTAAATACAAATACAAGTGGAGGATGACGGCTATCTTACGAGAATTTACATTTAAATAGGGGAAGATAACACATAAAAAGAGGCTAAGCATCAGGAAGGGAATGAGGAGTTCAACAATGGTCATCATTTATCTTTATGTGGTTTAATGTGATTTAACTATGTGATTCAGAGATGGATCCAGAGAAAATCTACTTCTATCACTCATTTTACAGGTGAAGAAATGGTGGATGAGAAAGGTTAACTCATTTACCCAAGTCACACAAGTAGCAAGTGGCAGATCAAGATTTGTAACCTAGGATGTGAGGTGTCCCTAATCTAATGTCCACTATTTGCAACCTATAGCAGACCAAAATGGAATAATCTACACTTTACAAATGAGGAAAATGAAGGTCATAGAGGATGTGTGACTTGTCCAAGGTCATCAATTTTTTTGTCATTACCTTGTTTTTCAGTCATATCTGACTGTCCATAACCACATTTGGGATTTTTGTGGCAGATATACTGGAGTGGTTTGCCATTTCCTTCTCTTTTTACAGATGAGGAACTGAGGCAAACAGGGTAAAGTGACTTACTCATATAGCTAGTAAGTGTCTGAGGCAGGATTTGAACTCATGAATATGAGTGTTCCTGATTCTCACAACAACCTTGTGAAGTAGGCATTACATTACCCCTATTTTATAGATGAGGAAACTGAAGCAGACAGGGTTAAAATGACTTGCCCAGGGTTACACAACTAGGAATCGATGAGTCTTCCTGATTACAAGCCCAGTAATCTGTCCACTGCTGCTAATTACCATCAAATTAGGAAGTGGCAAACTTGAACTTTGGTTTCTTGACTCTAAGTCTTAGGATCCTTGTCTTTAGAGATGGAAAGGTCCTTGGTAACCATTAGGTAGTGAATAAATTCAGGCCCAGAAAAGTAAAATGTTTTGCTTAAGGTCATTAGAAGAGTCAGGACTCAAATCTGGCTGTTCTGATTCTAAAACCAATGTTCTCACCACCTCATTGCTTTCCAATATACATAAGATTAGCTGAGAGAGTTAAGAACTATAATATCAATATGCTCAATTTCTGAGATTCCTGGAGGAAAATAGCAGGAGAGGAACTGTAAGATCTGGGGAAGGGGATGGAGTCAAGTAGACTAATGAAAGGAAGATAGAAAAGAGAGTATGAATTCTTTCCAATTCAACAAAACATATAGAAAAAGTCTCACACTGGAATTTTACGGAACATGATCATCATATTCAACGGTTAAATGAGTTAAGATTCATAAAATATTTCTAAAAAGTGCTTAACATGGTGTCTGACACATAGTAAGTGCTATATAAATGCTTATTCCCTTCTCCTTTCACTTCCATTCCCAATATGATTGTTCTGTGTGCTCATGTATGTGTATATATGTGTGTGTTGTATATAAGTGCATGAGCAGAGAAAAGTCTTATGGAAAGAAGGAAAAGCAACTGATATCTGCAGTGTTAACTGAAGAGAAGTTTTAATAGTGTAGGTTCTAGTTAGAGGATTAATGGTTCTTAAAGGAGCTGTCAGGCTTTATTTCTTTGCTTATTTATTATTCATTCATTCATTTATTTCTTTATCTATCTATACATCTCTCTCTGTATATCTGTATCTGTAACTATATCTATATATGTATCTATATCTATATAGGAACACAGTATAAGTCCTCCTCTAAGCAGCTGCCAGTCAAGGACACTCTTAGTTCCTGAGTCATTGAACAGTCATCTTAGAAAGAAATCAGCAAAGCAACTCATAAATCAAGTATGACAAATTTCAGGAGGGGATGAGAAGGAACCCCAGGATCATTTCTTTCTGAAGTTTGATTTCATATGAGTCAATCATAATAGCTGGCTTATGCCTAAGTAGTTGGTAAGGAGACTGTGGAGGAGGTGGCTAAAGAGGAGTGGTAAGGGATTTAAATGAATTGAAATTATTTAACTTGGAAGAAAGTAGACTTAGAGGGAGCATGACAGTCATCTGCAAGTCTTTCAAATGTTGTCATGTGGCAAAGGGGTTAGTTTTGCTCTTTTTGGCCCTACAGGACAGATTTAGGAATGAGGGTTGGAAACAGCAGAGAGGCAGATTGAGGCTCCATGGGTGGAAAAACTTCCAAAAAATTCTACCTGTCCCAAAGTGGAATAGAGTACCTTCAGAAGTATTACACTGCTCTTCATTGAAAGTCTTGAAGCAAAGATTGAGAGACACTTGTCAGGGCTGTTGTGGAAGGAATTCTGGTTCAGGTAAAGGTTGGATTACATGGCCTCTCAGGTCCCTTTCAGCTCTAAGTGTCTTTGATTTCGGGTGGGGTCGAAACTGAGATTATGTGGTAGTCCTCCAAGAAAAACCTGAAACCTTAAGAGTCCGGTGCAGCTCAGTAAAGACAGGAAAGATGCTATAGATAATAAGAGTAGGCACAGCCATTTTCTTCTGAGAATAAGCATAAAACGGTAATGAATTACTACTCCCAAAGGTCATTATATTCTCATTTTTATCTCCAGACAGGACTTAATAAAATAACAATAAAAGCTGACATTGCTATAGGACCTAATGGCTTAAAATAATAATAATAACAATAGCTAGAATTTACATAACATTTTTTGGTTTTCCAAAGCATTGTACATATCTATCTTACTTTATTCTCACAACAACCTCTTGAAGTAGGTGTTATATTATCTCCATTTTATAGATGAGGAAACTGAGGCAGACAAAGGTTAAGTGACTCTCCTAGGGTCACACAGTTAGCAAGTGCTGGAAGTAATATTTGAACTCAGCTCTTTCTGATTCCAGATCCAGTGCTCTCACCCACTGCTACCCACATGGTTGTTGCTATTATTATTGCTTGTCCTTCATCTTTGTGGAAGAGGACCAATCACAGTATGAGGGTGATGTCCTCACTTAGGCAGAGCTACACAAACTTGTCAGCCTCACTCTGTCCTCCAGTGTCATCAAAGTCCAATGGTAAGACACAAGTCAAGAGGACTAACATGGCCTGGATTTCAGTAGGTGACCTTGGCCTTTCTAAGTTAAGGTCTTTTCCAGGCCTCAGTTTGTCAAAGGCAATGCCCATTCTAAAGGCTAGGTAAGAATTGAGACAAAAGATGGCGTAATGCACCACTGCAAAAATATCAGTCAGGAGAGGAAGACCCACAAAGTGTCTGGCCAGAACAAATCAATCGCTATTTACACATACTCTGAGCTATCAAAATACAATGAGCCACAGAGGCTTGGGAGATACCTACATAACATATGCCCACCTACTAGCTTTATATACATTTTACATACATTCTCATTTGGTCCTCACAATACCACTTAAAGTAAGTACTACAGGTATTATTATTGTTTTACATATGAGGAAACTTAGGTTCAGGTAGCTTAAAGGGATTGATCACCTGTGTTCACATAGTGTCAAGAGTCTGTCAGGACTCCTAGAGTTGTACTCTTTCTACTATACTACATTGCCTAGAACATTGTCCTGAAAAATATATTTTCTTGTCCTTCCTCTGCAATTAACAACACTTAGGGTCTTGGACAAGTCTCTTTCCTTCTCAGGGATGATTTTCTTTTAATTAAGGGAATGACTGACTAGATGATCTCAAACTGTTCTTCTAGATCAATGATTTTATAACACTCTTCCAAGATATGGTTTGTTTACTATTCCTGGTCATGAGAGTTCGATTAGAGATACTTTCCAAGGACCCTTACAATTCTAACACTTTAGGATTCTGTGAGGGGTGGGAAAGGGTCATTTATAGGCTGAAAGGGACTTCAGAACAACAACAGAAACAAAGCTAGCATATTAGAATTAGAAAGTACACTGTCATAGGATATTCAAATGATGACAGAAAATAGGGCCTGGGTCTTCTGATTTCTATGCCATCAGAGGCTGGCTGCCATCTTCTTCTCACCCCCACTCCCCCCCCAAAAAAAGCCTTTCCAAGGGATATGTTTAACTGCCTTTACAGGTGAAATGGGAAAATCTTCAGATGGAAAATCTGGAGGCTGCAGGCAGAAAGATTTAGATAACATCCAGGTAGTCACTCAGATGCCAGGGCCCTCTGATAAAGCTGTGCTGAGACAATGGGAAGGCACTTACCCTTGGTATTTTCACATATCATATCCTTGAGAGGCCTGTATTTGCATTCAGAAATGAAACCATGTACCTAACTGAGGTCTGGTTAACCTGACTGGATGGCAACATGCACCATGAATTTGGCTGCTGTCCAGCTTCAAATTCCAGCTTCTCACATTCCTACACAGATCCTGTGGATTCAGGGTGTGCTCCACATTTCTTTATGCAGCCTCCTGCTTCAAATGCTTCTCCACACAAAGAGCATTTTAAAGGTTGAATATTGTGATTAGTGACACTTTTACATTGCTTATCCCCACCCCCCACCCCAGCCTCCTCCTGTCTTTCCTTCCCTGTTCATTCTAGTCCTTAGACTTTTATGCTTCTGTGAAGGAAGTGTTTTCACCCCTCTTGTTGATTTTTCTTTCTGTCTTATAAATCCTTAAAGAAACAGAGAGTGATTGAATTTAGTGAGTCACTGGATGAATACCTCTGGAGACTGGATTCCCTTTTATTTAAAAAGCTGCTCCCTTGCCTAGAAGCCCGCATAAACATTTTTAATTCTCTCATTACCGTCATTGAGTAATATTGGAAGACGCAGAGATAGGGTGGAGTCTTGGAAAAGACCCAGGTTCCTATCCTGGTTCTGTCACTTACTATCACAGTGACCTTGAACACGGTGACCTCTCTAAGCTTCAGTTTCCTCATTAGGGTAATGGAGATAACAATATTTGTGCCACACAGCTTGAAAGGATTTTTGTAAGAATGGAGTCTATCAGAGAATAAAACACTTAGTAAGGGCCTACTATATATTGAACACTGAGCTAAATGCTGGGGATCCAAATACCAGTTAAAAAAACAGGACAGTTCCTGCCTTCAAGGAGCTTACAATCTAATAGAAGAAGATAAAAGGAAGCTAAAAAACAAGGGATAGGGGTAGGTTTGGAGGAGAAAGTGATAGATAAGTCCAAAGAAGTCCCAAAGCATTCTATCTAGTGGGAAATGTGGAGAAGAAGACTATGCTGAGCCCCTTTCTTAAATAGAGCCCCTGGAGCCCTTGGCCCTGCCCTCCAGTCACAGGTTCCAATCAGAGAGGCAGAGGGTACTAGTGAGGTAATAATATTATCAAGCACTGTAATGAATATAGAGTACTTTGTAACCATGAAGCATGCCATAGATGTGAACCATTATTCCATCCCTCCCATCTCTATCCATACGTCAATACCCAACTCATACCACCTCTTCCCTGCAACTTGGTCCAATTCTTCTCAACTAGGCAGGATTTCTCACTCTTTTATTAAGTACCACACACTGAACTAAGGGCTGGGTATACAAAGGAAAGCAAAACTAGCATCGTTATGCTTAAGAAGCTCACTTTTTTGATGTGAGCTCACTTTTAGTTATAATTCTATTAGTTTTTGTCCAGGTCTGAAGTCTTCACCATTAGATTGTAAACTCCTTAAGAGCAGAGGTTGAATTTTACTTTTCTTAATTCTCCCTGTAAGCCAAGCCCAGCAAGTGGCATAAAATGGATATGAATGGTCGAATAAATAAATTAATTAAGCCTGTACTTAGTTCTCTCTAATCCTGATGTATTACAAGCTTTACAATTAGCTGGGCTCACTCCACTCCTAGAAAGGAAGACTATTTTGTTTATTTAACTATCTATAAAATCCCTTTGGTCCTTAGCTTCAGGCTCTCTTAATCTTGTTCAGAATGTAGGAACAAACTAGCCAACTGCAAAACCCTCAGTTGTCATTTAATCAAGCATATATATCTTCCTTATAAGCATTTGCTAGAGAATTTGATTTAATTGGATGGAAAAGGCACTGAACTTGGTGGGGTAGGGTGTGGGGGGGGCGGAATGATTTGGAGTCCAAAGACCTGGGTTCAATGACTAGCTTCTTTCTTAACTTGCGAAAATCACTTAATCTCTATGAATTGCAGTTTCCTCATTTGTTAAATGGGAAGTTTAGACTAGATAATTTAAAAGGCTCCTCCCATCTCTAAATTCTGTTCTCCCATGACCTAGCTTTGTCTCATATTGGCCACAAGCAATAAGCAATATATATTCCAGGCACTGTGCTAAGCACCAGGGATATAATCAATTAAAAAAAAAGACAGTTCTTGCCCTCAAGTAGCTCACAGTTTATTGGTGGGGGGAGACAATGGACAAAAGGAAGCAGGAGGGGAGAGGATCCACACCAGGGGGTACTTGCGTCAGGGAATGTTTTCCCTAGAGTTAAAATCAGGCAGAACAGAAGATGGAAGTGCAAACGACCAAGAGTTCAGTTTCTGCCCTCTGATTTAAAAGAAGGCATTGGGAAGAGTTTTTATACTCCACCCTCTAGCCATTCAGTTAGAGGGGAGAGGAAGTTGATGGAGGTGGTGTCAAGAAAAGTTTGGGTTAGCAGCATGCCTAGTGAAATGATTCTTTGATCCTTTGTTTACTCATCTGTAAAGTGGCCATGATGCTATTTGCAGCTCCTACCTCACAGGCATGTTATGATAAAAATCTCTCTGACTGAAAAGTGGTACCAACGTGTGAGCTATAATAATGATGATCACTAATAGTGCCTATTCAAAGCTCATTTTATACATCTCATATTGGAAAGAAACTATGTAATGGATTAGCACCTTTACTCTTTATTCTTCTTCATATTCCAAAGTCCATCCCTGTGTCGTCAGACTATAACAACTTAAAATACCTAAAACATGTTATCTCAGGCCCTCACTGAGACATTCCTTCACTGAGTTATGGTTGAATGTTCTAGAAACTGCCTTGATAGTCTGCGAATTTCTCAGTTGAAAGGTAAAGGGACAAGGTGCTATTCTATTGGCTCATCATATCTCCAGGCTGGTTTCCAGCCTTGGGGAAAGGAGAATACTACTATTCCTTCTGTTCCAAGTATTTGCTTACTCAGTTGAATAGCCTGCCCAAGGCTCTGAAATGATTCTACCCTGAGGCCTGAGGCTAAAGCCTCAGGGCCAAGGCCTCAGGGTTTCTTGGACATTGAAAATCTATCAAAAATCTACTTTTAAACATGAAGAAATTCTCCCCTGGTCAGACCTTCCTCATCCCAGTGATTCTGAAGCCATGGTCATTTCCCCAACCCCATTCCTAATTCTCTACCACTGCCTGATCCTATATTCTGATTCCCCTTAACACACCATGCCAATGATCCACCACAGAGCTACCCATCTCTACTGCTGTACTCTCTGGAATGTCTGCTTCATAGGCAACAAATTTCCATATGCTGGCTCCCACTGTTTTGGGCTCCTTCCTGATTCCCCCTACTTCCTTTGTTGACATTTACAGAACTGGCTACACTTTTATTCATTTCCTCCACTAATTGATTGAAGTGGGAGAATGGGAATACTCCTTCCCCAGCGCTGCCACTTCCAAGTTATCACTCTATCACCACCACTCAGTAATTTCTCCTTTTTCAAGGTTCAAACAATTCCTGTCTACCACCCAATCAAAATTGTGATAACTATTATCTGCTGACCTCCAAGATATTCCCTTTCTTTCATAAATTCAGTGCCTGGCTCACAGTCTTTCTCTCTTCCACAACTCCTACCCTCATCTTAGGGAACTTCATCATACATTGTGATACTCCTTCAAACACCCTAAATTCACAGTTCCTCAGCTTTCTTATTTAACATGACCTACTCCTTCACCCTACCTAAGCTACACTTAAAGATAGCCATACCCTTCATCTTGCCATCACCTACAAATGGGGTGTTCTTATGTTCATAAACTCTGAAATGACCTTATCTCATTACAATCTACAGTATTGTCATTACTTCTCTTTCTCTGCCTTCCAAACCTAAATCCTGTTCTTTATCCATACTGTAACCTCCAATCTCTCCAATCCTCAGTTTTCTCCCAAGCCATCAACCTTGCACTAGCTAAACTCTCCTCCTCTGCCTGTCTTAACCTCTTAGTAAACTAGTTCAACTGTATTCTCTTCTCTTGAATCCCTTATAATATCACTGATTGTCCTTATAATATCACCTATTGTGCCCTTCAGTCTTGGATCACTCCTACCATCTGCTGTTGCCTTGATTCCTAAATACATGCTAGAAATCAAAGATGGAGAAAATCATGCAATCACACAATCAACAATTGTTCTGACTGAGAGTCTACTACACATTTATGTTACATAACTATAGCTGGGACCTCACTGCTGCTAGGCCATCCTTTTATATTCCTTTAGTTAACTAGCTATCTTACTCTCCTCAGAGGCTCTTCCAAAACTTTTCATCCATTTTCAAATTTACCGTGGCTTTCCCCAACTCAGAGATGAGAACCTTGCCTTCATATTTTATTGATAAAATTAAAGCCATTTGTTGGGAATTTCCTTTTCTTCCCTGTCCCTCATCTCATATCACCCAGTTGCCTTCTACCACTATTTCCATTCCTGTTGCAGATGAAAATGTGGCCCTTTTTGCCAACACAAACCCCTCTCCATGCAAATGCAATCCTATTTTATCTGGTCTTCTCCAATAGATTGCCTCCTTTCTCATCCCCCTTCTCATTTATCTTCAATCTCTCCCTTTCTACTAGCTGATTCTCTATTGCCTAAAATGTGCCCATCTCTCCCTCACCCTCAAAATTTCATACTTGATCCATCCATCCCCACTAACTATCATCCTCATGGTATGGGAGCAGCTAAACTCCCTGAGAAATCTGTTTAAGAGTAGGTACCTCTGCTTCGTTTCCTATCACTCTTTTCTTAATTGCCCAAAGTCTGTTGTCTGACCTCTTCATTTAACCAAAACTGCGTTGTCCAAAGTTACTAATGATCTCTTAATTGACAAATCTAATTCCCTCTCTCCATCCTTTGACTTGTGATCACCCATTTCTCCTTGCTAATCTCTTCTCTACTTTTTCATGACAAGACTCTCTCCTATTTCTCCTACCTATCTGGTCACTTCTCAGTCTCCTTTGTTGGATCTTCACCCAAATCATGTCCATTAACCTTGGGTGTCTCTGAGGGCAAGAAGGCTCTGTTTTAGGCCCTCTTCTCTTTTTCCCCTATTTCATTTGGTGGTCTCATCAGCTCCTATGGATGCAATTATCATCTCCATGCTGATAATTCTCAAATCTACTTATTCAACCCTAGCCTCCACTGATTTCCAGTCTCCCATCTCCAACTTCATGTGCTGTAAATTTAACATGTCCAAAACTAAGCTTATTCTCTTTCCCTAAAACCTTTCATCATCATCATCATCATCATCATCATCATCATCATCATCATCATCATCATCATCATCACAGTAGTTGAATTATATAGAGCTTACTATTTGCCAGGCACTTTGCTAAGTGCTTTCCAATTATCTTATTCGATCCTCTCAACAACACTAGGAGGAAAGTGATTGTTATCCCCATTTTACAGATAAGGAAACTGAGGTAAACAGAGGCTAAGTGACTGCCCAGAGTCACACAGCTAGTAAGTATCTGAAGTCAGATTTTAATTCAGGTCTTTACTGACTAGTCCTGGAATTCTATCTACTATGCCACCTGACCTTCTTTAATACTGTTGGAGGGACCACTGTAATATTTATCACCCAGGCTCGAAACTTAGATGTCATCCCTAACTCCTCATTTTCCACCTTCCCTGACCCCCCATATCCAATCTGTTACCAAGGCCTATCAATTTTACCTTTGTACCATCTCTCAGATATGCCCTTTTTTTCTCCTCCGACATTGCCACCACTCTGGTTCAGGCCCTTATCTCACTCTTGGACTGCTTCAATACCCTGCTGGTTGGTCTGCCTGCCACAGGTCTCCCTCCAATTTAGTCCACCCTTCATTCAGTCACATAAGTGATATTCCTAAAGTTCTGGTCTAACCATGTTACCCCCCTACTCAATAAACTCCAGTGACTCCCTATTATCTTCAAGATCAAAAATAGAATTATCTGTTCAAAGCCCTTCATAACCTGACTCCCCGTACTTTTCCAATCTTCTTATATCGTGCACCCCAAATCACCCACCCTCTATTCTTTAATCCTATGACACTTGCTTCCTTGCTGGGAGACACTCTGTCTTCTAACTAGAATTTTCACTGACTGTCCCTCATGCATGGAGTGTTCTCCTTCTTGATATATGCCTCCTGGCTTCCCTAGCATCCTTCATCTCCCAGCTGCAAGAGTCTTTCCCAATCCCTCTTATTTCTAGTGCCTACTTTCTATTGATTATCTCTAATTTAGTGTATGTGTGTATGTGTGTATGTATGTATATGTATACACACACATCTCTAGATACAGGTGTATATATGCATACACATGTATATACACATATCTATTACATATATGTACACACAAACACTTCAGGTATAGCATGTTTGTACATTTTTGGATATGTTGTTTCCCCCATTAGTTTGTAAGCTTCTTAAAAGCAGGGACTGTCTTTTTTGCCTTTCCTGTATCCTCAACACTTAGCACAGTGCCTGGCACAGAGAGGGTGCATTAACAAACATTAAGAAATTCTTATTGACTATTTCCATTGCTTTTGTAAAGCTCTAGTTCAACATACGGTTTAGTTAATGCCCTTTACACAGAACAGTCATAGCTAGAAGGAAGGCCTAGAGATAGATCATCTTCTCTAACTTCCTCATTTTATAGAGAGAAAAACTAGTGTCCAGTTTTTGTAAATAACTTGCCCGGTGTTACCAAGCTAGTTATCAGCAAAGCAAGTAACAGAATTCAAGTCTACAATGCTGTTTTTGCCACAATGTCTCAGTGGCTCTTAAGGATCTATGCTACAAATTCCTTTTTGAGTTTGGTTCAAAGAAAATTTCTCCATTCAGAAAAGGAAAACTACATGATTCTAAAACACTTAGTGCTTCTCTTTTTGCCATAGGTACCAGAAATGTAGAGACAAATACATAATCCACTTGTAGGTAACTATATAACTATAACTCAGGTATAACTTTCAGAAAGAAGAGTGAATTAGATTCAGGACCAATAAAGCTGATTATTACCTGAGTCCTAATATCAATGGGCTATGTGACCTTAGCCAAGTCATATCTCTTGGATAGTTTCCTTATCTAGAGAATTAGAAGGCCAGATTAAGTTATCTATGAGATTATCTTATCAGCTTTAACATTCTATATTTTTGTTCTAACATTTCTAAGGTCCTTTCCAACTCTGATATTTCCAACTTTCCCACTCCATATTCTTTCTTCTAACATTCTGTGTCCTCAAAAGACTCTTCCAGATCAGGCATTTTGTGTTTTGTGATCAAACATTCTATCTTTAAGGATCCCCTCCAACTCTAATATTCTAGAGGTCAAACTAAATACCTAGAATCTTAGACCCATTGGTCTGACACACTGTGGTATATCTTTAAGTCCTCACAGTGTTAAAACATATGCCACCCATTTCTATGAAGGGAAATAGGAAAAGGTCATCAGGTCTGCTTGAGGCAAGAGATGAGAGAGGCAATAGAAAGCATATATTGCACTGTGAGCTCCCAGTTCTTGAGATTCTTCTTGCGAATGCCTTCAGAGACAATTTCTTTGGAGCTATAAATTTTTTTTTACACCAGTAAAATCTTTAACAAATAATCATTTCATACTGTACAGTTCATCAATAAAAGAAGTAACAGCGGTTTTGTAATAAATTAAATATGATATGTAGTTGAAAGTAATAGCACTTTCAGCCATCAACTACCTGTCACATTAGAGATCTGGCAGACAGGTGTAATATTTGTCGGATGAATAGGATTATTGACAAGTAGCAGGAGACACAGGCAGCCAGGGAACATGATTTTAATTCTCAAAAAGAATCTGGTATTTTCTCTTGAGTAGTACAATAAACTTGAAGTTTATTTTTCTTCTGCTCTGACTTCTTGATTTTGTGTTATATTTCTTTCTTCTACCTCCATCCCTTGCTCTCCCCCTTGAAGCTGAGGATGAGACTGATTCGGGGTATGAAATAAAAGAGAATCTTCCTATATTTGTGGTACAAATATACATGTACAAATATATACATATTCGTATACATATATACATATGCATATACAAATATACACATACGAATAATGTGCTGTACGTAGATGGAAGCCAATTATAAAATTGAACAAATAGACTTCCCATTCAAATGAATTCAAGTGGGTTTAGTTGACACGATATGAGCAATAGAAGGGAAGACATACAGGTTGATCTGGGTCAAGAGACTTCTGCTTTCTTGTGCTCAAAAAAATAAGAAATAAAAAAGGATGCATGTATTGAACTACCCAAGGCAAGTGACAGCTTAGGTTAATTGGCCTGGATTTGGAATAATAGAATCCTAGAATTAGAAAGGCTTTCTGAGGTCATATTATCCAACTTCATGCCTGAGGCATGACTCCTTTCTATAACTTCCCTGAAAAATGGTCATCTAGCCTTTGCTTGAAGACCACTAGTGATTTCAATGAAAATTCGCTATCTCTTCAGGGAAGCCATTCTATTGTTGAAAAGCTCTGATTGTCAGGAGGCTTTTCCTGAATTTGAAGGTAACCTGAACTTCCACCTCCTTCCCTGCCCAAGACCCTGTTCTGCTGTCTGTAGTGCACTAAACAAGTCTAATCTCTTTTCTATGTGATCACTTTTTAAATACTGGAATATAGTCATTATTCCTTACCACTCCCAAAAGTTCTCTTCTCTAGGCTAAATATCCCCTTTTTCTTCAACCTGAATCTCTTGGTGATGCTGACTTATTCTTTGGCTTCTCTGGATGTTGATACTGCATTCAGACTATGACAGGTGATTTTTAATCATTATTACTATCATCTTTTCCCCCTACTTCCTATAAAAGGGAGTACCTAATGAAAATGCAAATTACCTAGAAGGTATGGGCCATAGCCAGAGAAGATCTTGATCGTATGTGGGCTCAAGGACAAATCAGAGCCTTCCCAGGCAAACCCAGAGGTGGAAGCAACACAGGGTTGCAAATGGTGGTGTGGACTCTGTGACATTAGGATTTTCCATCTCTTGACCTTGAATGAAAAGGTTGAGTCAGATCAGGGATGGGCAACCTACAGCCTTGAGGCCACATGTGGCCTTGGATGTGATCTTTTGACTGAATCCAAGTTTCACAGAATAAATCTTTTAATTAAGGGTGTTTGTTTTTTGAAGTTTGAATTCAAAGGACCACACTTGAGTACCTAGAGGGCCACATGTGGCCTGGAGGTTGCAGTTTCCCCACCCCAAAGCTAGATTGTCTCTAGAGCATTTTATATTTGACAGAATGTGTTCTAACATTTTTGTTGTAAGGTCCTTTCCAGTACAATCATTCCATGTTCTAAAGTCCCTCCTAACTCCAAAGTTTTGGAGGCTATCAACCAATCAAATGTTCAACATATACTGTGTGCCAGGCACCATGCTAGCTTTTGAAAATCCAAATCCAAAATGAAATCGTTTCTGCTCTTAAGAAGTTTACATTCAGGAAAATAGCATATGCATATATATATATGTGTGTGTATGTGTGTATACATACATATACATATATATACACACATACATATATATATACACACACAAACAGATTGAAAATTAAAGCTAAGTGTTAGGAATGCGTTAGCAACAGGGGAATTAGAAAGGGTGTCACTTGAACTAGGAACTTGAAGTAGAAAACAAGGGATTTAAAAAAAATAGAGATTAAAAAGGTGTTCATCATAGATGTGGAAGATAATCAGTACTTTCAAAGGCACAGAGATGAGAAATGAAATGCCATATGTGAGAAGTAGCAAGGTCAGATGTTCTAATAATCTATGTGCTAAGGTTCCAGTTCTGATAGTCTACCCATGTCTGAGACCACAGTTTCCCCACCCCTGGTCTATGCTTTAACATTCCCTATTCTTAATTTCCTCCCAACTATTACATTCCACTTTTAACATCCTAACATTTCAGTTCCAAGGATTCCTCCAAGTATCTAGGCATCTGTGTGACCAGAAAGGGCAAATAGCTAATATTGTTTTTTGTCCTCTCTTCAACCTCCAGAATGCTTTCCAAAGAGTAAATGTTCTGGAACTCAAAACTATAATTCTGCTTTTCTGAATTTTCTCCTCTATGCTCAGACCTTTCTACTGTACCACATCCCTAGACACAACAGATGGCCTGCTATTTTAGCACAAACAAGCATTTCACAAGGGCCTGGACATGATGGGAAAGGGAAAAAAAAATCTCTGGTATCCTCTCTTTTAACCTACTTGAAATCCGAGTTCCTGTTGCTTCCCTTTGCCGGAAGCAAGAAACCGCCAGTGCTTTCTGAAGCCCCCTAAATACAATCTCACTGTTTGGCAGAGTTGATGTTGTAGGAAGGACCTTGGTGAAAGCAGCAGGTGTTCTGCTTCATAAGAAAAGGCAGAGATTAAGGAACCTGAGCTAATTATTTTTCCCCCTCAGAGAAGGTTGGTGGCCAGAAGTCGGTGAATTTCAGAAGCTTTCCTTCCACTACCCGCTCAGGAAACTTCAACGAAGTCACTTTGGTTTCTGTGCAGGTTTTCTCCCAGAGACATACCAATCCTCAGCTACTCACAGCTTGAAATTAACCATCAAAGTTCAGGCATTTTTCTGAGATATAATTGTGGGGGGCATATTTGTAGAATCTAAACAACATGCATGTATGTTCCATTACCAATCTCTGTACATATCAATACAACTATCATATATACACACACACACACACACACACACATATATATACATACATACCTACACACATATAAACACATGAATGCTTTTCTTCTTGGATGCATGTATCATCACCTCCAACACCACTTTGTCCTTTGCAATTGATTTTTTTTCACCCAGTTTCTGAACATGAGTGGATAAATTCTGATTTTTTTCCGCCTTCAGCTCTTACTGGACCCTTGTTTGGAAAATCTCTAAGCACGCTTAAAACAGTTTTAAGTGATATATATCTATGTAAAAAAAAATACTTTGAAGTGGTAAAGATGTATAATCGGAGAAAGTTTGAAATAAGGATTTGAGGTTAAATTTTCCTGCAATTTTTTTTAGAGAGGTCATTGCCAAGTGTGGACCAGTTAGAATGAGAAAATCCTAAAACTTTAGTGCTGAAGTAAAGCTTCAACTATAATGTTCTAGAGAGAATGCCAGGGATGGAAGAATACTTGGAGATTTTCCAATTAATCTCTGACTTTGCAGAAATAGAAAATGAAGCATGGATATGTGAAGGAACTCGACCAAAGTCACATGACTTTTCCATAGAAGAGGAAGAACTAAAACTTTTACCTATCATTTCCCAGTTCACTGATGCTTGATTACAACACAGTGAGCAGAACAGAATAGTATATAACCAATTTTAAATGTCATATTGGCATTCTTAATGTAGCAGTTCAGAGTAGGCAGATATCAGTGGGGGCTTTTGCAAGTAGATACACCAAGGATTAAAAGTCTCCTTGGCTCAAAAAGAGAGGTCAGTGTCAGGAGTGTCAATGAAATGATGGGAGCTTTGTCTGTCCAGTATGCCTTTTGTGGCTCCAGGGTCTTTTGAATAACTTTGTACGTTTTCCTGATGGATAACAGGAGATAAAAGACAGGTTAGGAAAGGCTAGGGGTGTCCTCTTGAAACCCAACACTCAAAAGGAGATGCCATGTTTGTGGAAGATATACCTCCCAGATACAAAAGGCAAACAATATTGACTCATCCTAAACCAACCAGGGGTGGAAAATTGGTGATACTGGTTTCAGTGGTACTCTGAAAGTCCTGTAGTATGAAAAGACAGAGGCTATGGCAAACATCTTTATAAATGAGATATATTGTCATGGGAACAGAATCACTCTAGCTCTAAGGTTGACCCGCATGACATGATTTTGAACTTGTCTTCCATATGGTCCAGTCCCCTAGGAGAAAACTGTTCACCCAGGGACACGACAACTATGTCCTGGAAAATGATAGTACTGTGTGTGTCAGCAAAGGAATTGAGCTACAATAGGCATAGCTACAGAGAACAGATATACTCCAGGAAGAAGAGCTATTGAAGAAAGTAAGTGGAGCCTACAAGGACTGACCACAACTTGCTGGGATCTGAGGGGACCAGTGGAATTTAGAGGGTAGAAATGCCAGGGGGCAGTAAACCCTAGGCATGCCACTTCTAAAGTTTCACCCAAGGAAGTAGTCACAAACATGATACAAGTCTGGGGAGAGGGTTGCCCTTTTGGTGGGAATGGGTAGAATGCTTTGTACTCTTTGTTGGGCTCCTTTCTGTGATCATTAATTTGTAAAAACAAATAGTTTTATATGGTACGCCTTGCAAGCCTGTGTGTTTGTAAGGGGAGCTGACAGATACTCCTAAGTGAATGATAGCTACTGACATTGCCAAGATTAATGTGGGAAGGGGCAATAAACCAGAAAATCGAGAGGTCACCAATAAGTACCTGTGCCCTTCACGTAAGAAGAAAGCTTCAGATGTGGGGGTTACATTGAGTTTTATAAAGGACAACCCTCAGAATAAAGTATGATATTGTTCATCTCCCCAGGCTAATTCAGAAATGTGTTATTATTGTTATTATCATTATTGTCACTATCATCATCATCATAGTCGTCCTCATTCTTAGCTGGGGAATGTATTTCAGAGCTACTCTAGCCCTATCTCCTACCCAAATTCAGGAACTCCTTTTAAAATATCTCACAGGTAACTGCCCAACTTGCCATTTAATTTGTCCTGTAGTGAAGAGGTCACTAGCTCTTAAGACCGTTCATTTCACTGCTGCTCAGTGGCAATGAAATGTCTTAGAAAAGAGCAGTACACCTAATGTTAGAAGGCCTAGTACATAAACTCAGCTGTTCATGTGCTAGATAGAGTGTCAGACCCCAGTCAGGAAGGCCTGAGTTCAAATCTACCCCTGTGACTCCGGGCAAGTCACTTAACCTTTATTTGCCTCAGTTTCCTCAGCTGTAAAGCGGGGATAATAGTAGCATCTACCTTCCACAGTTGTCATGAACGTTAAGTGAGGTAATATTAGTGAAGAAAGTATTTAGCATAGTGTTTGGCACATTGCAAGTACTATATCAGCATTAGCTACCACTACTACAGCTGCTGCTGCTACTATTGAATTCATGACTGTTAATTTACAGAATGAGCTGGAGTCCATTGGTTAAGTTACTTCCTTTCCTTGGGCCTTGGTTTCATCCTCCGTAAAACTATGTAATTGAGTTAGATCATCTTTGCCTCCAAGGTCTCTTGCAACTCCAGATATGTAATCCCATGATCCCTTAGATCCCTTCCAACTCCAAATCTTGAAAACTTAAGCTCTGTTATGAAATTTCTTCATCATGATTTAAAATTTATCTCTCCCTCTAGTTTTATGCGCTAGAATTCCTCCGTGCTTTTGAAGAACTCTAATTCCCAGAGAAAATGGTAACTTCTTTTCCTTTTAAGATCTTGAATGAATGAATTAAAGAACAAATGAAAAAAAAAGTTATTAAGAGATACTATGTGTCAAACACTGTACTAAGCACTAGGGATGCCGATAGAAAGGCCAGACAGTTCCTACTCTCATGGAACTCTTATTCCACTTAGGAGATACAACATGAATAGATTCATTTTGCTGCAAGGTAGATGGAAGGAGCCCTGATTGGCCAGAAAGTGAGCTGAGGCTGACTGGTAGAGGTTCAGGAGTCCTTAGACTGTAGAGGCAATGTCTGAAGGGAATTAATGGTAAAGGAGCAAGGCATATGGGTGGATTAGTGGGGAGGGAGGAGCGGTTTGGAAGGTTCAGGTACAGTTGTGACTCTGGGTTCCTTCCTATAAGGGTGAGGATGGGGGTAGGGTAGTCAGTGTCCAGTCAGGAAGGGGAAAGGGGGAAGGAACATTGATTGGCAGGAAGGTTGAGAGATGAGGGCTTCCCAAAATGCCTGCACCTATTGGACCCACAGATTAGATCTGGTGCAGATGATGTGGAGAGTGGTGGGTTGAGAGGGATGCTGTGGGCTCTAATTCCTGCTGGGCCCACAGAAAGGAATCTTATTTTAATAATTTATTGAATCTGGTCTATCATTTATATGTCAATGTTTTGTAAAGTAAAAGCACTATAGAAATGCTGGCTTCTCTCTCCACAGATACAGACAGCTACTCTTCTGTGGTATAGAACATTCTCTTTGAACTGTTGTGGCCAAAAAAATCACAATTAAACTGGTGTTGGAGCACCCCAGCTTTGTCCAGGCATATAGTCTTTGGACAACAGACAACATAATCTATTGCCAGTCCCATATTCTTATATATATCATATATTCATAGACTATTATACGAGGAAGGAATTCTCTAGCCCAAGCCTCTTGTCATTCAGAGGAAGAAACTAAGGGTCATGGTGGAGAAGTGAGTTTCTCAAGGTCACACAGCAAGTTAGTGGTAGAACCAAGACTAAAACTCAGGGGTCATCTAGAAACAGAATTTATCTGCACAGAACAGATTAGAGATTTGATCGTTATGTGATTGATTTGGTCTGTGGTGCTCAGCAGACAGAATAATCCTGGCACGGAATCATGCTGCGGGACTGATAAAAACCAAGGCTGTGTGATACAAGTGAGAGGCTCATAGTGGAGCACTTCGCTCAGCCTTTGGCAGCATGTCATTGAAGTGAGTGGCCCTGCAGAGTGTGTGTTCTTCTTTTGAAATGGTGGGAGCTCCCCTCATCTCTGCAGCCTGCCAGTTTTCTAATCCCACAATAACCTCTGAATGATAATATTTGGCGTGTTTAATTTCTCTGAATAAACATCAGAGGTGAACAAGTGTGTGAGCCACAATCAAAGGAGAATGAGACACTGTTCATTCCAACAAAGTGGGAGAAGAATAAACTGTCACCAGGGCAGGTTCCAAGTTTGCAATTATGTGATACGAAAGTTTCAGAAACTGAAGACACCCAAGTCTCTGGTGATTAATATGTTCCACCGCAGCTGAATTGGCCACATTTTACTTCCATCTCTGTCTTAGAGAACTATCCTGCAATGTGTAGGCTACCATATATGAAAAGCCTTTCCTTACCATTCCAAATCATAAAGATGTCTCCTCTATCTGAGGTTCTATAACACATATTCTACAGTAGGAAGAGTACCAGTCCTGGAATCTGGCACTGGAAGAGTCATCATGGACAAGCCATTTAACGTACCTGAGCCTTAGTTTCTTCATCTGTAAAATGGGGACAACAGTGCCTTAGAACATAACAGCTGACATTTATAAAGCATTTTAAGGTTTACAAAGCACTCCACAAGCATTACTTCATTTGAGTCCTGTGGCAACCTTATAATTCTAACACTATTTTCTATGTGAGTTGGGATAGCAGAGGAAAACAAAAAGTCCCTTTTGTTGGGAGAACAAAAGTCCCTTTCGGGTCATTTGAAATTCAATTGTATGTTAGTCATAGGTAGTCATATTAGTAAGGAATACTTACATAGTACCTACTATGTGTTACACTGTGCTAAGCTCTTTACAAATATTATCTTATTTCTTCCTCACAACAACCCTGGTGCTATTATCCCCATTGTACAGATGAGGAAACTGAAGCAAATAGAGGTTAAATAACTTGCCCAAGGTCATAAGCCAGTAATTGTCCAAGACTATATTTGTACTTAATGCTTCCTGACTCAGGCCTGGTGCTCTATCTACTGCACCACCTAGCTTACCGTGTGTCTATACAGGAAGCATTCAGAATCCAGAAGGTCAAAGAATTAGCAGCCTCCATTCTAATAAGAAAGGGTGATGAGTTCTGATCCTCCAGCAGAGGTGATTTCTGATGCTGTCTTACATCTATCACCGGATATGAGTAGCCTCAGCCCACAGGTATTGCTCATAGACAAAAGGAAACAGAAGCACACAGGTGAGGCATACCAGTAATTCTCAGTTTATTTTGCAATACGGAATGACCAAAATGGAGACTGTAATGTTTCATAATGTTTACTCCATATTTTGCTAGTATACTTCCCCCTGGCCTCCATCTTCTTGGACTGAAGTTCAAGGTGATCAGCTTAATGATGTGCTTATGCCTATAATGGCTACCAATTAAAATTTAAAAACACATTAGTGGATTTCACAGGTGAGCAATTCTGTGTCTGGAGAAGTGTGTGCATTCCGATTCATTCTCTTTCTGCCAATATTAATCTCAATCCTCATTCTTTTCCAAGACGTATCATGGCTCTCTGTAATTATTTCACTACTATTTTGACTCAGTTTGGATTGCCCCCACCCAGCTGCTCTCATTGCCAGTGTATATCAATCAGACTACAGTCCCTTGTAACTGGTGTTAGCTAATGGATTCATGTAGAACAGATTTTATTCAGAGCAAAATGAATTTTTCGCTATTTACACCATCCAGCTGCTCCACCAACCTTTTCTCCTTCCTGCCCACCCTCCCCCTTTCTAGTATATGAATAATTGTCTCCTACTGTCCACCAGTGTCATCAATTCCTGCAGATTAACTAAGCATCTGAAAGCCCAGGCAAGATAAGTTAGGGTTTGGAGGAACATAAATTTGTCTGTTGATTTCTATTCCTATACTAATTTCCAGTTCGTTTGTTTTGAGTGTGTGTCTTTTATGCCTGTTTCAGACTGTATTTGTGTGTCCATCTGTTGGAGGCTTAGCTGCCTTAGGACCCTTTAAAAACACAATGCATAATCAATTACCCTTAGGGACTCCTAAGTATTTTCACCCATGGGAATCTGTAGTGGAATATAAGTACCTGTTGCTCATGAACTCTATGTCTTTGTATTTCCAAGTGCCTGCCACATAGTAGGAGCTATGTGGATGTTTGTCAAATTAATGAATGGATGGAAGGATGAATTAATGAATGGAAGTAGAGGATCTGGTCTTGAATTCAAGCTCTGTATTTTCATTCCTATATGACTGGTCGAGTCACTTCCTTTTTCTGTAACTCAGTTTCCTTATCTGTAAAATGATATTGTTGGATCAGATGATCTCTCAGATCCTTTCATGTGTATTACTTACTAGGTCTTGTCATTATGATGGTAAGGAGATGTCTTCACAGGCAGCTAAGTGGCACAGTGGATAGAGGCTTGGCTTGGAGTCCGGAAGACCTGAGGTCAAATCCAGCCTCAGACACTTACTAATGCTATGACACTATGCAAGTCACTTAACCTCTGTTTGCCTTAATCCACTGGAGAGGGAAATGCAAATCACTCCAGTACTTTTGCCAAGAAAACCCCATGGACATTATGATCACAAAGAATCAGACATGAATAAACAACTCAACAACTATATATAGACATACGTGTGGCTATATGTACATATGTATGTGTATGTGTGTGTAGATAGATAGATAGATAGATAGATAGATAGATACTCATTATATTTGGTCAGAACTAGATCCAATTCGAAGTTCTAGGATTCCATATTTTCATGGAATTTACATCCTTGTTTAGAAAAATCCTATCATCTCATCCTATCACCAGAACCCATAGTTCTGTTGTCATGACATCACAGTTCTCATGGCAACAACTGTGAGCTAGTATAGCAATGACCTCAGTTAGAGATCTTTGGGGTGAGTTAACAGTAGGTGTCATGTTCAGGTGCTGGCATGAAAGACAGATGAAGAGATGTAAGAATAGGAACAGGTGTTCTTATTCTCCTGCCAACATCACTTAAAACCAAAATGAGGGGGAAGAACAGGTGAAGAAGCCAAAAGAAATGTAAATAATTATCTGGTCTTTTAAGCCAATAAACTATGAAGGGAAAGTAGGGAGGAAATGAAGAGTTTAGCCTTCTTATGTCTAGTTTCTCTTAACAAGACTATTCTGTCCTAAAATCAATTTCCTCATTTGTCAGATGAGAAAATAGAAGGCTTCTGTCAACCCTGAAATTCTATATTCTACATTCTAAAAGTCTACATTCTCATGTTCCTTCTAGCTTTGATATTCTGTGTCTGTCTATGTTCTAAAGTTCTTTCTTTTCTAACCCTCTGCTATTATAAAGATGGTACATTAAACCACTAGTAGGCACATTAATAATGTTTAATTTGTCTGATTCACTTAAAAACTAGAGAGTAGAGGCTGATGAAATGGAGTATAGGTCTGATGGTTCTTGTTGGGAAAAAAAGTTACGGAAAAGGTCTGGAAAGTGAGATATTTTAGGGCTGAGGAAGGAGCTTAGTAGTCACTGTTGATATGTGATGGAATTAGGCAATTTTCTGGAAAGGGAATATGGTATATTGTTGTGATATAATATTATGGTGTTATGTATGGTGTTGCAGGGGATAGTTTCAGGAAAAACCTGGGAAGACATGTGAACTGATACAAAGTGAAATGAGCAGAACTAGGAGAATATCGTACACAATAATAGTAATTGTTAATTGATGTACAGTTGCTGGTGTAACAGTGATTACTGTAACTATAATCAAATGTGAAAGACAGCCACTCTGAGCAATACAATGATCTACAACAATTCCAAAGGGCTCATTATGAAAAATACTATCCACCTCCAGAGAGAACTAATGAACTCTGAGTGTAGAGTAAAGCTATTTTTCTTTTTTTTTCACTTTTATTTTTGCAATATAACTAATGTGGAAATGTTTTGAATGATTTCATAGGTATATTGTTATCATTTCTTACCTTCTCAATGGGTGGAGGAGGGAGTAGAGAGAGGGAGAGAATTGGAACTGAAATTTTTTTTTAAAGGAAATGTGGAAAAAGAAGGAAGTGCACTGAAGACAAAGTTTGACTTTTTTACAGTGTCATTAAGGTCCAGATCTGTAGGCAAAATAATACCTCAATTATTATAATCAATATATAATATATTAAATGGTGACGGAGAGAAAATAAGAGAGGAGGCTTGGGTGATTGTGTCAGAGATACGAGGGAGAGAAGAAGGTAGCAAGATAATCTTAAGACGTGTAGAAATTATTATGTTAAAAATAGGCAGCCTTGGCAAACATAACCTATGCATTATAAAACATAAGACTTTCATGAAACATGGGAGCCTGGAAGAATAGACTGTCAGCAGTGGACTTGTTTTCCCTGACACACAAGGGATACAAAGCAAGGAAACCTGGAATAGTACAACAAGTACTAGATTTAAAGACAGATGACCTAGGTTAGCATCCTGGCTATGCCACTTTCTATCTTAGATGAGTCATTTTACAACTCTGGGACTGAATTTTCTCATCCAGCAAATTTAAGTTTGGGCCTTATGGTTTCCGAAGTCCTTCTAGCTCCATGGCTAAGCCTATGGCTCTCCTCTGAACAGATAAGAATATCCATCCAGAATTTATCTCCTACACTCCAATACTGAGAATTTCAAGAGAAGTGGATAAAGTAGTAGGCAATATAATGCAGAATGATTCTTGGAATGGGAATTTGGTCTGATTTGCATCAACCTTCATTCCTGAAGTGGGAAAGGTAAGTTTGACAGTTTGAGAGAAGTTGGAGAATTTTTGGACTAGTAACACTTTGGAGTTGAAAAAGGACTTCAAGATTATTTAGTCCAGGGGTTCTTAATGTTTTTAGTGTGTCATATATACCTCTGGAAGTTTGGAGGAGCTTATGAATCCTTTCTCAGAATCATGTTGTATGTAACATGCATCGACATGCAACATTCATCATTCAAAAAAAGTTTACAAAGAAAACCAATTATATTGAAATATGTATCAAAATGTTAAATAAATAAATAAATAAAAATCCTAGGCCCTAGATTTAAATTATTGAATCAGTCCAATTCTCTGACTACTGAGGCAAATAGAGGGTTAGTAACTTACCCAATATCACACAGTGAGTCAGAGTCAGAGCTCTTGATGCTATGTCTTCTTTGAACCTAACCCATACTATGCAAAACCATAGCCCTTTCCAAATATAAAGCTCTTGCAGAACCTTTCAGTCAGAGTAGGATGCCTTCCTTATTTCTTAACAATGAGCTGAAAAAAAATGTTTAATGAGTCATTTCAATATTTTTTAAGTAGGTTTTCTGGTTAAAATACCACAAAGTTTTATGTTCCATAGGGCAATGTCTCCAGGAGTTTATCTTGCTGCAAGACGAAGAGGAATCATTTAAATGGTGAAGCTGGAAGGGATCTTATGTAGATCATTAAGTCCAGCCCTCTCATTTAACAGAGGAGGAAACTGAGGCCTGAGAAAGGGCCTGACTTAAAAATATCATAAGATTTAGAAATAGAAGGAATCTTAAAGATAATTTAGCTACAGTCTTTTATATTCCAGAATATATTGTTGCTTAGAGAGGGGACTTATCCAAGGTCATATCTGACTTAGTGGCTGAGCCCAAACTAAATTAAGTCCAGATTTCCTTGCATGTGGCCTCTGGGAAGAACTGAGCTGAATTTCCAGATGGAAAGGAACTAGAATAATGATAACATAGAATTTCAGAGTTGGAAGAGACCATAAGAGTTTTTACTAGGACAATATTGGATAATTGCTGAAGGGAGGAAGAAAAGTAGAGAAGGAAAGGTTCATAAATATTATTTTCCCTATGGTGGGGAGGTACTAGATCATTTTTTAATTCAACAAACATTTGTTAAGTCGTGGGATAGAGGATAGAAACTTGTCTTAGGGTAGAAACAAGCTTAGTAATTGAGAACATTTGAAAATTAATGTCACCACAAATGGGAAGCTGTTGCCAATGACCCTAAAAAGGCGCCAGACTCTCTTCTCTTCCTTTAACTGCTATTACCCGGCTTACAAAAGCCATTAAGCTGGGCTTTTGGGCTAATGTTTCCAAACGGAGCCTCATATTTCTGAACTGAGTGTGTTGCTGGGAGAGGAGTAAACATTTTAGAGAACCCTCTGGGAAAGTAATATAGCTCAGTTGAGTCTGGTTAACTGGATTTCTTTCCCTTTGTTTCTGTGTTTTTTGTTCCCTTGGGCTATCCATGTCCCCTGCAGAGTTTTGTGCAGAGGACTGTACTACAAGCCCTTGAAAGTCTTAAGGCCCAGCATACACCTAAAACATGAGTGGTGATGTCACTGCTTCCAAAGGGAAGCCATCAGACTAATAATCCCTTATGAATCTGGCAATAGAGGTCACGGTATTCTAATAGTAAGTTGCCACATTCTGTCATTCTTTCAGTACCCAATATCTTTTGAGTAGCTACAGAGTACGAAGTTCTGTGTAAGGATGCTAGAGAAGAGGCATATTACTAGTTTTGGTCCCACTACTTTAGTTAAGGGGATAAAATATTAACAAATGTCTGATTTACACAACAATATAATGACTAAATAGAAATATAAGACAATCGGTAAAGGATTCCACAAGACATTGTTAAGTACCAAAGATTCATTTTTCTTTGAGGAAAAAGTCATCATGACCTGTGATAGTCAGGAAAGCCTTCAGGGAAGGCATTTGAAGGTAAGATTAACCTAAGTTTTTATCTGTCATTGTGTAGTTGTATATCTGTTGGAGCAGAATAGGCAAACCAATAGCTTATGATACTCAAAGAGTTCACAGCTAGGTCTCAATTAGCGTAAATAATGAATCCTCTGAAGTAGTAGCATTATTTGAATTCATACTATATAATTCTATAGCTGGAACCAGTTACTTTATTTTACATAATTGTAACTTTGAATAGTGTAAATTCAAATGCATTTGACCACTTCAGTAGGTTCATTATTTATGCTAATCTAGACCTAGCTGTATTTTGGACAAAATCACCTGCTTCAGGAAACTAAACCAAAGTTTTGAAACCATTATGGTTTCTAGCATCTAGTTTCTGTACCCATGTTTGTACTTCAAGAGGTCAATCTTATAGTTTTTTGTTTGTTTGTTTGTTTGTTTAATGATGGGACCACCCATAGTAATACCAAGGGGAGAAAGAAAATGATAATGATAGGAATTTAGAGATGATCTAACCCAATGCCCTGATTTTACCCAAGACAAATTTAGAGAAGTCAGTTGCCCACAGGTATGTTTATTTGTTTTGGGGTGTGATTTAATGGGCAAACAAACTGCCTCTACTGATACAAATTGACATCTGGTGTACAGAGTTTTAGAACCTTGGGTCCTGAGCCATTAAGCAACTTGCACAAGGTCACTCATTAAGCATGTTTGTAAGTGTCAGAGACAGGACTTGAACCCAAGTCTTTCTGACTGAAGCTTACCTTCTAACCACTACTACTCCCACATGAACTCAGGACTTCTGACATGAAATTCAGTGATTTTTACTGTGAGCTGCCTTCCTACTTTTCGTTGTGGTTAGCTATAAGTGTGACAGAGGGTGAGTCTAGCATAATGAGAAAGGGCTGCCCTCTGCCAGATGGACTAGATTGCACTTTAGAGTAAAACATTAACTTGGCGGCTGATATAAATGTCCTGAGCCTTTCTCTCTGTCTCTCTCCTTTTCGGATCTTTCCTTTCATCAGTCCTTGGCCTTTCTGAGATGGTTTTGGTGGTAATCTCCTGCCAACATAATTCTTTGTGAGTTACTTTCGTTTGTAAAACCTTTCACCGCATGAAGATGTTTATTTAATTAGTAAAAGTTCAATTTTTTTGTCACTGACAGAGCACCGTACATCACTATGTCTAGAGAGTCATTAGATGGAAAATTAATCAGGGTGGAGAACAGCTGAATAAAACCCCAGCCCTCAGTGTAATTTTCCCATCCCTGGCTCAGCTGTGGATACTATATGGAGCCAACTCTCAGAGGACATCTTGGACTATTCCCACCAGTGTGAAGGCACAGTGAGTGCGGCTGTTACTCACCTTGGCAGATATTATGATATGGCTGCTAAGGGACAGACCAGAGGGGATAGGGGAATGTAGGCCTGGATGTGCTGAGCATAAAATTGCCCACAAGGGAGTTTCTTTGACTGAGTTGAGTGAAAGTATTTATCTGCCAAAGTCTCTATTTCAGTACAGGTATATGTCAGCTATTTCTGCCCTTGGGGGGTAGAGGGGAGAGCTGGGCCTGAGACCCTGAACCTACCTAAAATTGGAAGTTGCAGGCACAGCAAAGTCAGGACCCCATTCTGGACGAAGGAAAGAAAAAAAAAGGATGTGAGCTGAAATACACACACAGTCCTTTGTTTGAACAATGATTAATATTTGCAGGCCATTCTATAACAACTTCATCTCTCTGGAGCCTCAGTTTCCTTATTTGTCAAATGAAGGAACTTTGAAGAGGTAATCTAGCCTCTTCATTTTAGAAAGAAGCAAAATATCTTGCTCAAACTAGCTGGATCCACACTGTAAGTGGCAGCGTAAGAGCAAGAACCCAGGTTCTCTGACTTCTAGCCTAAGAATCTTCCTACATCACCACATTAGCTCTCCTAGATTAGAGGCAGTTAGATGGTGCAGTGGATAGAGTAGAAGACTTGAGTGAGTAGTTTAATCTCTCTCAGCATCAGTTCCCTAATTAGTAAAAAGAAGGTAATCACACCTGCTTCAAGGGGTTATTATGATAATGAAACGAAAAAATATCTAAAGTGCTTTGTAAGCCTTAAAGCACCATGTAATAACAATAGAGACAATCTATCATTAATACATCTCATTTCAGCCTCACAAAAACCCTGGGAAGTAGGTGCTATTATTATCCTTATTTTACAGTTGAAGAAAGCAAGACAAACAAAGGTTAAATTACTTGCCCAAGGTTACACAACAAATAAGTATCTGAGTCAAGATAGGAACCCCTGACTTCAGGCCCAACGCTCTATCCACTGCACCACCATCTGCCTCTATACCACACTATATAAATGTTGATACTTTTATACTGCTTCCCCTTCTGTCCTGGCTATACCATAGGATTGCTGTGAGGATCAAATGAGTTAATATGTGTTAAAGTGTTTTGGGAAATTAAATTTTAAAACATTAAATATTAAAACATTAACATTACACTCATAGGATTTGGGGTTAGGTAGTATCTCCTAAACCCCTCATTTTACAAATGAAGAAACTGATGGTCCATAGACAGGAAATGACTTGCTTAAGTGGGAGAGTCAGGATTAGAAGCCAGGTTGTCTGATGCCAAAAGTAGTACTGTTTCCACTAAATTACATTTTTTTTCTTTGTGTAGAACTGTGACTTTATTGATATAGGGAGTTTCTCAGAAAAGGGGAAAAAATCCCTCTTCCAAAGCAGATCAATAACATTCTCCAAGATAGAACAAAGGGATGTTTAAGTGACTTGCTCAGGGTCACATAGTCAGGAATTAAATCTAGGTCATCCTGACACCAAGGCCAGGCAGCTCTTTCTCCACTACAACACAATGCCTCTCCAAAATTCCGAGGCCTATGTTCTGTATTATCTAGACTAACAATGCATCTGTAGATAAATCTGATTATTTATAGAAGGCTCAAAGACTACTTCGCTGCTGTTGTTCTCTTCTTCTCATTGTTATTCCAGCCACTCTCTAATGTAGCCTTTCTCCTGTTCTTCCAGTCTACCTTCTTCACATCATACTCTAGCAGGTGACTTGGTTTACTCTCTTGAACTTACTCCCTTGACTCATCCATTAAGACTTCACTCCTGTCTCTGGCTACACCTCACTCCTGGGTTCTGGGATCTGTTTCTTCTCAGCATTTTCATGTCAGCCCCGAACCGATGATTTTCTACTTCTCAGCTGAGATTAACTATAGCCAATAGTTTAAGGTATCCTTTTTTGTTCCAGACTTCTCTCTGAGTTTATTCAGTCCATCCAAGGCTTCCTCTAGTTCCTAACATAGTTAGGAAACAATCCACGCTTGAGTCTTGAATTGATTATTTCTAGTGGGGGCTATTGTTTGTCTTTCAGGCAAAACATAATACACAGCACAGCAGGAAGCAGAGAGCCTGAAAATGATAATTGCAATAATAATAATAATAATAATAACGATACTTTGTTTTTATATAGTACCTTTCATCTAATGTACTCAGAGCGCTTTCATACATTAAATCTCACAACACCCTTCTAGGTTAAGGTAAGTACTCTATTTCATACCAATTTTAGAGATAAGTAGATTGAGTTGTAGATGCTATATATAATATTTTTTTTAAAGCAAGATGAATCACTCGTCTGAACTACATCTGGAGCAGAAGGCAGGGGTCTTGTCTCCCAGGGTGCTGAATCATCATTACAGGGCATTGCTTCATGAAGGAAACAACATGGTATAATGTAAAGAGAACTGAATTTGGAGTCAGGAGTCCTGGGGGAACATACTCCTTCTACCCTCTTCCCTAAGACTCACTTTCCTCATCTGCAAAATGGGGACAATAATTATACTGTCTATCTTATAGGAATATTGTTAGGGAAACATTCTGTAGAGTACTATATAAATGTGAGTTATTATTATTATTATTATTATTATTATTATTATTATTATTATTACTAAGCATTACTTGTAAGTCTCAGTTTCCATATATAGAAGCCAAGGGGGAGTTTGGCTTCTTCCTGTAATATGCTGATCTCTCACAGATCAAAGAAATTGTGTAAACACAATGTAATAAATGGGCAGCATGTATTGTGGAGCAGAAAATGAATTTGGAGCCTGCTTCTGAACGCCCTGCTGTGGAAAGCTTTTTGTTGTTTTTTCTTCATTTTGCTTAATTCATAAGAGTAAAGCTAGGGGAGAGTCTGAGAAGGATTGTGTAGGTGCAGAAAGGAAGCAGGTGTGGACTAATGCTTGGCATAAAGGAAGCCATCTCATTTCAGAAAAAGGATTAATATTTGAAATCAAGAAACTCTGTTCTCTTCTAAACCTTGTTCTTACTGCCAGGGTGACCAGATTCCTCCTACCCTCCATTTTGTGTTCTGTTGAATTGTGCACTAGAGAAGATGTTAAACTGGATGTCAGGAGTCTGAGGTTTTATTACTAGCTCTGCCATTAACATGATGTGTTGTCTTGGGTAAGTCACTGACTCTGAAGCACCCTGGCTATCTGTTTCTGCTTCTGTCAAATGGTAGGAGTGAACTCAGTGATTTCTAATGTACTTTCTGACTCTAACTTTCTGCATTCTCATTTATTTATCTCCTAGCACTAACCTTCTATGTTATAAAATCTTCCTTGTTTTGATATTCTATGTTCCATTTTCCAATCCAACAAACATTTAGCAAGCACCTACTAAATGCAATGTTCTATCTAAGGTGCTGGGAACACAGAAGCAAAATGGAAAATAGCTACTAAGAGAACATGACATGTAAATACATAAGTATATAAATGGCTTTTGTGAAATGAAAGAACACTAAACAGCTAGTGATTATGTTCTAAGTGTCTCCAATTTTTTTAGGTTTTAACATCACTTCCTTGTTTTAAAAATAGGTATAATGTTATCTATGTATTTCACAGGGCTGTTTTGAAAGGCCAGTGAAATAATGGAAGGAACTGTGCTTTCTTTACCTGATTTGTCCTGTAATGTAACTTCTGAGATCCCTCACTCACTTGGTACTCACAAGTTTGCAGGCTGGGTTCCCAAAGGAGTGACTATTCTCACAGGTACCAGAGTACCTTGTGAGATTAAACTCCTAAAGCTACAACTCACAAACCCCCACAGATGTACCTAACTTTAATAGTCAGTCAGTAGATTCAACTAACTCAGTGCAAAGTCATTGAGTAGCTACCCAACATTCCTCCCATAAACCTGAGAAATATTCTTTCATAACTACACACAGAATCAGTTGGAAAGAGTGGACCCAAAGTAAGAGTACACCAGTAATGAGGCACACACATAGGGAACACATGTGGCCCAGATAGTTCATGCCTTCATCACTTCAGGGGCCCCAGTGTCCTTTCTTCTACCCCCTACTTTGGTGAGCATCTCAGCTAGCCAACTCTTTTAGCCAGGATCCCCGAGCTTGCTCCATCCCCAGAGTTTGAATCACAACTGCCAGGGCTAAATCCCTTGTTCTTCCAAGGTTCTCTTCTCTACTCCCAGCAACCATAATCTTAGAAGTCACTGCCAGCTACCTATTTTGTCTAGGATTAGAACTGGGTGTGTTAGTTCCTATTGAGCCAGTAGTTCCACATAAGACACTATAGCCAATGGAAAAGGGGATGAAAGAGTAGTCCTCTCCCCTTCCTACTTGCTGTCCTCTGGTAAAGACATAAGAGTCACATTCCACAATGTTGCTTCTGGTCTTGACTATATTGACTTTCAAGGCTGTGAAGCTTGATTTTTAATGGTTACCAAGCACATTAAGCCAACCAATGGCAAACTATCTCTTTAACTGTATCATAGAGAGCTCTTTTGTACTCTCTGAGGGCAAAATAACAGGGTATGGATACCTATTTTGCATTTTTAAAAAAAGTCACTTCAACATATCCTCATGTCTATTATCTGTCTTTAACTTTCTTTGATGACACTGATTGACTTCTTGGGGGACTGCCACCCAATACACACTATATTCTCATCCACTTACTCTCTACTCAACAAACTGGACAATTCCCAATGTGGTTCTGAAGAAAGCTAGATTTGGAAGCAGAAGACCTGGGTTTGAATTGATGTACTTCTAATTATTAGCTATATATGACCTCAAGCAAGTTACCTAACCTCTCTGTGCCTAAGTTTCTTATCTGCAATTGAGAGTTGAACTAATTGATCTCCAAGATCCTTTCACACTCTGATCCTGTGGCCCTTTAAAATATACCCTGTGCTGTAGCATTTCTGTTCCTTTCTTTGTGCATATTCGTTGTGCCTAGACTGTCTTTCCTATTTCCCCACCTGTTGAATTCCTATTCCTTTAAAGCTTAATATCCTTTCCTTCAGGAAGTCTTCCTGTTACTATGGAAAGACTCCTAAACTTGGAATCATGCATTCTGCATTCAAATTATAGCTCTGCTGTGTATTATCTGTATAAATTTGAATCACCTAATCACTCTGGTCCTCAGTTTCCCCATCTGTAAGAAGAAGAGGTTAGACTAGATGGCCTCTAAGGTCTTTTTAAGATACAGATCTGTGAGTTTATGATTAAGTTGGGGCATGACATTCTTCCTTAGTTTTTTTCTTAGTACTTTGTTTCCACCTCTCTAATAGGCCTATCCTATACTATAGTATTGGATATTATAGCTCTCTGTTTCTATCATATCTCCCTACTAGACCATCATATCCTTAAAAGTATAGACTAGGCTTTGTCTAAACTTTGTATTTCTTCAGACTATACGTACAGTAGGTTTTAACACTTTCCATTGTATTATGGTTGCACTCATGTAATATCAAGAAATCTAAGGGGAAGCTCCAGCATGTTAGGTGTATCTAATATAAAAATGTATAAGAAGGAATGGACAGGACTCACAAAGGATAAATAGGCACGGATAGATCGTGGTCTGAAACATTAGAACAGTTATTTACTCTCGTGAGATCACAGATCCATCAACCCATCTAAATGTCTTTTGAGTTGCTGCATTGTATTTGGAAATAGTAACACGACATTTGAGTGTAAGGTGGCATTATTAGTTGGGAAGGTGACTTTATACAAGCCCTAAATATGGGTTCAACAGTGTAGCTCACTCAGGGGTCTCTGAAGAGAGTCATTCTTTGCATATAATGCATGATGATTATGTCCTTGCATATTTGAACAGATAGATCCATAGATTAAAAATGATACTAGCTCAAAGTAAACACAGAGCCACATGATTAATACCGCTATTTGGCAAAGGGCCTTCAGAACAAACCACCCGTTTGATTGCCTCCTGTCCTGTAGATTGGCCATGAAGCTGTCTCAGGACATCTGCATAGGGCAACAATGCTGCCCCAACATCTGTACTCCCCTCCTCTGTCAGTGTAGCAGCTGCTGTCTCCACAACTGAGGGGATAAGTGTCCAAGGCCTTTGTTCCCAAGGACTCTGACATTCTCCTGGCTATACAGAACAGCAGAACTGAAGAATCAGTAGAGATATTAGCCAACAGGACAGCTCTGCATAAACGCCACTGACTACTCATTATAATGGAAACTGAGCAGCTCTCTAGCAGCTGACCTTAGAAGGCAAAGCACAACAATAGGAGGTTGTGATATGAAAAATACATCTTTTCCCCCATATTTGTTCATTGTCTCATTTCTTGCAGAAATTCAAAGCCCTTTATATTAATCCTTCCCTCCAAACCCCAACACTAAATAATGGCTTCCCACTCACCTAAGGTAAGCTATAATTCCCTAACTACTCTCCCTTCTAAGAGTTCATAGCATCATACAATGTTAAAGCTGGTAGGGAATGTTAGAAAATACTATATATATATTAGAGCTATACACACACACACACACACACACGTGTGTGTATATATATACATGTATGTATAGGGAGTGTATGTATTTATATGATGAAAGTAAGTTTAGAGCATAAGATTTTAGTATTGGAAGAATTGGAAGAGACCTTTGTAGGTAAGATGTCAGAACATTCCATAGACTGTTAGAGCTGGAAGATACCTTAGGACAAAGAATGATATGATATAAAACTTAGAATGTAGGAGTTACACAGGTCCTTAGAAACCCTACATTCAACCCCCTATTTTGTTGATGACAAAACTGAGGCAAAGAGATGGAGGGCAGTTTGTTCAAGTTCAGGAGCTAATTGGTGGCAGGAAGCAGAGCTCAAGTCTCCTAAATCTCAGGCCACTTTTTTTTTCATTATTGATTAGATATCTCACTGTGGCTTACTGTAACTCTGCTGGTTCTGGCTGGTTTCTGGGTACTAGTCATTCCTAATCTCACTTGCCCTTTCAGACTCAACACTTCCAGACCTATCACCCCACAGAATCCCTAAAACAGGATATAAGTTCTAGCCAAACACTGTTGGTCCTTAACCATAACATCTGTGACTTCTCTCACTCTGTTCACTCCACCTGAGTCAAATGATTAGTGATTAAAAGAAGACCTTAGAGATTATCTATTCTAAATCCTTCATCTGAGATAAAGGAAAACTGAGACCCACAGAGAGAAATGTGACTTATCAGTGATTACATATATAATAAGTAGCAGAGTCAGGATCTAAAACAGGTTTTCTGATTCTAAATCTAGAATTTTCCCAGTACTTCATGGGACCCCCTCTCTTCTTTCCCTTTCTTACTTAACCTTGCCTGTTCAAATCTTGCCTATCCTTCAAGGCCCAGCTCCAATACCATCTCATCTATGAAGCCTTCCCTGACTCCCTCAGCTTAGCTGAAAGTGATTCCTCCTTCCTCTGATCCTCTACACACACACACACACACACACACACACACACACACACACACACACACACATACACACGCACACACACACACCCTATCTACTTCCCAGGTTTGTTGTGAGGATAAAATGAGATAATAATTGTAAAACACTTAGCATAGTAACTGGCACATAGTAGGTACTATGTAAATGTTAGCTATTATCTATCACCTATCTATATACACATAGATTATAGATTATATATTACATATATATATACACACACATGCATATATGTGTATTATATATATATATATGCATATATATATATGGCATGATACATAGCCATAATGTATAATATATATCTGTGTGTATATGTATATATACATGTATGTATAGCTACATCTATCTATCTATCTATCTGTCTATCTATCTATCTATCTATCTATCTATACCTTATGTGTATATTATTTGCAATTCTGCCTTGTACTATATATATTCCTGCCATTGTCTTCTACTGGCTCTATACAGTCTACCTGACAGTTCCAAGCAAAGCTCCTTGTATATAGTGGGCACTCAGTAACTATGCATTGGATTGGATGGAATGATTATACACAGTGAACAATACTTTCTAAGTATAAGAGAAAAGGGGCTTAGAAGAGAATTGAATGAAATTAGTTCTCTCCCTGGAGACAATCATGAGCACTGGCTTTGCTGAGCTCTCAGATTCACCATTTGGAAATTGGATTAAAGGTAAAAGATTCTGGGAGGCAGCACTTGGCCTCCAAATATAAGGATGATAGTTCACATTGATATAGCACTTTAAGGTTTTTCCAAGCATTTTTCTTATATTGACTCATTTGATCCTCACCACATCCCTCTGAGGTAGGTCTCTATTTTATAAGAAAAGAAACTGAGGCTCAAAAAAATAAGTGATTTTTCCCATTGTCACAAAGTTACTAAATATCTGAAGTTGGATTTGAATTCAGGTTTCTTGGGACTCCACTGTTCCGCAATGTCCTATCTTGCTTCTTTTAGGAGAGGTAATGTAGAATAGTGGAAGGAGTCTGAGGCCTATGTTCAAGTTCAAACTCAGAAAACTTGCTACATGTGTCACCCTGGGAAATTCCCTTCACTTCTCCATGCCTCTGTTTCCTTATTTGAAAAAAAAAGAGGATACCAATACTTGAATTACCTACCTTATAACGTGGTTATAAGGAAAACATTTTGTAAACCTGAAAGGCCTAAAGAATTGGGAGTCATTATCACCCTGTCCATGATGATTTTCAGCATAAGGCTGACAACACAGTATGCACTCATTAATTATTTGTTGCCTTATTGAGAGACAGTGTGAAAAAAAGAAGAAAGAAAGTGGGAGAAAAAGTACATGGCTTGCAGCGAGAAGACCTTGAGGTATTGGTATGTTTCTGCCACTTATCAGCTCTAGAAAATCATTGAACTTTTCTGAGCCTTAGGTTCCTCATCTATAAAATGTATATAAACATATTGGCACAAGTTACCCTACAGGAAGATTCTGGAAGGATCAGTTGACATGATAGATAAGAAAACAGAACCAGACTCGGGGTTGGAAAAGACCCAGAGGCCATCTAGTTCACTCCCCTAAGCTTCCGAATAAGATATTTCGAGACCCTGAAACCCAAGACACTGAAAAATGAAATGATTTCCCTAAGATAACATAGTTAGAAAGCGGAAGAGCTGGGCTACAAATGCAGCATCTCTGGACCCAAGTCCATTGCTTTTTCTGGTAGTAGAGCAGCCTGTATTTTCGCAGATATCAATTTCAAAGAACTACAATGATGGGAGTGCCAGTAATGTTTAACAACCAGATCTCCAAAAAGGCACAACATACTTTTAACTTTAATTTATATTATTAACAGTTTTCCATCATTTTCTTAAGTCTAGATAATCAACAAAATGATAAATCAATCCCTGATCCAATTTCTGAGTTGTAAATGTTCACACTGAAAAATTGAAGAACTGTCTCTCCTGCTGATAGAAACTGCCTCTAACACACTTTTGCTATGACCTACCTTCTAAGAGGCAGTTCTCAAAGCTGGGAAAACCTGAGTTTCTCTTTTTCTTCGTTTTGTTTAATTTTATAGTCCCGACTATTTCTGGAAATCTTCAGCATACAAATAAATTGTCATCTGCAAAAAAAAGAAAAACAAAAACAAAACTGATGAGAAAAATCAGAAGGGGGATGGGAAAAGAATCAAAAACACTTGGCTTTTATTTCTTTGGTGTATGTGTGTGAAGTGATGAACTTCATACTCCAAAGAGAGAAAGGAACCAGAGCAAAAAAAAAAAATAGTCCACAAATTAGGAGACAGTGCTGGGTAAAGTGAATGTCATGGAGGGGGGGAAGTTATTGCAAAAGGGAGAAAAAATCAGGAAGGAAGTGACTTAGAAGGTTATTTGCTAAGGACCCCTGTGGGGCCAGAGCCAGCAAGCAAATGTGCTCTACCTCACAGCTCCATAAAGAAAGCCTCAAAGAAATGATGAGATAAGAATAGAGTTCTGTCTAATTCCCAAGATCTTCAAACACCTACTGATGTTCAAACCCAAAGCTATTGCTTTCAGCACTCTTACCATCCATGTGATTTTTTTTTTTTTTGGTGAGGTTGATTTCTCTTCCCTCACCTTTCTGGGTTCATGCTGAGGCATTGCTCTGGACTTCTGTGGCAGCTCCTCTTCTGCTTCCTGCTTCCCTAGACCTCAAGCCAGTTCTGAGCACTATTAACCCACTCTGCCAATTGCCTCCCATCACCTCTCTGACACCTCTCTAGGAATCTCTTGTGTTCTCAGCTCTGGCTTACTTCAGCAGTGTTAACAGGCATTGAGGTAGAGACCAAGAGAGTATGTCACATTTTAAGATCGAGGATGTGCTCCTGGAGGACAACCCTAGGAGATAGGGCCAGATAGGAGGATGAGTCACATTTTATAAATGAGAAAACATACTCAAAGTAGTGGAAGGTTGCCTTCTCTTAGCAGCATACATTTGAGTGGATTCAGTCAAAGACCTGGATTTCAGTCTTTACTACTTCATTCCCATATGGCCTTGGAAAAGTCACTTGACTTCTAGAGGCTTCAGCCATCTTTCCTTGTCTATAAAATGGATGAGTTTGACAAGGTATCCAAATTTGACAATCCTTGTAGAGGTTATAATTATGGAATGACATGAGCACAATGAACACAAAAAGTAGGAAGGAGAATATAATAAGGACATGAGAGTCCTTATAAATAAGAGACCTTGAGACCCTGAGCCCTGACACCCTAAGAAATAAAGTGATTTCCCTAAGATCACACAATTAGAAAGTGGTAGAGCTGGACTACAGATGTAGAGTGTCAGGCCCCAAGTCCAGTGCTCTTTTCTGGTTAAAGCATCCTGTATTTTATCAGATACCTGTTTCAAAGAAGTGTGGCTAGAGTGTGCTAGTAAATGTTTAACAACCACCTTTCTGAAAAGATATGGCATACTTTTAAGTTTAATCTGCATTATTAACATTTTCTCCACCATTTTCTTAAGTCTGCTTACACAAAATATGAAGAGACTGCATAGAGGAGAGATCTCCTTTAGTTAGAGGATGAGGGAAGATTTTATTGAAGACTTGGCCTTTGGCCTGGATCTTCAATGCAGTTAAATTCAACATGCCTTTATTAAGTACTTCCTAGATGCCATCCACTACACTGAGCAATGAGTATTTAAAGACAAAAATGAAGCATTCCCTGCCCTCAGGGAGTTTTTATTCTACTGGGGGAAAATGTACACGTGTAAGTAAATTCAAATTATAGACAAAGTAAATTGGTGGAGGGCAGGACCACTAACAACTGGGGGAAATCCAGAAAAGAAAATTCTAGGAAAAGAAAATTGAATTGATGCAGGAAGGAAAGTAGGAATTTGATAATTAGTAGAATTTGATAGAGAAAGATGGGGTGGGAGAAAGAATGTGATATAAGGCAATCCAGTTTGGAATAAAAAATACATTATTAGAAGAAGCAGTATGGAATGGGGTTGGCAAAGCATATGGGGCCTGGATACTGAGCTATTGATATTCCATGCTAAGGATTTTGGACTTTATTCATTGTTCTAGTGGAAAGACATGGAAGGTTTCTTAGCTGGGGAATGATGTAATTATAACTGATTCAGGAAGTTTCAAAAGGCAACATTTATAAGCTGTCTTGGAAAGTTTGGTCAATAAACTTATTATGTGTCAGGCACTGTGCTTGATTGGAGATTATCTAGAATTTATCTCCATTTTACAGGTGAGGAAACTGAGGCCACAGGGAGATGAAGGGATTTGTCCAAGGTAATATGACTTTTTTTTTAATCATACCACAGTGCCTCTAGGTTATACGATATTTCAGTATTCAAACTGAGAAATGATAGAAGTAAAAATTAAACAGAGGGAAAAAAGAGCAAAGATATTCAGATAGAATGGACAGAATCTTGGCCTTAAGCCTGAAAAAACACAAAGCTCACAGGTAGATGCTCACTATTCACAAGTCCAGAGACTTTTTCTCAGACATTTCATCCATTACAGAATATCAATTTATCTTCTTAGGACTCCTCCCTTCCCCACAGAAGCACAGGCATCCCAGCCCTTTCCTTCTGCTCAAAGGGAGTCTTAAATACTAACTCTAAGCTGATTGAGGCAATGAGCAAGTATCAGTGTAATTATTCCTAAATGCCATGGAAACTGGTAGAAAGATGGTTCTTCTATTGGGAAATTGACCAAGTGCCTTGTAGGGAGCACTGAAATATTGGCATTAGCCAATGTCAAGGGAAGCATGACTGACACTGAACAAAAGAATCATATAATTTTAGAACTGGAAAATTATACCACTGAACATTAGAACATAGAACATAAAATATTCGAGCTAGAAGGAATCTTTTTACACAGAAGAATTAAACTAGAAAGAGCCAAAAAACGTAGAATGTTAGAACTGAAAGGGGACTGAGGTCACAGAAAGTGTTTTATGCATAGTTGGCATTTTATAAATGCCTATTGGACTGGATTGGATTGCGTTGGGTTGGGTAGAAAATAATGTTGGGGCTTGTAATATATCTTTCAACATGGAATATAGGCTCACGTTGAATATTAGAGCTACAAAAGGCCTGAAAGAGACCCTTCAGTATAACCTCCTTATTTTACTGATGGGAAAGCAGGTCTATAAAAAAGGAAAGCCAATTATCTAGACTCAGTCCCTTGCACAGCTACTAGTAGAAGCCAGGTCTCTAGAATTCTTCTGTGGTTTGCCACCTTTCCCAACACCCTTCACCTATGTGGTACAGTGGATAGAGTGTTGGGCCTGAAGTCAGGAAGATGAGGCTTCCTGCCCTCAAATCCAGCCTCAGACATTTACTAGCTGTGTCACCCTAGGCCAGCCACTTTACCCTGTTTGTCTCAGTTCCTTATGTGTAAAATGATCTAGAGAAGGAAATAACAAATCGCTCCAATATTTTCGACCAGAAAACCCTAAATGGGGTCACAAAGAGTTGGATACAAGTAAACAATAAAACTGCCCCCCCCACTAACCTGTATCAGACCTACCTCTGCAAAGAGGCTAATAAAATGTTAAAGGCCCTTTCTTTCCAAGAGAGGGAAAGCTGCAAAAATGGTTTTTAAGCAAATATCATTTCATTACACTTACATTCATGGAAGGAGCTCTGGCCATCTGAGAGTGGAGCTCTAGACACCAGTGCCTTGACTATGTTTCTATGGAATTTAGGGAAAGTCACTTCCTCCCTTGGGCCTCAGTTTATCCTTTTGTCAGTTGATATAGGTACCCTAGATAATTTCTAAGGTCCTTTTCCTCACTAATATTTTATATCCTAAAATCCTTTTTACATCTAACATTCTTATTCCTTAGAAGCTCTTCCACCTCTAGCTTCCTGTGGGTTTCTTGGCCTACTTTCTGTAGGTTATTTTGATTTTTCTGTAAGCAGTCTGCATCCCAAAGCCCACTGGGTGGCTCTTCTCTTGCAGTTCTTTTGGAAGTAGTCACCCTGTTTTCACTTATTAGTTATTACCAATCCAAACAAACACTTTCATTTTTTTTTTCCTTTAAAAATCTGGGAGAAGACTATTTTGTTGTTTTTAAAATCTATCTTAATTATATATAAGCAATGGAGATTCACAAGGATCTATTAACATAATAAATAGAACTCTGCTTCTGACTCTTTTTTTCAGATTTCCCCCATGTGACAACCATTATCTCCTGCTCTATGGGGAAAGAGCATTCCTTCCCTTTATCCTTGACCTCGTCCCTTTGTCTTGGCAGCTTTGCTGTTTCCTCATGTGTCAGCTGTGTGTCCAGCCCCTAACCAACTCCACAGCCCCCAAGGAACAGGAATCGTGTTTCCTTGACCGCTTGGGCCTTTCTATTAGGACTCATACTCAAAGAAGTTTGTTTAGCTAGATTCTCCTCTGGTACTCTCTGGGGCCCAAGCAGGAGGACTTGAGGCTCTAAGCAAGTAGATAGCTCCTGCCAGTTGGCACAAGGAGATGGCACACTTGGAGTGGGGATTGAATTGTTGCCATTGGAGATGGCAACAGATGCTTCTTGGTTGAGGATGAGTTGGTTATATCAGGGCTCTGTGGTTTGAGACAGAATCCCAATTATTTCCAATTAGGAGAATGTCACCACAGCTGCTATAAGTGGGTCTCGCCTTCCTGCTGCCAACCTGGCCTCATTTGTCTGAGAGGATGTACCTCTGCTTCTGACTTTAGATTCATATCATCCCACCCTTACTCCCATCTTCTTCTATGTTCTTTTTTTTTCTGTAGCCAAGGACATTACCTATGTGACAGAAGTTACTGCCTTCACAGATATCCTTTTGAATCATTTCCCAAACACAAACAGGGTGTAGTTCTAAGAGCAATGATTTCAGAATCAGGGGACCTTGGTTCAAATCTGGGTCCTGGGACCAATAGGTGTGTGACTTGAGGAAATCATTTCATTGTCTTGGTTTCTGGTTCCTCTTCTATAATAAATGGATTAAGAGTAGAAGAGCAGTCAATCAATAAACATTTATTAATTACCTATGATGTGTATGCAGGTACTGTGCTAAGTCTTTGGGGATACAAACACAAAAAGCAAAGACATTCCCTGCTGAGCTTACACTGTTCTATGATCCCTAAAGTATCACCTAACTCTAGCATGATTCAACATTTTGTGTGTTTGCTACCCAGAATGACCCATCTTCTCTAATATTTCCTTCTCATTCCCAGGCTCACCCTTTACCTCAGTGGTAAAGGATAAACTCAGATAGAAACGGGAACCACTAAAATGTATATTAAGTATCTTAGAAAATTGCATATTAATATTACCTTTGTTCTATTGTATTTTTATTTATTTTCTTAAATATTTCCCAATGATGTTTAAGTCTGGTGATGTGGCACTTGGGGAGCATTGTGGGTTGTGTGTTTGACTCCTGTGCTCTACGTCATCCAGGTTACCCTGTACATGAGACAGTCATAGGGTGAAGCCAGCCCAACATGCTAAATGCTCAAGGCAAAGAAAAATTTGGTTTCCTTCCTCTTGGTATGGAACATGATGAAGAAGCTCATAGAAACTGGAGCAGGAGAAGGAACACATACATTCACCTGGAAAAGTTTAGCACCTTTCACAATGCAACAGATCTGGAAAATGTTCCTTATACAGAGTTTCATCATCCCTTTGCCTGGGGCTCTCACTGTTCTTTATCCAGATAGGTATCTTTAATGCAGAGAAAGGAGCTGACAGTATTAGTCCAGCCCATTTGTTTTACAAATAAGTAAACTAAGGCACAAAGAGCTTGAACAATGTTACACATGTAAGAAATGGTGGAAATAGGATTTCCTCTAGCTGTCTCCACATCCCCTTGGGGGGAGTTGAGGTGGGGAGAGGAAGAGTAGAGGAAGGGTTAGTGTGGGAATCTATCTTCTATATCAAATTGCCTCCCTAATTTAGAAAAAGGTTTTATCACCTATTCAAACTCCAAGTTTCCTCAGAGCTTTTCTTTTTTTTCCCCCTGCAAAGTCATCTACCTAAGCCTTGGTTTTTAAATCAGAATCAATCAACAAACATTTATTAAATTCCTACTATGTGCAAGTCACTGTGTTAAATAGGATCTGGAGCTACAAATAGAAAGAATGAAACCATCTTTGCTTTTAGGACCTAGTTTTTCAGTCTTAATCCTACAGCATATTAGCCATAGTAGAAGCTATACCTCTCATTGATCCTCAGTTGTTGTTGTTTTTTTTTTTTCATGTGTAAACCATACACTTTCCTTTCTTCATTGGGGTTATTCCAAGGATCAATTGATAACAGAATAGTAGCTGATATTTAGAGTTTTAAAGTTGGCACAGCATTTTGTGTACAAAATTCCTTAATCACAATAGCCTGTGAGGCATTTCATTAAATTAAAGACATAATCAGAAAGCAGGCCATTTTCTCAGTAAGTCTTATTAATGTCAATAGTCTATTATAATATGGAGCACTGAGCTCTGTTATAGAGTCAAGAGATCTGAATTTGAGTCTTAACTGCCATGAATTAGCTCTCTGATATTGGAGAAAACACTTCCCTTTCTCTGAGAAGTAGTTTCTCTATCTATCTATCATCATAATCATCACGTATCTACTCATTTAAAAAAAAATTTCTCATCCACTTATCCTTTGTTTAAGTGACTTGCCCTGCTTATGTTCCTAGGCTCTTATAAAGAATTGATGTAATAATGGATATACCAATTCTTTATGACCTAGGAAGGGCTATACACATATAAGAGACGGTTATTATTATGAATCAAGCTAAGAACCTTTATGTTTTCATTAGAGTAACATTGTCTGTCTTTGATGAAAAGGATGTTATGGACCTGTCAATGATACAGAATGTGCTTTGAGTTCTCTAGAAATTGCAATGGTTTTCTTGAAGCTATCCACACATACAGATTTAGCATTTTAGTTCTAGGATGGAAATTCAGAGACTCTCTGAATTTATAGTTGAATAAATTTAAACCCAGAAAGGAGAAATTACTTGGGTCATGGGCTCACATGATCTGGAAAGGATCTTGGAACTCATCTTATCCAACCCTTTTATTTTACCTGTCAGGAAATTGAGGCCCAGGGATTTGAATAGACTTACCCATAGATATATAGGTAGGGAGTTAAAGTCAGGATTTAAATTCAAGTTCTCTAACTCCACATCCAGTATACCAAGTTAGGGGTTACCCACGAGGTGAAGACAGGTCTGCCTAATCTCAGCGCAGTACTAATTCTTCCACATTCACCACTTCTACCAGACATATGGATAGATGAGGAAGAATCACTGAAGGGAAAGAATTAGTGGGGTAGGGTTGATGCCCGTTAGATGCATTTATTTATATGATGGCTGTGGGGTTATGTGTGTGGCCAGTGAATTTGAAGCACAGTAAAACCTACCAGTCTAAGGAAGGAATTGAACTGATGACCCCAACCTTATTAGCCACCCCTCAGTCAACTGTCCACAGACAATAAAGATATTAATCCTGAATTAAATGAGTGCCTAATAGATCTTTTCAGTTTACTCTTTGTACCATTTGCATACCATGTGACCCATGCCTGACTCTTAGAGATTCCAATTATCTCATGCTAGAGGTTTCCAGACAAACTGGAAGATATGTTAACTAGACAGATAGAGTTGCCCCTGTATGTCCTCCAAGTCTCCTTCTCTAAGGTATGCTATATCCTCAAAGACTGGCACTTTGATTTATCTTTGGAAACAGTTTCACATCCGTGTGAGGAAGTTTCCCATGGTGCTTACACTTGGGTGTGCCTGCAGGTATATTTAGAAGTTTTGAGAGCTATTTTGCATGGTTGAGAAAGAGAGGACTAAAATGTCTGGAATTCAAATAATGGAAAACAACATGAACCGATGAAGAGTTAGATAAACCATTTGATTCTTACCACTCTTAGCACTTATGTTATCATCCAGTGTTAGAACTGAAAATAATCTTAAAACAGAGAGAATATCAAAATTTAGTAGCACTATGTCTTAGACATAGACTGTTACTGGAGATGATAGAATCATCTCTCTAGAGGTAGAAGGGAATTCAGAAGCTATCTAGTCCAAATGCCACATGTGAAACCCAGACATAAAGAAACTAAGGCCTAGGAAGGTTAAATGATTTGTCCAAAGTCACTAAGGTGGTAATTACTGGAGGTAGGATCTGAATTTAGGTCTTCTGACTCAAAAGTCAATGATTTTTCACTTTACGAGAGCTGCAAGGGAAATTACTAAGCATCCAGTCCATGCCCAACATGTGAAACCCAGAGATGACTTGTCAGGTCCACAGAAGGGATAGATCTTGTCCAAGGTCAGTCATTTGGGATGAGTGGAGAAAGAATTAAGCCTCCACAAATGGAGTACTGATCTTCAACAAGGGCAGAGGTCCTGGGATCTTTGAGACGTTCAGGACATTTGGCATCATATGTTATCGAAAAGTTCTAAATAACTTGGTCAATTCAATTCAGCAAATATTTATTAAGTGCCTACATTGTGTCAAGCACTGTGCTAGGCTCTGGGTATATAAGACCCTTGATCTCAAGAAACTTATTTTTAAGGGTGAAGCAACATAAACATAGAAAATGAAATTAAAACAAGACAAAACAAAACAAAACTTCTTAGTGCAGCACATTAGAAACAAAGAAGCTTTCAGAATTGGCTTATAGTAGGTGGGGACACTCATAAGGTTTGAATGAAGTAACAGAATTGAGGAAGCAAATATGGAAAGAATATACATTCCAGGGGGATGAGGGAAGTACATTCCAAAGACACGGGGGAAATCTCCTGTGTCATTGAATCAATACAAGCGATAGAATGGATGGGAAATGTAGAGGAAAGAGCAAGTAGTACATTTTGGATGGAATATAAAATTCATGATGACAAACAATGTATAAATAATCCTAAAGTGGTTGTCTGGACCCAGATTGTGGAAGGCTTCAAAAGCTAAACAAAGAATCTTATGTTTTATTCTAGGGGCAAGCAGAAGCCATTAGTGTTTCTTAAGCAGGAGAAAGATATAGTCAGACTTGTACTTTAGAAATATCAAATTAATACCTATATGAAGGGTAGATTGGAAAACAGCATTGACCAGGGGCTAGAAGTTAAGTTGGGAGTGTAGTACCTCCCTCTGGGCTCACTTCCCAACTCACAGTGGATTGGTAGGTCACATTGACAGAAGAGAGAATTCTCCTTTCCCCCTTGAGGTTCTAAAGAGTAATCCCAAGAGGATGAAATTTCTTGGTTGCTTTTGTTTTTCATTTTGTTTTATTTTTTTTGCTCAATTACATGTAAAAATTATTTCAACATTCATTTTTTAAAAATTTGAATTCCAAATTCTCTCTTTCTTTCCTTCCTTTCCCTCCTCCGTCAGAAGACAAGGAATTTGATATAGATTATAGATGCATAGTCATGCAAAACATATTTTCATATTAGCCATGTTACAAAAGAAAACACAGACCAAAAAGAAACACCACCAGCAACAAAGAAACATAAATTACACACACACACACACACACACACACACATATACACTCATATATATATGGGGTGTGTGTGTGTGTTTGTGTGCTTTGATCAGCACCCAGACTCCACCTCTGGGAGTTGGATAGTGTTTTTCATCATAAGTTCTTTGGAATTGTCTTGGATCATTGTGTTGCTGAGAAAAACTAAGTCATTCATAGTTCATGATCATTACAATTTTGCTGTTACTGTCTACATTGTTCTCTTGGTTCTGCTCCCTTCACTGCTTTAGTTGATATAATATGTCTTTCTATGTTGTTGTTGTTTTTTTCTGAAACCATCTTGCATATTATTTCTTAGAGCACGACATCACAATTCCATCACAATTATATACTACAACTTATTTAGTTCTTCCCCAATTGATTTGGCTGGGATTTCTAATACAGTTATTCATGATCTCCTATCCAATGTGCCTTCCCAATATTAACGAACAAGCATAACTCTATTAGCTTCTAGAAAAGGGTATTTAGAAGCATCACCCATTTTTTTGGCATAGAGGTAATGGACTCATGATGCATACATTTTTTAATAGATACCATGCTGCTATGGAGGATGGCAAGACAAAGCAAATAAAACTAAAGGATCATATAAAAAAAATGCACACACACGTGTAACTATGAGAGTAAGAAATAGGAAAAATTTTAAGAAAAGGAAAAAAAAATGAATGCCTCATTCCTCGTCATCAGCCTGGGCACTAATATGAAAAGGTTAAACCAAGGAGATCAGTATCAAATTCCATTCTCCAACCCCTTCTAATCAATTAATTATAATCATGTTCAAGTCCCAATCTTCCCACTCACCTTCTTCATACACTCAGTGGAATTCTGTCATTGACCCCCCTGCTTCTTCAGCAGGTTAGCCAGGGTCAGTCATGCAACACAATGACTTCTGGGGAATTCAACTCATTATTTATAAACATGATCCTCACCTCCTCCCCTTATACACACATACACACACACACACACACACACACACACACACACACACACACACACACACACACACCCTCTGGCCTCAAATCAGTGAATCTTTCTCTGTGATTTATTGTAAGTTAGGTTTCTGTACAACCAGGGGAGAGGAGGCATGCATGAGGGAGAAGTATTCAGAAATTGTCCTTACAGGGACACCACACTTCAACATCACCTCTTCTTTTACAAAACCTGGATCTGTGAAAATTCATTGTAGGCATAGACAACTATCCTGGAGACTAGCTGCAAGTCTGCAAAGAGAACAGAGTCTTTGGAAAGCACTTGTAGGTTTGGCTCATGAATGAACACAGTAGTGGCAGGTTTTTTCAGCAAGCAAAATTATTATGTAGGATGATCAAGTTGTTACAAGATTCTATATACTCATGCTGTTCCATGCCCCAGGAGTCAACCAATGACCTATCAATGGATGTTTCTAGTTGCCTTGTTGAGAAAAGAATGAAAACATGATCTGCTCATCTGTGTTAGCCACAGTTGAGGTGTGGTGATGGTGAGGTACAAACACAGCTGCTGCTTTTTCTCCATTATCGTATGATTCCTCACTGCCATTGTTATAGCAAAACCTATTGCCCTGGGTTGGCTTCCGAGACCCAGACTAAGAATCAATGTCCAATAGGGACCTTTTCCTATCACATGATCTGTGACCACAGTCCATTGTCTGGTCTTCCACTGATGCCACTTCCACTAACAAAAAAAAAATGGACATGGCCAATATGGCATTTTTTATAAACTTGGCAATGCATTTATGCTGCAAGGTTTTTTATTTTTGTTTTTTTCCCCATAGGCTGGTAGGGGGTAGGTGGGAGAAAGATAAAATAAATGTTCGTTAATTGAAAAATTTTTTAAAGAAAAAATTTACTGATAAAGTATAACAAGAACCATTGTAAAGCACTGCCAGCCCTGAGGTACACTCTCTCCTCATGTACACACACACACACACACACACACACACACACACACACACACACGCACACACACACACACACACATACTTGGGACTTTGGGTAGGGGGATCAAACTTAAAAGGACTGAGGCACGAGTATAGAAAAACCTTGTAAAAATATGAAAAAGTCTATATTCCTGAACATGGAAGTCTTTTTCTCCTTTTTTGTGGAGATTTCATGGCAGTCCTTTTAGGTGTAGCCCTCTAAGTTTGGCACATTAGTATCTTTTATAAGCCAGCTTTCTTTCCATCAGAAGAAGTGATGATCCCTGAAGGTGTTGCCAACCTTGGGAACTGTCTTTTCACCTCCATCTGCATCTTATTATCAGTCACTAGCACTCCCATAAGCTGCTATGAACTCCATTTGCTAGTGAGAGACTCCTTTCATGGCTCTGATGGATCTCCAAGTTTTATCTCTTGCCAATGGACTTCCATCTCAAGACATGTGTTCACCTAAAGTTAAGCAAGAATAAATACAAAAGATATGGATGCAACATTTGTTCATGGACACATGACAACTATATGAAAATAGAACAATTCCTTTTCCCCTACTTGGCAGCTCACACCATATTCCTCACTCAAAAGCTGCCAAGGAAAGGAATCAGAGATCAAGAGCTGGAACCTTTTGTATGCATACTTATGAGTCATCAGTCTTTCTGCCTCTGAAGTTAATTAGAAGGCTTTTCATGATCATATAGTAATGACATCGAGTCACCATGGCTGAAACCCAGATATGCAAAGTTCCACATCTTGAATTGGAGGCAGGCAAAGAATGCCCATGCATGCTACAAGATTTGGACCATCACTGACCAATCCCCCACATACAATAAACTATCATGATAGTCATTATGAGAGATAATGAGGCTTTGAACTACAAGGATGATGGTGTGAATGGAGAGAATGGGACAAATTCAAAAGATAATTGTACAGATAGAAAATGAGAGCTGATTGCATGTGAAGGGTATGGGAGAGGAAAATTTGAGGATAATTCTGAGATTACTAACCGAGGTGACTAGAAGGATAGTGATGCCATAATAAAAAAGTTGAAAAAAATAGGATAAGAGTAGGATTGAAGGGAGTGGTGAAGATAGTTATACTTTGTATGTGTTGAATTTGATGTACCTATAGGACCAATTAGAGATATCCGAAAGGAAGTTAGTGATAATGGGATTAGAGTTCCAGTGACATTTGGGGCCTGGATATATCTGTATCTATATATCTATGTCTATATCTGTATCTATATCTATATGTATATATCTGTCTATAAGAATTTTCGTCATTGAGGTTGGAGTTGAATAAATGGTAGCTTATGAGATCACAAGAAAAGAAGTTGTAGAGAAAGAAGAAAAGAGGACCCCCGACAGACCACTAGCATACATCTTACAAAGAAAGGTTGGGACAGGAATGATCCTGCAAATAAGACTGAAAAGCAGCTGCCACATGGGTAGGATGAGAACCAGCTGAAAACACTGTCATGAAAACTCAGGGCAGAAAGGGCGTGTGAGAGGAGGGGGTGGTTAACAAAGCCTTTTGCTAGTAGAGAAGTAAAGAAAAAAAATCAGTGAGGAAAAATCCATCAAATTAGTCAATGGTTCATTACTAACACTGACAGAGAAGTTTTAATTGAGTGTTGAGGTCAGAAGCCAGATTTCAAGAGGCTAAGAAGTAATTGGGAGGTGAGACAGTGGAAAGTATAAATGTAGTTAGTGTTGTTTTGTTATCCCCTTACACCCCAGGAATTTGGTTGTGAAAAGGAAAGGAAATATAGGACAAGAACTTGAGAAGGTGATAGGATCAAATAAAGAGTTTTTTTTCAAATGGGAGAGATATGGGCATGATTATAAATGATTTGATAGGAACAAGTGTATAAGAAGAGATTGATAACTAAAGGAGCGAAAAAGATTATTCAAAAGAAGAAGCCCCTAGACATAATACGAGGGAAGGGGATTAAAACACGTTAATAGAATAGTTGATATTTCCGAAGGCACCTCGATCTCCAAGTCTAGAACTAAGAAGAAAAGAAAAGGGGGTGATTTTGAGATAATTTAGAATGTAGAGTCAATTTGTGCAAGTGATGCCACTCCATCCTCCCTCCTTTGTCATCACCATTCTCACTTATTTTCAATGTCTCCCTCCCTACTGGCTCATTTCCTACTGCCTGAAAACATGCCCATGTCTCCCCTGTCTTAAAAAAACCCTCACTTGATCCTTCAGTACCTGCTATCACCCTATTTCTCTTCTTCTCTTTGTAGTTAAACTCCTTGAAAAGTGGGACCATCATCAGTCATCTCAATTTTTGTCTTACCACTGGACTCCAATAACTCTGGAGAAGAAAGGGAAGCTGATGACTTTATGCAGTTCTGCCTCACTTAAATCCAGTTTGTGCACAAGTCACCCTCATGATCATCACCCTCATGATGTCATTGGTCCTCTTTAAGAAAAAGGGATGAACAACAACACTCAGAGGCCATCTGCAATAGGTGCCTTCATTTTCTTTCCCTTCCACTCTCTTCTCAACCCCTTATAATCTGGCTTCCAACCTTATCATTCTACCAAAATAGCTCTCTCCAACATTACTAATCGTCTTGTAGTTCCCAAATCCAATGACCTTTTTCTCAACCTTCATTCTCCTTGACCTTTCTGAAGACTTTCACTCTGTTGATCGCTCTCTCCTCCTTAATATTCTCTTCTTTGTAAGTTTTCAGGTCACCATTCTCTCTCGGTTTTCCTCCTACCTGTCTGACTTCTTCTCTGTCTCCTTTACTGGGTTGTCCTTTAGATCACACCTTCCCACCTGTAGGTATCCCTCACAGTTCCTCCTCGGCTCCTCTAATCCCCCTATACTATTTTCCTTGGTGATCTCATCAGCTCTCATGGATTTTATTACCATATTTATGCTAGTGACTCTCAAGCCTACCTGTTGTGTCTCAAGCTCTCTGCTGTCCCCCATGACTAGAATGTTCTCCCACGTCCACTGACTACAGATCTCTCTGGCTTCCTTTAAGATCCACCTAAAATCCTACCTCCTACATGAAGCCTTCCCCAACTCTTCTTAATTCTAGTGAATTCCTTCTGTTAATTACTTCCTATTTATTCTGATATACCTTGCTTTGTATATATTTGTTTGCACTTGACCCACTCCATTAGATTGTAAACTCCTTGAGGATAGGAACTGTCTTTTGTGCCTTTTTATATTCCCAGTGCTTCACACAGTGCCTGACACATAATAGGCAGTTAATACATTTTTTAAGTGAATTGTTGGACAAAAGAGGGTACTCACTGTAGTTAAGTTAAGGTTCTTTCCATGAAGTATTTGGAGAGGTTCTCTTCTTGGAGAGTGAAAGGGTGGTGGTGGGGCTGAAGGAAAGAAAAGAAACATGCTATGCAGAGATTCAAAATCAATTAGATAATTGGAGGATAGGACTACAACCATGAAGGCACATTAACTATTACTTAATATAAATTGTTGACCTCAGTCCACACCCATGTATAACGTCTCCCATCTTGGTTCAGCAACCCACATGTAAGAGTGGAGAAGGTACAAGTGATCCAGGATTATTCTTTCTAAAGAAATTAGTAGAGATAAGACAAAGGGCAAGAGATTTAAGCATAGAAAACAGTGTAGAGTTGAATTGTTTACCTATCAGGTAAATATTGTAAAGGAAGAAAAATGAGGACAGAACACAGGCCTGAGAGAGCAGCTAGAAGTGAGGAAGACATATTTGGAGGTTTAGTGCACAGGGAGAGATCCAAGTATATGATACTATGGTTAGAAAGAGAAGATGGGCATTATGGATAGTAGAGATGGAGCAGATGTGGGTAATGATATCAAAGGTCAAACTATTCCTGTGCAAGGCTGAGTTGAAGTTAGAATACAGGTCATAGGAGTTGAGAAGGTGAATGGATTGGTAAGCCAGGATATTTTAAGAGATATAAACACGTATATTGAAATTCAAAGTATAAGGACAGGGGTTGTGAGGAAAAGAAGCCATTGCTGAACTCTGGGGAAAAAAAGGCTAGGGGAGGGGAAGGATGACCTGAAGGGTGGTAGAAAAAAGCAGATAGGATCTATATAGGGTGATATTAATTATATGGAGTAGACCTTCTCAAAGGAGGAGAGGTTGCTGAGAGATGGATATAGGAATAGAGCCTTGAAAAGCCAGTGAAGAGCAAGAAGCATACCTACTCCTCCTGGCCTAGGGAATTGAGAAGCATTAGTGAAGGTGCATATGATTCTAGATAGGATGGCTAGAGATGCGGGGTCTTCTGGTGGGAGTGAAGCTAGGCTTCTGTGATTATGAAGAGATGGAAAGAGTATGAATGGAATAGGTACAATATGAAACAATTCGTTAACAGTAGAATGGGGGATCCAAAGGGAACTAGGGAAGAGTAGCATGCAATGGGATATAGACATGGGAAGGATGGAGCTGATATAGATGAGCATCAAGGGCATGTAACTGAAAATCTTAAAACATTCTTTGTTGAGCTATTTGGACCTGAGAGTTGAAAAGGAGCTATCCTTTCCTTTGACTTAAGGGCCTGTAAGCTATGTAGTAGCTCGAAACAATAGCTATGTCTCTGAGCCTGGTTATTTTCCTTAATAACCAAATTAAAAGTCATAAAGTGAGCAAAGAATATTAGAAAATTACTTTCACGATTTCTTGGTATAAGATCATTTTACCTCTAATTTGGAAGGCTGTTAGAGGTCAGCTAGTCCAATCTCAGTTAATATTTGAAGATCAATTCAATTGCCTTGAATCAAAGTTTCAAAAGCATCCAGATATTCCTTATACCAACCCTGTGATCAATCCTACAGGACACCTGATTGTATTATATATAGGTGTGCTGTTTAATTGAATAAGCCAAAAATAACCCTATGCATAGTGTACAACCCAGAAAAGTAATACATATTTATTAGTTTAAATGCCATGGGAAAGGTCTTTGCAACTTTCTTCCCGATCCATTATTAAGTTTTTTTTCTTTTCTCTGGGCAGATTTTAATACTTCAAGGTGGCCTTGACCTTTCTCCTCTCCCCCTTCCTCTCCACCTGATTGCTTTTCTGTTGCAACCTTATCTTACTTACCTGTCCTGATCTCTCCTACTGCCCCCTCATTCCCCTGTATCGTAGCCATAGTGAATTCCCATCTATGCTCGGCAACCTATATTCAATCTACTCGACCCCTTCCAGTTTCTTGGAACCTCCACCTCTCATTATTGCCCCTATGTGCACTTTCTGTGCTCTGAACCCTCTTCCTTTCCACCCCAAGCCACCTCTTCATATACTTCCTCACCTTTATACAACACATCTCCCACCTTACCAAATGCATTGCCAGCTTTATCTTACATATTATTTCCCCCATTGCATGAGCCATGTGACCTTTTGTTTGCAGACATCACATGAATATTCATAAGCCACTAATCATGTTTTATAAATCAGAATTCATTGTGAAACACTTTAACCCCACCTGCTGTTGTCCCTTCCAGTGAGGAGTGAGTTGCAATCTCTCCCCAGGCTTTGCTCCAAGGTAGAAGGACAATCTTCAGATTGTCTTCTGAATAAACAGTGCTAATGCAAACACCTTTTCTCATGTATTATAGGCTTTGACTGAACAGACTGATGATGAAGGTAGTACAATAATAACAATTTGCATCATGGGTTCTTAATCTGGCATCTAATAACTTATTTTAAAATTAGGTAGGCCAGTAGATAGCTAGATAGATAAATCGATAGAAAGGCAATCAGCCAACTAGATAGAAAGATAACTGTAGTTTGTTACAATTTGTTTTCTTTGCAATCTTATGTATTTTACTTTATGTTTTTAAAAACAGTATTCTGAGAAATGGTCTCTATGCTTCATCAAGGGTCCATGACACACAAACAGCTTAAAAATCTCTACTTTAGATAATGATGACTATTTTGGTATCTTTCTTTTCCTCCCTCTTTCCCTCCCTTTCTCCCTTTTCTTCCTTCCTTCTTCCCTTTCTTCTTTCCTTCATTCCTTCCTCCCCTCCTTCCTTATTTTCTTTTTATTTCTTTCTTTCTGAATTGACACGCATATATATCTGGGTTTTTAAAGAATATAGGTCTATGAGGGGGAAATGGTTAAGAAGAACATTATAGGTAAACTATAGGTTTATAGAATGTAAGGGGACTCAACATCTAGAATTCTAGAAGATAATGTGTAATGGAATAATACAGAGAATAGCAAAGATAGGAAGAATCCACTAGATGACTGCATTAGGAGCCTGCATTTTATTACTAACTAATTAGCTTTATGAGCATGAACAAGTCACATAATTCAGTTTCCTCAACTATAGGACTTTTTTTTAAAAAGTTGGATTAGGGTATCTTTTTAATTTTTTTTTAATTAGGTTATCATTAACGTCTCTTTCAAGTCTAAACATTTATGAATCAATAAATTTTATGTAGTCAGTGACCATAGAGGTTTTCCAGCCAAACGTCCCACTCAGTACAGGAGTCCTTTCTAGAGCATGCCTCCCTTTAATGACATTTAAGAGTTTGGAACTCACTATCTTGGAAGATGGCCTTTTCTGTGTTGGACAGCTCTAAATGTTAGGAAGGTTTTCCCTATTTTGAGCCAAAATTTCATGTCAAACTCAAATTCAGCAAGATGTATTAAATGTCCCACTGTGTATAAGACATTTTTCCCCAAAGTTTTCTGTTCTTTAGGCTCAACTTCCTCATTTCCTTGAAATATTATTCCTAAGACATAATTCCTACTCTCCTTAAAATCACCAGATGTAGAAGTGGAGGAAACACAAAATAACAGAAGTGTACCACCCACTCTAGGATTCCTGACCATTTATAAACTAAAACAGTGAGGTGGCAAAGTGGATAGAGCACTGGGCCTGGAGTCAGGAAGATTTGAATTCAAATCTAGTTTTAGACATTTATTAGCTGGGTGCTCCTGGGCAAGTCACTTAACCTTTGTTTGCCTCAGTTCCATCACTGGGGAGAAACTGAACAGAAATAATAGCACCACTTACCTCCCAAATCTGCTGAGTGTATCAAGGTGAATAATGTTTACAAGGCCCTTAGCAAAGGTCTTGGAATGAAGTAAGCACTTTAAAATGCTTGTTTTCTTTCTTCTGTGGATCTTTTTGACATTCTAATGAAGGCTATAGGCATCCTTAGAAAATGTCTTATTTTAAAATTCATAATTGAAGGAAATGATAAGTTTCAGTTAGAGGACTTAGAAAACAAAGATGCCATTTACTTTTCCTACTCAGTACAATAAATTACAATACTTATAATTTACAATTCCTAATCATTCAGGTCTCTTGAAATCTATCCTTCAAGTTTAGAATACCTGATCTAGTCCCATCCCCTCCTTTTACAGATGGGAAGACTAACGTCCAGAAAGTCAAATGACTAGCCTAGTAATATACAGACAAAAATTATCAGTGCTAAAACTGAAACTCAATTCATTTGATTCTAAATGCAGTGTTTTTCCTCGTTGCTTCCCCATTGCCTGCATCTTGATAAGCGTTACTTTGTCGATGTTTCTCTTTTAATAGAACATATGGCCTTTGGAATGGAACACAACATATGGCCTTATGAAAGGAACACAAGACTCTAGAGGAGTTCTGAGTACAGAGTAAAATATCCCCCCTTGTCTCCCTTGATCTACATATTATATTTTAGTTCCTGAAAATGAGGACTACTGAGTGCATATTCACAATTTGATTTCGAGACCCCAATACTGGCAGTCTTTGAAGTGGCCTATTCATCTGTCTCCCTCTAGAAGTGGGAGAAACCAAGTGAATCCCACAGAGATTTGAACCTGTGGTTGCCAGGAATCTCAGTGATAGATGTAGGTGCTTAATTAATTAAGCCCTCCTACTAAGCCTGTTTGCTTCTCTGGCTGTACATAATTTCTGTTGATTCTGTTGATGCACGGCTACACTGTTGATACTCTGCACTTCTGTGGTACCTTTCATCTGCAGAGCTCAGGCTGCATTACAAACAGTAATTAATTAAGCTCCATAACCCCCTGATGAACTGATTATATAGAAACATGGTCTTGCACAGGGCCCAGGAGTTTTGCCATTCAAAGATGTAAGCTAAATTGAAACGTCCAACACAAACAGAGGCTATTCTTTCCAAGGCTAAGAAAGAGATGAAACAATGGTGTTGATGACGCAGCTCTCCTTTCTGCTTAGCCACCACTATCCTATAAGGACCTAATTTTACTGCTGAGGAAAAGGAGACAACCTGGAAGTTGAAACACATTAGACTTGGAGTCAGAGGCTATATGTTGTGGTGGAAAATTCTGGGCTTGGAGCCAGAAAAACTGGGTTTGAAGCCTAAATCATTAACACCTACTAGCTCTGTGTTCCTGAACAACTTGTTTCCCCTCTTATGAACTTTGATTTTCCCACCAATAGTTTTTTGTGAGAAAAGTATCTTATAAATTCTAAACTGATGTGTGAAGTATTGGTACTACTATTATTAATAGGGAGAGAGAAACTGGAGGGTGTGATTTCACTGGTATAGGGAACTCCCTGGGGAGGATACTCCCTCTACCAGTGCAGGTTGGCACCCTCTCTACAATTTAAAGAGCTGCCCCTGGCACTCAGAGATTAAGAGACACAATCAGTGTGGGTCATAGGCAGGGACTTGAAGCCATAAATCAGCTCTTTATCCATGATTCCATGGTGCTTCACCATTATTCTTAACATTATTTTTATTAGTGAAAGTATTGAAACCCTAGCTCTAAACTCAATCTCCGTCATTTGTAAAATGAGAGTTATAATCCTTATAATCAGTTCATCAACTAGCATTTATTAATCACCTTATTTTTGCCATGTACTGTACTAGTTACTAGAGAGACAAAGCAAAGCAAAACAAAACAAAATAAAATAAAACAGTAACAACAAAAAACAAAAAAACATTTCCATGCCCTGGAGATGCTCACTGTTTAAGGAAGGACACCTCAGGCAGACAACTATAGACTAACAAGATACAGAGAAGATAAATTGAGGATAGTCCCAGAGGGAAGCCATTAAAATTAGAGACTGGAAAGTGCTTTGTGCAGAGGGTGGGGCACTATGTAACACCAGAGTTTTTCACAAAAAGCAAAGTGCTTTACAAATTTTTGTGCTATAGAAATGTCTTCTATTATTAGGTAATCATTTCTTATTTCACTGATGACTAATTTTTCTAGGGTTCTCTCTCCCTTCAGGGCAAATAATTTATTAAAACAAAACAAGACCAAAGAAACAAAAATAACAGGACTTGGCACTGAGTCACTTTAAGCATTTAAGTGAGGTGTTTGTTCAGTTGGAATCTCTGTAAGTGCAGGAGTCCTTTATTTCTTTTACATTTTAGAAAAGACTGGTCACACAGTAGGACCACAAGATTTTAGAGTTGAAATGGACTTCAGAGACTGAGCAGTCTAATTCTATCATTTTTCAGATGAGGAGATTGACACCCTAAGAGGGAAAATGATTTCCCCAAGATTGCATGACTGGTAAGGGTCAGAAATGAAATACATACCTAAAAATCCACTGCCCCAAGCTGACTCCCTACAATTGAGTTGAAATCTCCTTTAGAGACTATTGAGGAAGGCGGTTTTTGTGTTCACTCATTCCTTCATTTATTCAATCAACATATCTCTATTGATTTTCCCCCCTCTTCTACTTCTGAAATTCTAGTTTATCTTTCAGCTGTTTGCCAAGGTTTGATAGATGCCCAGGTATTTCTCAGCACTCTGTTCAGTTAAGTTGTCACCAAAGTTTTTCCTTCAGGCCTTTAAGCTATTGTGCCAGACATAAAAATAACTGCAGCTATTTTGCATTCATATTTTGCAGTTTATTTGGAGGCTCATTAATATTTGATCAGTAAATTATCATTTTCCTTTAAATACTGTAGGCAATTTAAGAAGGCCTGCTGCATCTTACATGTGACTTTGTTCCCTCTTTGGGCTAATGTTTTCTTGTTGCTGTTCCTCCAGAAGAACACATCTACAATTCCATAATACAATCCACTGGAAGAATTAAACTTGCTGTATATACTTCTCAATAGTGCATGTTTTCTGAGGAGCAAAGAAGAGCTATTTAAAGACTTCACACATTCACAGAAGGATTTTCAGTTATTATTTGATTTTAGAGTTGCAATGACCAGATCATAGGCTTGCCATGGTTCCTTTCTAGCAAATAAATCTGAGAGCATGGTGGGATTTGTGTCTACAGACATGCTAAAAACCCAACAAGAAGTATCTAAGACTACTAAATAAAGAGTTTTCAAAAAAATCACTTTGAATCCTTCCTTCTTCTGCTTTCTGTTTTGTGTGACCTTGCGTAGGTCACATCACCTTTCAGAACCTTTGGTTTCTTCACCTGTAAAATAAGTATATTAATCCCAGTCTTGCCTGCCTGCCATATTTGTTATGAGAGTAAAATGGGACAATAATAATAATAATAATAGCATTACAAGGTTTGTAAAGCAATTTGCATGTGTTATTAGATTCTCACAACAATACTGATACTTTATATAATACTTTATATAACACTTTGAGGTTTACAAGGTGATTTTTATACATTATCTTGTTTCAGCATCACAAGAACTTCATGAATTAGGTACTATTGATGACATTTTACAAATGAGGAAATTTAGGTTTACAGAAGTAAAATGATTTTCCAAGGTCATGCAGATAGCAAGTTTTAGAGGCAGGATTTAAATCCAAGTCTTCCTGACATAAGTTCCTTATGCCTGGTATGTTCTCCCCCATTATCTCTGCCTCTTGTCTTCCCTGGCTTCCTTCAAGTCCTAGCAATAATCCCACCTTCAACAGGGAGCTTTCTCCTGTATCCGTTAATGCTAGGGCCTTCCTTCTGTTTATTATCTCAAATTTATTCTGGACGTATTCTGATTATATATCACGGTTTAAAGATTGTTTCTCCCAGTAGACTGTGAGCTTCCTGAAAACAGGGATGGCTTCTCTGAATTCTCAGTATTTAGCACAGTTCCCAGCACATTATAGTTGTCCAATAAATGTATATTAAGTGACTGACTGGAAATTATTTTATGATTGTAATTGTGAGGTATTATTATTATTATTATATATTAATTTCTACATTTCTAAAATGAAGGGTTGAACTATTAGATTGCAAAGATTCTTTCTAGCTCTAAAATTTTTTGTTCTATGGTCTTTCCAACTAACATTTGAACCACAATGAGTCAGATGTTGTTGTTGTTGTTCAGTCATTTTTCAGTTGGGCCCAACTCTTCATGACCCCATTGGAGGTTTCTTGGCAAAGATACTGGAGTGGTTTGCCATTTACTTCTTTTTTTTTCTTTCACTAAGCAGTGCGGTTAAGTGACTTTCCCAGGGACACACAGCCTGCCATTTACTTCTTTAGCTTATTTTACAAATAAGTAAACTGAGGTAAACAGAGTTAAGTGACTTGTCCAAGATCATACAGTTAGTAAGTGTCTGTTAGTAAGTGTTTGAGGCCACATTTGAATTCAGGAAGATGAGGCTTCCTGATTTCAGGTCCAGCACTCTATTCATTGCACCACTTGGCTGCCATGGTTCAGATGAGGAGAAAACTATACATCCTAGTGTTCTATGCAACAAACACATTTGGTACCATCAACATTTAATTTTTTTCAAGGCACTAAGTCTCAAAAATTAGGGTGGTGAGGTGGAAGAGTATTAAGACATCCATTCCCATCTACTACTGTGCATGTGGTATAAGGATGTTATGGTGAGGATATGAGGCAAGAAGGAAGAAAAGTTGAGGCGCATGGAGAGAATGTAAAGAGATTTTGTTTCATTGAGCCAATGAGAATCAGAGCCAAGGCTTGACACTATGGGCATACTGTTGACCCAGGAAGCAAGCCAGCAGAAGCTGCCGAGGTAGTGGGCTGTTTTCCTCAATTCATTCAAAGGTGATACCTAGCTATCAGGTAGATAGCTTACTCTCTGAACTATGTTCAGGAAGAGGCTAATGGTAACACTCTTAATGGGAAATGGTTACTGAGAAAGTCTCTAATGTTGGTTTCATTTTTTTTCTGTTTTCATTGCAAGTTTTTACTCCTTCTGTAATGTGGTTTGCCTATGTTAATTGTTAGACCAGTAATAAATAAGTTTCTAGAAGTAAGTGGACTTTAAAGGTACCTAGTTTGATATTGGATTGGGGGCTCAAGCCACAATAGAGGTATATTAATTTTAAACAAGACAAAATTAATTTCAGTAATCTATAGAAACTCCAAGGGATATTGGAAACTAGGCTATGTTGTATTCTATGTTCTAATATTCTGTTTTCTAACATACTTTTCTAACTCTTAATTTCAATATATCACATATACTTTTATGTTCTAAAATCCTTCTAGCTTTAACATTCTGTAGTCTCTATTCTAATGTGTGTTCTAAGTTTCTGTGCAGCTACAGTATTGTATTATTTATTGAGCACCTATTACATGCCTGGGAAAGAGAGAAAGGGAAGAATAGAAAGTAAATGGGAAAAAAGGAAAGTGAAGACACTGAAATAATAACCAGAGTTAGAAATGTGGAGATGAGTCCAACATCAAGCGTTACATTCTATTAGAGGTGTTGCGACTGTACCCGCAATGGTCTCTGAGCATCTGACACTTAATTCAATGGTGAACTTTAAAGCTAAACCCAGTCTCAGAAATAACTTTCTAAATCGTAATACCTGTCTCTGAGGGCTTCAATGTCCCTCTATCTCTGCTTTTCCTTCCCCCTCTCACCTCTTTCCCCTCAAGCCCCTTTGAATCCGCAACAAAATTTCACTCCTAGTGAAAATGTCAGCATTTTCCTTCCTCTCTGAGTTTATTGTTTTCTCTAGTTTTCATCCCTGTCACTGTTGCCATGGTCCAGGTCTCAGTGGCAGGTACATGTGATATTTTATAATAGAAAAGTTGCAAGGAAAGAGTCTCTTAAACGCAGGGGAATTGAACGCTGAGATGTGCAGAGACTGGAGGTTTACATTAGCACCTTTGGTTTAGGCTCCAGTGAGACAGGACCTGAGCAAGAGGCATAGATCAACATGGTCAGGCCCTTTTTAGGATTAGTAGGGCCTAAAGCCCTCAGGGGTATTCTGAGATTAAATTACCCTTGAAAAAGTCTCAGAGGTGAGTAAGAACCAAAGTGCCGGAAAATCTCAGGATATTTATAAAATGTAACCAGGTGAATTCTTGGCAATTTTCTCCCAGAGAGTGGAAACCAAGGGCATTGCTGGGAAGACAATCCAAGAGCAAAGGCTATAAATTCAAATGGAATTCATAGAATAATATAATTTAATTCTTTAAAAGCACATTGGAGCTCGAAGGGACCTTGGGACATAGAATGATAAAAGAGAACATAGGATATTAGAGCTGAAAAGGCCTGAGTGATCCTCTAGTTTAAGCCCTTCATTTTTTTTCTTTTGCTTTTTAATGAGGCAACTGGGGTTAAGTGACTTGCCCAAGGTCACACAGCTAGTATGTGTAAAGTATCTGAGGTCGAATTTGAACTCAGGTCCTCCTGACGACAAGGCCCGGAGCTTTATCCACTGAGCCACCTAGCTGCTCTAAGCCCTTTATTATTTCACAGAAAAGTTAACAGTCCTAGAGGGAGGAAAGGACTTCACAGAATCTTTGACTATCTGCTCCAAACCAATACCTGATCAAAAAATCCCTTCCAAAAATCCCGAATTTGTGTTCATCCAGGGTTTAGCTGAAGACCTCTAGCAAAGAGTGACCAATTACCTCCCATGGCAAAGTATTCTACTTTTTTTTGTTTCTGTATATCGAGCCCAATTGTTACCTTTCTACAACTTCCTTTTTTTTTTTTTTTTGCTCCTAGGTCTGCTTCAATGTCCCTCTTCTCAGCACAGTCCTTACCTTAAAGTGCTTGAAGACAGACGTCATGGCTCTAAATACTTTCTTTTCTCCAGACTAAACATTCTCCGTCCTTTCCATGAGTCTTTGCAGGGCAGGGTCCTAAGCCCCACCTCTTATCTTGGCCATCCTCCTCTAGGTCCTTCACAAAACTAAACAGAGTACTCCAGATGTGGTCTGATCAGAGATGAATATGGCAAAAATATACCTTCCCGTTTTCTGGATGCTGTATCTTAATGTAACCTAAAATTATGTTAGGGTTTTTAATTGCCAAATTGTACTATTGTTGCCTATATTCAAATTCTCAGAATTTTTCCCCAATGGAACCTCTTGTTTACACACACATACACACATTTACATATACACACATACACACATATACACATGTACACATATGTACACACATGTACATATGCATGTATATTATATATATATATATTTATATTACTTTGCATTTATCTCTATTAGTTTCCTTTTATTAGATTTAGCCCTCTGTTCCAGTCTTTTGCCATACAGCTGAGGCTCACAAGTGGATTGTTTTCTTCTGTTTCAGAAATAGCTCTGCAACCTAGTGCCACTATCCACATGATGTGAGTTTAGGTGCTCTTGGAGGGTCTTTCTTCTTCTCCCTTAAACTCCTACTGCCTCTCACCATACTTAAAATTTCACCTTCAAGTAAGTGTGTATTGGGGGTGAGGGGTGCATGTGTGTATGATGGGAAGAGCCCTGCCATTAATTTGTTACCTTGTTACCTTAAACAGAGCAGCTATGTAGGTGCCTCAGTGGATAGACCACTGAGCTTGGAGTAAGGAAAATCTGAGTTCAAATATGGTCTCAGAAACTTACTAGCTGTGTGACCCTGGACAATTCACTTAACCTGTTTGCTCAGTTTCCTCATTTGTAAAATGAGCTGGAGCAGGAAATGGCAAACTACTCCGCCATCTTTGCAAGAAAACCACAAATACAGTCGTGAAGAGTCAGATACAACTGAAAGGACTAAACAACAAAGACCTTAAACAAGGCTTCATATTGGCCTCCAATTCCCATATCTGTCAAATGAGATGTTGGGCAAAGGACAATCTCTGAAGCTCCCTCCAGCTCTAGCATCCCATGATTCTGTGTAATCATGCAGTCTCCTGTTCCTGGTTACTACAGTATCTTTTCCTTGTTTTGCTGGTGAATTGAAATCAAGCCATAAAGCTGAATTAAGTGTTTATTTGCACTGCTCATGAATATAGGATTTAATTGTGCAAGAATATGTTCTCTTTTATCTTATTGAATTACTTACCTCTGTCTATTTTTCCCCCTGTCTCTCTGCCTCTCTGTCTTTGCTATTTTTGGTTAGATCATCTGAAAATCTTAATATATCAATGACATTTATAACACATGTTAATAATATAAAACGTCAGTGTTCTATTTGTAGAAATGACTACTGATGTGATAGGAGCCTTGTATTTTAGCAGTGACTTTTATTATAAATATGAGGAAATGGTTCAATCGTTTCTGGAAATAGGGGAAAAAATAAGATAAATTTTGCTTCTCTCTAGCCTACTGTAAGGCTTAAGTAATAGGTTCACTTCTGGTAGGTTTTGCATGGATTACCCTTTCAAGTCAACACACACTTAGAAAAAAAAACATGCTACGCTTAAATCCTGGGTTTTGTGCTGGGGGATAAAAAGATTGAAAATAGCTTAGTCCTTGCTGTTAAGATATTTGTAATCTAATGAGAGTGTAGGGGAAGATTGTTGTGGATATAATGTATACTGAAATAAGCATAATGCAAAATAGAATGTGATCCTGCAAACAGAGAAGTCCAAGCCCTTCCAAGGAAATATATTAAGGGGGAAATCAGATTCAGGTATGGAAATCTGAAGTTTGATGGAGGAAGTACACTTGAATTGAGTCTCCATGGATTTCAACAGGTTGAGAGGGAAAGGGAATAAACATTTTAAACATCTACCCCGTATTAAGCACTTAACAAATGCTGTTTCATTTGGTCTTTACAACTACCCTGAGAGATCAGTGCTATTATTATTCTCATTTTACACCTGAGGAAACTGAGGCAGACAACAATTAAGTGACTTGCCTAGGGTCACACAACTAGGAAGTGTCTGAGGTGGATTTGAACTTGGGTCTTCCTGATTCCAGGCCCCCATCTACTATGCTATCTAGCTGCCTAAGAGAATCAATCCATTGTATGTATGGGAAACATCCTGCATTAAAGAAAAGAAGGAGGATATAGAAGGATGAATTTGGGAAGCAGCTGCTACTCCAATTTGGCTGGCATATAGAATGTGTAAAGGGGAGTCATGTGAAATAAAGCCAGAAAGCAAGTAGGCTGGAGCCAGAAGGTGGAGAACATTAAATGCTACACTAAGACATTTATATTTTATCCCATAAGTAGTCAGAGCAATGAAGATTTTTGAGCAGTAAAGGAATAGTATTTAGGGCTGATGGTGACAACTAGACTAGAGTGTGGAAAGATTGAAAGTAGAGAGAACAATTTGGAGGCTGCGTGCATGCGCAGAAGAGCGCTGATAGGCACCAGAGCTTGGGCAACAGTTGTGCAAGTGGAGAGGAGGGGATGCTAAAGAAGTCATGTAGGTAATCATGTCCCTCATGGATGTAAAGGATAAGGAAAGAGTCAATGATGACTGAGGTTTTGAGCTTCGGTGATTGAGAAGATGGTAGTGTCATTAAAAGAAATGAGGAAGGTGAGAAGAGGGAACAAATTAGTAGGAAATACCAGTGTTGCAGGTAAATGTGGGATTCCTAAAATAGCACGGTAGACAGTTCTTTGAGAAGTATTCATTAAGTAGGTAAGTCAGAGTTTTTATTGTAGCAATCCCTTAGGAAATCCTGACTAACATCTTTCTTAGTCTTTTGTAGATCACTTCTTCTCAGTTCTCTATGCAGTTGGCCAATTTCAGGAATAAATCTCTTGCTTTTTCATGGAAATATTATTTGTTAACCCCCGGTTTTTGTGAGGGCTGGGCATCCCACATGGTAAAGTATGAATCCTGTGACTAGTCATTAAGCTCTGCTCATTTTTTCCCCTAGTCCCAATATATAGAATGGTATCAGGACTTAGATCTAAAAGGACTTTAAAGTTCATCTAATCTGATCCCCTCATTTTATGGAAGATAGACCTAAGATATAGAAACTTAAGTGACTTTTCCATGACCACATAGTACTTGGTCACCAACCCCTAAAATCTCAATTTCAGAAGTCCCATCTAATGTCTTGACATCACGAGAACAGTCCTAATATATTGAGTGGTCCAAGCCTAGTTCTTCCTCTGGCATTGCCTTCTTTTCTATCTCACTTCTGGGCTGAGCCAACTCTTTTCTTCTAAGTCAGAGGTCCTGTTAAATTTTATATTTTTTTGATTGATGTAAGCTGTGTACCACCAAATTTCCTATCTGCGGATAATTTATCCTGCTCAGGACGTCAAAGAGTGCAAGGATCCAGACAAAGATGACAATAGAAGAGAAGGATAGCTAGGAATTCAAGATGGAACAGCAAAGAGCATAAAGGTTAGGGACCCTCTGCAAGTGGACTAAAAATATCCTTGACTTTGGAATAAAGGAACCTTGGACAGCGGCCTATCTCCATCATGGATTTGCTAGATGATCTTGATAAATGAAGCCGTTTCACTTCCCTAAGGTTCTATGTAAGATGGCAATAACAACCTAATCTATCTTTACTGGATTATTGTGATAGAAGAACCTTATATAGAAAGCCTTATATAAATGTGAGCTAATGTTATCACTGGCATTATCTTTGGAGGGGATAAGGAGGAAGGAGATATTAAGGAGTCAGCACCTTGGATATTTACCCACTTGAAGGAGATTTATCTCAGGGCCTAGAAGGCTATACACAGAAACCCTGAGGCATCCTGGGCACAGTTTTCTTCCTAGGTTTCCTTCTCTTGCCACATGCAGACTTTTGCTAAAGCAGATAGAGAGACAGAGAGAGACAGAGAGAGACAGAGAAAGAGACAGAGACAGAGAGAGAACGCCAACCAAAACTTTCCTGAGATTCTGAATGCCCACAGACATTTGAAAAGTGAAGTAGAAGAGGATTATAGAGGAGCAGTGATAGCTCCTTCTCCTGAGTTCTGCACCACCAGGAAAGCAGCAGCAATATTGCAGAGGTGTTATTATGCTGTCTGTATGGCAAGTTTAGAATAATTCCCCAACGCCTTTAGATTGAAGTAGAGCAGTCACAGAGCCAGCTAATGCTTCTCTGGCTTGGAGTGAGCTACAACAGCACTTTAGCTAAAGACGGTACAGCAGCTGGAAAAAAAAATAAATGAAATAATAATGCTATAACTTTTCTTTGTTTACATCTTCCACCAGTTCCTTGGGACAGTTTTGTGGCTCTCAATCCCAGAAGAACCTGACATTTCCTGCTCTCCTTTCTGTTTCTATTTCTCTTTGCATCTGTCTTTATCTCTTTCAGTTTCTGTTTCTCCATCTCTGGTCTCTTTCCCCTCTGCTTATAGTTAGCATATTGGATAAAGAGGTGGGCCTGGAGTCAGAAGACCTAAGTTCACATCCAAATTTGAACACTTCCTAGCTGTGTGATCCTGTGTGATCACTTAACCTCTGTCTGGCTCAGTTTCCTCAAGTGTAAAATAAGGACAAAAATAGCACCTACCTCTTGGCTTTGTTGTGGGGATCAAATAAGGTAATATTTACAGAGTTTGACGTTTATTAAATGCTTAATGTAGTGGTGGGGAACTTGTGGATTCCATCAAAGGGCCGTACTTGAGGACCTTGAGGGCTGCAGGTGGCCTTGAGGTTCCCCACCCCTGGTAATTAACTATTTTTTCCCTTCTCCATCTTTCTTTTCTTTCTATCACTCTGTAGCTGTCTCTCTCTACCCACTCTCCCACCCCAATATATTTCTGCCTTTTTTTCTCCTTTCCCCTTCATCCCTTATCCCACTATGGCATTCTGACTCCCTGCAATGATTTTCCCACTTCCCATCATTTACACCTCCACCCCTATCCAGGCAAACTATTTAAGATTTTTTTTTCTTTTATGCCTAGGAACATAAAATCCTTTAGCACTAGTGATCCTTCTATTCCCCTTCCTCCTTCTCCTCTTCTTCTTCCTCTTCAGTTCTAACTCCCAGAGGGTTAGAGGAGAATCTCATTCCCTTTGCTGTAGAGAAGGGAACAGTAGCAATAATGCAGCTCATATATGAAGTTTAAAAATACCAACCTGCCTATTGGATTGCTGGGAGGAAATTGAAGGGGGTAGGGTTAGGAGCAGAACTATCTAGTATAAGAAAAAATTCAAGATAAGCAGCCTTCTTAGTAGGCACTGCAGGGATCCAGGTAATAATAATGCTCCACAGCCAGAATAGACCTTGAGAGGTTATCCTGTCCTTTTCCCTGTGCCTTCTCAGAAAGCCCTATATAAAGCATCCCAGACACATGAAGAGTGATGATTTTTTTTTCCCATAAAGCCAAACCATGGGTGATTTCTCTGTAGACCTTGGTAACCTATTATAATGTGTAATAGCTTTATAGTCAAAAAGTCTTCCCTTACTGCTAACTCAAATCCTTAATGATTCAGATGTTTTTCTTTTCTCTTTCATCACAGTGGTTTTCCATTGACCTTGGGGGGTACAAGGTCTAGTTTATAGTCTCAGTTATGCTACTAGCCAACTATGTAAGCTTTGGCAAGTCAACCCTCCTCTCTGAGCCTTAATTTGATTATCAGTTAAAAAGTGGGGTGGGAGTACAGTGGCTTAGATGATCTCTAAGGTCCCATTCACCTCTGATCCTCCATCTTCTAGAATTTCTCCCACTTTTATATTATAGAATATATTATTATAGAAAATGTTGTATAATGTAAAGAACATTGCACTACAAGTCTGAAAAACTGGATTAGAGTTCCAACTCCAGTAAATCCTAAGAGTAGGCAATGTACCTCTTCACGACTTGAGTTTCTTCATCTGTAAAATGGAGATAACAATACTTTTACTAACTACCATATAGGATCGTTGTGAGAAAAGTACACGATGTCCCAAAGTTTTAAGCTTTGATAACTAAGTTTTTAAATTATCTAATATTTCATCAGCTATTATTTAGTAGCTAAACTAAGCTATTAAAGATTAAAACTTCTCCAAGAATTTTGGGAGACTTTGTACTTTTTAAACCTTAAAACACTATAGAAATGTACTTTAGTATTCTAAGGTCCCTTTCACCTTGACATTCTGTGTTCTGATATTCTATGTTTTAAGGGTCTGTGTTTCAAATTCCCTTCCAGATCTATTGCTACTGTATCCTGCATAAGAACATTTTATAGACTTGTAGATTATTATTGAATTTCCCTTCAAACTTTTTTTCTCCAGGATGAAAAATCCAAGCATTTTCTTTCTTACTGTGTGTAGCAACTATTTAATCATTCATTCATTCATTCAACAGATCACCATAATTCAGCCAAAGTACACCAAGCTCTCAAGCCCCTGTGTGTGTGTGTGTGTGTGTGTGTGTGTGTGTGTGTGTGTGTGTGTGTGTTAAAGGTGGGAAATTGTGGGAGGGTGGTATGCAGAGAGGATGGAAGAGGACAGTACAAAAGAAGTATGTAACACTCTTCCTACTCTGAACTTGCAGTCTACTTGAAGAGACATAATACACATACATGAACTACTGAAGAACAGTCTGGGTAAAAAAAAAAATCTCCTCTACATAATATGGATCATACTAGATCCTTAAAAGATCCCTTTCACCTCTAAATTTTTGATTCTGTGCTAGCCTACTGACTCAAATTTAAAATGTGAAAATCCAAATTCTAAATCTTTTCTCCCTAATTTTACCTTTTACATATATTTGCCCTGGAGAATGATCTATAGGAATAGGGCCTGAATATGTGATTGCATTGGAACAAGAACTCCTGGATAAGGAAGCTTCCCCCAAACAATATGAGTGATAACTTAAAGGCTAAGAGGGGTGTCTTGAGCACTTAGGAGTTAAGTGACTTATCTAGGGTCACACAGTCAATATATGTTGTCAGAGGCAGTGTCTGAGCCCAAGTCTTGGTTCTGAGGCCAGTTCTCTATATACTTTATCATGTTGTCTCTCCAGCTGGCATCATCCTATAAGGTCACAAATTCCATCAAGATGGACATCTTGATATAGTCATCTTTATATCTCCTCTACTGCACAGTGGTCTTTCCACATTAAAATTGTATAATGAGTATATTTAATTGAATGGAATTAACCTCCTGATCAACTAGGCAGACAACCTGAATTATGCTTGGATCCTGCTTCCTTCCCCCCACTCCTCACTTCCATCCAATCAGTCACCACATCTTATCGATTTTTGCTTCATAATGTCTTTGTATTGATATCCTATCCTTTGATAAACTCAGAAAAGCAGTAGGGAGTTTATTGATAAGGGAGCAGTATCTCAAGAACCTATGTAGAGAAGATCAATGAACATGTATCTCTCACTGGGCCACTGAAAGTTGGGGGTAGTTTTAATAGACAAGAAAAGTGATCATTTTGGTGGCTAGAGGGAGTCTTCACAAATCTTTGTTAATCTTTTCAAAAAACAGGCAGTGTTGGATAGTAGGAAGAATAGTGGATTTAGAGTCAAGAAACTTGAGTTCTTATCTTACCTTAATCATTTAACCATTCTGATCCTTATCTGGAAGATGGGGAAAATATTTGTATAAAACATTTGTACCAAATATTTGTACTAAGTTTAGGAATGTTTTATAGGGATCTGATGAATTTGTGGGCATAAAACACTTGGGAAAGGAGAGAGGCAGTATTCTCAGTGATATTGAATTTAAGTCTTTCTCCCTTCCCTGGGCCTTAATTTCTTCATTTTTAAAATGAGGAGACTAAATTAAACAATATACAAAGATCCCTTATAACCTAAATTCTGATGATTTTTATGTGTTATATAAATGCTGGTCATCATCATCACCACCCTTGGTCTTCAGTTTTCTCATCTAGAACATGAGAGAATTGAGTTAAATTGCCTAGAAAGTCCCTTCTAGTTCTATGATCCTATGATGACAACCCTATGCTCTTTTCTCATGCCCATATCTCCAATGCAATGTGAGAAAATCTGGCTCACACATGAAAAGGAACACTTCCAAAGACACTGATGCACATGGACTAATAAAGACTAGAAAGAGAGGCAGGTAGCAACAGTTCTGGAATTCAAGCAGTGACTCAAAACAGATTTCATGAATGAACATTCCAAATCGGAGCAAAGAAAGTCAGTTTTGCCAGCAAATGGTAGATAATTGAAGCCATGAGACCACAGCACTGGAGTTTTTGGACGGTATCATTTGCAAAGGGTAGGGGAGGGCTGATGAATCAGGGTTAAGGATACTGCAGCAATGGACCAGATCCCCCCAGTGAAATATACATCATTCTTCCCTGATGGCTGACCCTGACACCATCAGGATGGTGGGTGGAGATGAATAGTGACAGGTTTATGAGCAGCACCAAGCACCAGGATGATGAGACTAGGCTTCTGAGCCGCTCCGGATGGGACTTTTAAAGGCCATTAAATCAGCTGTGCGATATGTTATGTTTCACTCTGGCAGTGCTGGCTTTGGATGGGCCAATTCGTAAAGGTATACGTGTGGGCACAGGGCTGTAGCGATTACAGATGAGGCAGGGATAAGAACACTTGTTGGCCACATCTGAAGGGGAGGTTCAGTGTTGCCATCTGTAAAACGAGAGTCTCTGAAGGACATTTCAGCTCAAACTTTCTCTGTTCTAGGATAACTTTCAGCTCCAGTATTTTATATTTTATTTTCTAATTTCTCTTCTGGTTCTATTAGTCTGTATTTTATGTTTTAACAATCTATATTCTAAGGACCATTCCAATTCTAACTTTCTGTATTCTAATGTTCTACATTCTAAGATTAGAAGGGAATGGAGAAATGAGAGGGAAGGATTAGAGCCATCTGAACTGCACTGTAGGGTCACATTCAGTGGCAACAATGAAGATTTATACAAGACAGCTTCACTATTTTTGGTACAGACTTTTCTATTCCAGGGCCTAACTTGGATACCCAAGAAGAAACAAAACAACTTTAGCACCTCAGATAGAAAAGTCTTGTATAAATTGGTTTGCCACTTGCCTGTGCTGAAGCCTGTGCCACTGACTTTGGATTCCAGTACTATCTACAGACCTAATTAATTTGAACTGAAAGGAGAAAAAGAGCCATCCCACCTCCCCTTCCCTAAAAATGTGGGTGATGTTCAGGCTCAAGAAAGCCAGTGCCTAAAGATAGCAACGAAAGGCAAAAAAAAAAAAAAAAAAGGAGGCAGGATTGGAGGGAGGTGTGTCTTCAAGGCCTCATCTCTGGGAATGCACTTTAAGCAAAGACCATTTACCTCCTTAGGTCCTAGATCAGGCAATGAGTTAAGTTGTTATTGAGTCCTGACTTCATATAAATTGTTGTTCCAAGAAATGTATTTTTTTAAAAAAAGCTTAAGACAGGTACCCTACATAAGCAAAAACAAAAAATAACCCCCGCAAAACCACATAGAGAGGCAGAGGTGGAGAGGCAGAAAATGACAAAGTAAGGGAGTACCAACCAGGGTGATGATCAGTGGGGGCTCTATGTGTCCTGGGACTAAGGCAGAAAATATGAAGGCTTCCAAGGAACTCTGAAATACTGATCACTTAGACATAGGCAGCACGAATGATTGGGTTAGCACTCTGGCTGATATGCTATAACTGCTATCAGGAATCTAAGAAATAGACAGGGTGGCATAGGTTTCCTGACTGGCCCAACGCAGAATCATTGTGCTGATAATCATGACGTGGAGCACAGACATCCTTTATATTCTACTGCTTTAAGAAGCAAGATACATTGGAACAAATCAGAAATGCCAATACTCCAACTGATGGAAATGTTTCAATGCAGATGGTGCAGACCATTAAAGTAGGCAAACTATCACTGAACATGAAATGGAGGATATGAATGTTTTTATTATGTACCAATACTGCTTCATAACAAAATTGAAAACAGATCTTGCAATTATAGGCAAGGACTTTTTCCAGCTTTTTGACAACAATATTCTCAGCTCCAAGCTACACAACAACATATTATAGATCAATGTAGGGCAATCCTAGGAAATAACTTCATTCCTAAGCAGAGATCAGATGAAATAAGAGTGGAAATTGATAAGTTACTTAAACCTTAAGAGAGAAAAGCTGAAGAACCCAGAAGCATTGAAAATCTATAGTTAACAAAAACTCTAGAAGTGCCTACCTAACAGTGAAATGTATGTACAAAATAAAGTTGATGTCTCAACTGATTTTGAAAGGGAGATGGACATTCTTAAAGTGAAATTTTGAAAACTCCTTTTCTGAATTGGATGGCATAAGCTCAACTGATAGTCCAGCATTTCTTAACTTGGAGTCCATGAACTTATTTTTTTTTGTAAGTGTTTTAATTTAATTTGTTTCCCACATAATCTGATGCATCTTATTTTAATTCATGTAACCACATTATTATGAGAAAGGGTGAATAGGTTTCTCCAAACTGCCAAAGGAGCCTATGACACACACACAAAAATGTTAACACCTGTAATAGGCCAAATAATTCAAAGACAGAACAATTCAAAAAGGGTGTCATCTATTATAATTATCAGGATTTCATAAATTCTCACAAAATATTATATGGATAGTATAAAAACTATTCTGGACCTGAACACGACATTATATAGTATTCATAGTGTCAAGAACAAAGGAAGAAAGATAGGGCTTTATAGGCATACCTTTAAGGATAATTATCAAATTCCATCGTGGCAGAAGTGACTTGCGATGACTACTAAAAACCTGCAGAAAATATTGGTACATGCAATAGCAAACTGAAATACTATATTGCTCAATAAAAAGCAACAAAAAAGAAACATGCTAAATGGAATTCAGGGAAAAATGTATATCAGAAATTCTTAATTTTCTTAATAACAAATGAAAGCAAAAGTCCAAAAGTTAAGGTGATAGGAATGATATAGATCAAAGACTGAAACAAAAACAAAACAAAGCAATTCAACACCAATTTAAAACAATAATAACTATACTATAAAAGACTGAGAAATACAGAAATTTAAAGAAATAAAGAACTCTCCAAAACAGGGAGGTGGAAACATTCTGATTATCTATTCGGTTGAATACCAACAGCAGCTCAAGTTGTGTCAAGCATGAAATAGGAACCAACCTACCACTATTGTGTTATTTGTCCTTCATTTTGAAGAGGACCAATGACATCATGGAGCGATGTTTTGATTCATGTGTAAATTAGATTTAAGTGAGACAGAGTTACAGGAAGTTGTCAGCCTCATTCTCTCTTCCAGAGACATTGAAGTCAAAGTAGAAAGACAAAAAAGTCAGGACATCTGGTGATGTCTGGGATACAGTGAATGACATTGGCATCTCTAATGTCTGACCAAGCTCTAAACATTTCATAGTACCTACTTTAGCTGTCTTCATGGCCATTGAACCAATCATTCTCATCTCATTCCTCTAGGGGATGTCTTCACGTGTTTGAGGTAGACATCCCCCTACCTCACCAACAGGTTTGAGGCCTCTCAGTTACCCTCAACCTGGTTTATCCCATCTGCCAAGATGGCTTTACAGGGGTATGGCCACTCCGTACGCTATAGCTTCTTGGAGCCACAGGTAAGAATTGGGTAGAGGTGGATACCAAAGGTGGATGAAGAGCCCTGAAAAGTGCTTGGCTAGTCCTCAGACCAGAGGTGCTAGTCCTCTCTGACCATCCTAAACACCCTAATGAAGATACCCCATGGAGGGATCTCTCTTCCTGGTTTTCTTGGTTATCCTCCTTGAGGAGACATATTGACTATCATAAGCAAATGGACTCATTATCTTAGGCCTCATAATTGTCTTTTAGTTTCATGTTAGATATTTAATTACCTGCCTTGTAAAAACTGATTCCTAATAATCTTATGGTAGTTCAAAATACTGATTCTACTATACAATGAACCTTATGCATTTGGGATTGGATAAGTGATCCATGGAGAACAAGTTTCCCAAGATCCAAATATCTGAACTAACATAATGAACAACAGAACAATTCCATCAATGAAGGTGCCTGCCACTTTAGCATCTCTGAAAAACTATAAACCAGCAGGTTTGGATATGGGCCATAGCTATTATCTCAACCTGATCGAAGTGGCACATGAATCACTAGTACAACATTGTTCTACTATCCTTTCTGATGCAAGCCTGATTACACTTTTTTTTAACAAAACGCATCATGTAATTATTACCAAAAGATGAAAATACATGTGACTTTTCTCTATATAGTCCAATTACAAGTGTGTACTTTAAACAATACATTTACTGATTGTTTCACTCAAAAAAATCTGTAAATACATAAAATAAAAGAACATGTTGTCCAGGAAGCAAAAAAGGGTATGTCAAAGGGTCCCCAGGGTATAAAAAGCAACTCATTATTAATTCAAAGATTATTGAACAAGCTACCAAGAAGCACTCTAACACTCATACCAACTTTATTGAGTATTGTGAAAATTTTGATTCAGTTCTGTACTCATGGCATGTGTACTGCAAGTAAGAAAACTATAGTATTTTACGTCCACGTGGAAAATTGTTACTTCTTCAAAATATGCTACAACCCAATAGTATATACAGTTTTGCAGGAAGATTATCTAAGGCCACTATATATCTGTCTAGTCTTAAATCCCATTAATATCATTTCTGAAAAGAAGTGAATATGTTAAAGAATGAGTTCATTGTATAAAAGCATCATATTAACCAGATGATATGTATAGATGACATTCAATTATATGGTTCTGTTGAAAATCATATCAAACATTGAAGTTTCTCATGGAGTCTTTCTTTAATAGTATCACAATTTAATTTGGGTTCTATAAGCCTACTTTTTTTTTTAATGAATGCAGAGAGATAATAGAAACTGAAGATTGTGAACCAGAATCTAGATGTTAAATTAAACCACAAAGGAAAACAATTCTTCCAAATACTTTGTTCTTCTCTAGCTAAGACACAATAAGCAGAAGACTAGGAAAAAGAAAACTGAGGTTGTTTGTGTTGAGATGGGCTGGCATCCCAAAGTCAAAGGGAATGGGGAATAACACAGAGCAATTAACATCTTTTATAATAACAGTCTTGCTATATCGTTTTGGCATGGTTAAATGGACAAAAGAAAATGTAAACAACATCCAAACAAAAAGCCACACATTGTCAATGAAAAGCAGAGTCATTAACCACAACACAGCTATAGAAAGATGTTGCTGTTCTTCTTCTTCTTGTTATTGTTTAGCCATTTTCCAGTTGTGCCTAACTCTTTGCGACCTCATTTGGGATTTTCTTGGCAAAGATACTGGAGGGGTTTGCCATTTCCTTCTCCAGCTCATATTACAGATGAGGAAATTGAAGCAAGCAGGTTTAAGTGACTAGCCCAGGGTCACACAAATAGTAAGTGTCTGAGGCCAGATCTGAACTCATGAAGATGGATCTTCTTGACTCCAGGCCTGGCACTCTATCTACTGTTCTACTTAGCTTTCATAGAAAGATTTACCCTCACTCATCAAAAAAAGAGGAAGAAAATGAATACCTGATACGATAGACAGCTAAGTGGCACGTGGGTAGAATACTGGACTCAAAATCAAGAAAACCTGAGTTTATATTCATCCTCAATCCACACTTAATGGCTATGTGACCCTGGACAAGTCACATAACTCAGGTTCCTAAACTGAACATCGGGAATAATAATAGGACCTACCTCCCTGGATTGCTGTAAGGATCAAATGAGATAATATTTGTAAAACTTTTAGCAGAATTTCTAGCATATAGTGAGTAATTAATAAATGCTTGTTCCCACCTCTCCTTCATAGTACATGATAAACAGGTTAAAACTGTACAGATTACTTTTAGAACAAACAGACCTCACTTTGAAAACTATAGTAAAGGTTGAGACCAGATATACACTTGTAAATTTGTCAAATGTAATTAAAAGTAGCTTTTCTCCAGAGGGATCCTAGGAAATGGTTAAGACGAAAGAGTGGAGTCAGAAGGTACTCCAGGGGTGACTATCACTAGAATTGAGAAAAAAAAATGTAAAATAAAAAGTATTGAATGGCTGAGTCATGAAGATATGTGAATAGGAACGGAATTTATGATACTAATTCAGGATGATAGCTCTGCTACCAGAAATTATTTTTATAAAAGTATCCCAATTAATTGATTGCTGAAGATTAGTCAATGAAGTGATAGAAACTATGCAGCATAATAATTTTAGGCCACAAAAAAATATTATCATGTACCAGATACCAAAAAGACATGATTAGGTAGCTAGAATTCTACACCAAAAGCTCACTATCCTTTATAACCTAACAAATAACAAAACCTTATGCTGCAAAAGCAAACCTCAAAATAGCTTTAAGAATTCAACAAATAGATCGTAATGGAGCTGAAGCATCGTTAGAGACAGAACTGTTGCCCACAACAGTGCGGGTACAACATTGATAGGTAAAAGTTAAAGAAGATCATTTAATAGCAAAACAATAATTCTTAATCTCTAAGTGGCGCGGCAGAAAAGCTTTCAAAACATAAAGACCTAGTAAAAGACATTAAAATCATATGACAACAGAACAATGTACACATTAACTCTTATTTTCCTCTCTACTACTGCAATGTCCCAAAGATGCTGCTTTTAGAGAGTCTCCTTAAAACGAGCTTATACTCCAATACCTTTAATCAATTAAAAAACAAGTAATTGCTTAATCCACCCATGTCATAGTTCACAAAACTTTAGATCTAAAAGAATACTATCAGGATAGAGACTTATCTTCAGACAGTTTCTATGTAAACACCAAAAGAAAAAAGGAGTATAAAATAACAGTGATGATAAATTTGTTGTCTCCCATTGCATAACACATGAGTAATCCGCATGCTACTAATATAAACTTCAGAACATTCCTGAGAATCCAACAGATAAACTCTATTGGATTTTCATAGCATATTTTCACAGATAGAATTGTTGCCCACAAATACCCAGCTATAACATTGATGCATAAAATAAGAACACTGTTTGATTAGATGTTGCTTTATGAAATACTCACAAATGTTAAGCTAAGGGAAGTGAAAGTTTGTTGTTGTTGTTTTTTTAAAACATAGAGGTCAGAAATGTTTTTGCATGACTACACGTGTATAACCTCTATCAAATTGCTCACCTTCTCAATGAGGTAGGGGGTGGGGAGGGAAGGAGGGAGAGAATTTGGAACTCAAAGTCTTAAAAATGAATGTTTAAAATTGTTTTTACATGTAACTGGGGAAAAATAAAATACTAAATAAAAGAAAAAAAACCCTTGTACCGAATAGGCATAGTCAAATAAAACAAATTCCTTAAAACGTAGAGATCTAGCTTATCAAGCAAAATGGTGCAGGAATAGCTAACAGTTATTAGCATTTTATAGTTTGCAAAGTATTGTACATATATTATCTCATTTGATTCTCCCAAGCAACACTGTGAGGTAGATGCTATTATTGTCCCCATTTTATAGAAGAAACTGAGTCTGAGATAGAAGTTAAGTGACTTGTCAAGAATTACTCAGCCAGAAGTATCAAAGGCAGTATTTGAACACAGCTCTTCCTGAACTTGAAGTCTAACAGTCTTACACACTGTACCACCTAGATGGCACACACGATGGGGCACATATGGCCCATTGCCATCCTCCTCTCTCTGATACAGAAACTGAGTTGAAGTTGCTTTCAGTGAGCCTACAGAGAATGATTTTATATCTCTAACTTTCATTTATTTCCAAAGGGTGGGTGAGTGGGTGGGAGGGGAGCAATTATTTTATCTACCTCTGAAGTAGTCTGTAGAACGTTAAATATAAAATGATGATAGCAGGGTAGTGACTTTTCTCAGGACCATTTCTATATGAACTACACAGAATGAAAGATGAAAAGAATGAGATAAATATAATAATAGTCTATAGCTATACCACCCTAAATGCATCTGATCTCAACTTATAGCAGAAGCTAAGCTAGATCGGAACTAATTAGTACTTCTGTGGGAGATTGCCTGGGAATGCTAGGTTTGGAGGTTGATATTGTGTATATATTATAGAAGGTATTATATAGCAGATAGTAAGCAGTCCTCAGGAAGACCTGGATTCAACATACTGGCTTTTTGACCCTGGGCTAATCACTTAACTTTGAATATCCCTGACAAATCTCAAAGACCTTAAGTGGTATTGCCAGAGGGAGTTTCCTCAGGAGAAATTCTGTATGACAATGAAGTCTCATCTGGTCAAAGGACACCAAAAATGTTGATGATGCTGCCGCTGCTGCTGCTGCTGCTGATTTTTTTTTTAAAATATAAAGCACTTTCCTCAAAATAATTCTATGACGATGCCTTCAGTGAATCTGGCAATCTAATTGGGAAGATGAGAAACATATCAAGAGCCAACTAAAATACAAAATAATTGCTTAGTTGTGAGTGCTTTTTCTCTGCCACTTTCTATCCAGGTGACCTTTGACATGCCAATTTTCCTCACTGAGCCTCCTTTTTATTGTCTGCTAAATGTGAACAAAAGCATTTAAACTATCTATCTCATACTGCTTTTGCAAGAAATTTGCCAGAGGCAGCTAGGTGGCACAATGGAGAGCCACTGGCCCTGGATTCTGGAGGACCTGAGTTCAGATCCGGCCTTGGACACATTAACACTAACTAGCTGTGTGACCCTGGGTAAGTCACTTAACCCCATTGCCTAGTAAAAAGAAAAAAGAAAAAGAAAATTGTGAAGTGGTCTTCGCTGCATGGTGCTACCTGAGATACTAACTTCTTTTAATATATTCCTCCCTCATCCCTTTTTCTTTTTTCTTTGTTTCCTGGCTACTGGTCATAGATTTGTTCCCATTTATTCCTGTACATTTCTCCAAGGGGTCTATGGGAAGGACGTATGTTTTAATAAATCTCATAGATTCATGTGTGCCTCAGATTTTGTCAGAAAAATCTGCTACAGAGGGATGGTGCCCTGCACAGCATTCTCCATTCATTTTAAGCCTAGCCTGAACACATGTAATTACTGAGAAGCAGCCACCAGGACTCATGTTGGAAGTCAAGTTGAGTAGCCTCCTTTTAGCTCAGCCATTAATGCTGGTGAGTGCTACTACAACTATATCAATGCTGATTAGACATCTTAGCCATTAAATGAAAATGTGTATTCCAGCCTTCTCTGAAGTGGATTGTTCAGAGTTCTTTCCTTGATTGCTTTGGTGATGATGGGAGAGAAAGCTTCAGAGGGATGAGAGGAAGTTACTCCAAAACATCTTTGGAAAGAAAAGAATCAATAGATGGAGCAAATCCAGACAAGAGCAACCAGAATAGTGAAGGAATGAATGAATGAATGGAATTATATTTTTAAAAAAGCATTAATAAACCATTTACTATGTGCCAAGTGCTACAGATACAACTAGGGGGAAAAAAACCCAAAAAACTGGACAGTCCCAGCTCTCAAAGTGCTCAGGTGAAATGGAAAGAAAAGTTTCGCTTCAGGGAAGATAGGAAATCCCAAATGTCTTAAAGGTACAATGGTGGGGCTGATAAAAAGGTCTAGACACCATAATGTTACTTTAGTAATTAAAGTGATGATGCTGTGGGACTGCACAACATAGGGGCAAGACAGATGGTAAAGCCTAGAGGAGCTTAGAAGGTAGTGGCAGAGTAGATAGTAAGGCCTTTCAATCCCCCAATTTCTCAGAAGGAATGGAGTTGTTGGCTTCCATCTCATTTGGAACCTGTGAGCAGCTAACCAGCCAAAGTAAGGGGATAAGACACCCCCACTGGTGACATTCTTTTGCCCAGCCATCCTAGATGATTTCTTGTATTACCCTGTGCTGGGGAATAGAGTGAAATGAGAAGTAGTGGTAGAAATGGAAGTGGTGGGGAGAGGGATTGGTGGTGGTGAATAAAGTTCCAGGAACTGGAGATCATGCCATATGCGGATCAGTTGAAGAAACTGGGAATGTTTATGAGAATGTGTATATGAATATATATGTGTACCTGGTTGTTTGTTCTAAGAGGTCAGAATCAATAGGAATACAAATACAAAAGTAAAGACAGTCCCTGCCACCAGGAAATGTATATTCTAATGGAGGGAAGCAGCATAAATAAGGGAGTGGTAGCCTAATGTGGTTTGGAAAGTTACAAGGATTGTTAGTAAAGTCATAGAAGAGTAGATTAACAACATTTTTTCTAATAGTAGTGGTAGTATCAATTTTATTATGACTCCAGAAAAAGAACTCTACATAAAGGGCAGGGGGAAGGTATATATGCTCAAGGTTGTAGATAAGGAGATGGTCAGTGAGTAAAGTAGAGGCATAACATGGACCTGCTTAAATGATGTGGGTCACATGAGGCACTCACCAATCAAAAGAGAGAGAAAGGGGGGAAGGCAGAAATTCTAAACATTGAAAGATGACATCCTCGGGGCACCGGATATTGTGGTAGGAAAGGAGGTGGCCAGAAAGTAAAAGTTAAAAACAAAGCAAAATACAAAAATCAACTAACAACCAAGGACAAAAACTCTTCTAAACAATTATTTGTCAAAAACACTACTTTCCCGGTTTAGAGAGCTAGCTATGTAATGGTGTTCTGGTAAAGGTCTTCAAATGGATGCCCATTTATCAGGGATGTTTCTGAGAAGATGCCTTCTCAGTTATAGGCTGGACTAGATGGCCTCTGCAATCCCTTTCAGTTAAGAGCTTCTAGGATGCTGGTGAGAATGCTAATGTCTTCATGAATTTGAGAGGTCAAAGTTGGTCTTATATAAACTTTTTGGTGGTGTCATTAAGTTAAGGTTGGCAAAATGAAAAAAATAAAAAGCTCTGGTTTGAAAATTTGAAAGATTTGAACCAATATGAGTCCTGGCTCCACTATTTGCTAGCCATGAGGCTGTGCACATAATTTTCCATTTCTGACCCTGTTTCTTCAGCTATCAAATAAGTATTTCAGTAGGTTGTTGTGAGAAAGTGCTTTGTAAACCACAAAACACTACAAAAATGCCAAACGTTTTGGGGTTTAATAATCATAGTAGATAATACTTATATAGAACTTCAAGGTTTGCAAAGGATTTTACATTATATGAATCATAGATTCATAGATGGAACAAATTTTTGAGGTCATTGTATCTAACCGTTCTTTCACTCCTCCTACCCCCCATCCCCAACTATTTTATAGACAAAGAAACTGAAGGTCAGAAAAGTCAAGTGACTTGTTTAGGGTCATATGACTAGTATGAGTCAGCACAGAGGTATCAAAAAAGCATGATAGGCTCCAAAACCAGTATTGACCTCATTTGATGTCATGTATGTATATGGGCACCATTCCAAGATGTAGCCAGTCCTTGAAACCATGTCATATGAGGAATGGTTCAAGGAACAGATGTTTGTTCAGTCTGTGGCCCAGATCTTTGGGGAAAAAACATCAAAACAAAACAAAATCAAAAACAATAGGCTAAATACAAAGAGAAATAAGCTGTGTGTGCCAAGTCGATTCAGGGAAAATACCATTCAAGAAAGGAGCTTAGGATCATAAATTTTGAGCTGGTAGGTTACTTAGAGGTCATGAGTCTAACTCCTTCCTTTCATAGATGAAAAACAACCCAAAATGGATAACGATTTGATGAATGTCCCCATAGGGAGTGAGAAGAAGACTCAAGATTCAAACCCAGGCCTTTTAATTCCAGAGTCACTGCTCTTTAAGCTATATCATGCTTCTTAGAATTAAGGACTCACAAAACAGTTTTCTTTTCCTGGCTACCTACTGCCTGAAGCTATGAGGCCTCTAGGGAACTAACTAATCTAAGGTATAATTATGAAGTTTGAGAACCATTCCATTATATAGTGGATAAATACTTTTGGTAACATTCTGACTATGATTCTACCCTGAATTATCTGTCCCTTCATCTCTGGTCCCTTTGCCACTACACTCCTCATTACTGCCTGCCTGGACAATTACATTAGCCTTCTAACGATTCTTCCTGCCCTGATTTGCTCTTTTCTCCAAATCATGCTTCATGCAGCTGCCAAACTATTTTTTTTTCTTATGCACAGATATATTCTTCATTGACAATTCCAATTCTTTGCCCTAGTATTCAAGGCCATGAAAATTATTATTCTCCTGGATTCCTCCTACTTGACTGACCACTCCTACTCAATCTCTTTTAGTGGTTCCTCTTCCATATCCCTTTTCTATTATTTTTTCTGCCTTTTCTAACTTGGTAACTACATCCACCCTCATAGTTTTAATTATTAACTCTATGCAAATGACTTCCAAATATGTATATTCTACCCTAGTATCTTTTTTGAAGTCTAGTACTATAGCACCAACTGCCTACAGAATATTTTAGACTAGACTTCCCATCAGCATTTCAAAATATACATGTCCCAAACTGGCTCACTTTCCCCCCTCAGACCTTCCCATCTTCCAAATTTTCCTTTTTCCCTTTCTTCTAGATACCAATTCTGTGCTAGGTTTGCAACCTTGGTTTCATCCTTGACTCCTCACTTACCCTCATGCCAAATATCCAGGCAGTTACAAAGTCACAAAGATATCTCACTTTTTCCTTCGTAATATCACTTGTATCCATTTCCTACTCTCTACTCTAATAGCCATCACCCTAGTTCAGGTACATCCTTGACCCCTTCCAAGGGATCTAGTGTCTTATAACAGAAGGACGTACTAGGCATTCTGCAAGGTGCTGGGGATTTGAAAAAATAATAATTCACTAAATAAAACAATCCCTACTCACAAGGAATTTACTTTTTAAAGGAGCAGACAGGAAATAGACATGAGTATATACAAAATCAATAAAAAGAGAATAAATACAAAGCATTTAAATAAAAGGTGGTTTTGGAGGGAAGGAATAGCAGCTGGCACCAGTAAGGTCTTCATGTATGAAGTGTTGCTGGAGTCATGTCCTGAAAAAGAGAGCTTTTATAGAACAGATATGAGGCAGATGTGCTGTATTTTGGATGCACATCCCTTCCTTTCTCTGAATGTTCTTTCCTCACTTTGGCTAATTAAGCTTCCTTTTGTTTGCTCTTAAGTGAACTTTGCATCTCTCACTTCCATTCAGTTTTAGAGCTGAACTGCCATGGGACTGGCCTGAATGAGACCCAGCCCATTCCTCCCTTTTATTAAATCTCATTCATACCTTAAAAGTCCAACTCAAATGCCACATACCCCATGAATTTATTTCAAGACAAATAAACAAGTGCTAAGCATCCATGTTATACCAGTATTATGATAGTCACTGAGGTACAATCCCTTTCCCTCATTACAGCCCACTGTTCAGATGTTTACCTTCTATAAGAAACCTTCTCTGATCCCCTTAGTAACATTTTCCACCTCCAATCTCATATAACACTCTATTACCACCTGGTTAATGGTGGCAGGAATCATGTCTTATCTAAGCATCCATTGCATTTTGCCTAAGACCCAGCACAGGATTGTTCAAAACAACCAGCACACAGACTAGGCACTTAACAAATATTTGTTGGTTTTGATTATATAACATGTAATTATTTCATTATAACTTCGTGCCTACTTTGTTAAACACATTCAGAAGCTCAGCTTAGCTTGGGCATGGAGACAAGTACTGAACTCAGGGTTCTCTCCGCATATACCATCTGTCATAGTGATCTAGATTGTAATCCTAGGATTCAGGAAGGACATTAAATCCAATGCCAGTCAAAATGTTAACCAAGAAATAGTAGCAAGTTAAGACAGTCAGGATTGGAAGTAATACTGGGAAGTAGCAGTGGGTACCTGTAAGCCTTAGATGGCAAGCATAGGTAATACTAACCATGAGAATCCAGCCTCAGTAAGATTATATCCTCACAACCCCACCTAATACCCCAGAGAGAACTCACAAGTTACTTCCCTGGCCATCATCTTGCCATCTACTCTACCACTGAACCCTCTAGACCACTACTAATAGATACCATGTCCTGTGACACTTAATCTGCTTAGCTCTGGAACTCCCACCATTGGGACCCCCATCCTGACTAATCAAAGTATCAATACAAACTCACATGGCTAATGACCCATTAGATATAACTGGTCCCCAACATTCTCAGCATTCCACTCTGGCCAACTTCTTGGCATCTCTCAGGTCTGCCAATACATGTATCTGTCTCTCTGACCCACTTTCTACCTCTTCTTCTGGGAACCATAATCAAATTAATACTACAGTTGCTACCAGAAAAGGATATGCTGCTAAATCAGATCCCCTTTTGACCCACAAGTCATCTCAGTGATTTTCCAAATGAAAACACAATCCTCTGGCAACCATTCCCTGATGAATTGCCTCCTTGTATTTAAATGTAAACTCATCAAGGGTAGGGACTTTCTTTTATATTTTTATACCTAGTTTGCATTGCTTGACATATAGCAAGTGCTTAGGAAATGTTTTGTCATTAATTAGTTCATTCCTTCATTCATTCTCTCACTCATTTGTAGAGGTCTGAGAAAAGTGATTTTTGGTTTGTTTGTTCTTACTAGTTTGACAGCATTTTAATCAAAGAAGCATTCAGCATAATAGAAGTGGCAAAGTTTTGAGTTACTGGTTGGTTTCAGTGAGGAAATTGCAGGGGAATTAATATTTATAATAATATCTGAAATTTAGGTAGCATTTTAAAGTTTATATTACATCATATTGTTGTTCAGTCATGTCTGACACTGTGTGACTCCCATGAATTTTTCCATGGGGTTTCTTGGCAAAAATATTTGAGGGATTGCCATTTCCTTCTCCAGTATTAACGCCTTTTACAGATAAGGAATTGAGGCAAATAGGCATTAAGTGACTTGCCCCAGGGTCACACAGCTAGTCAAAGTCTGAGGATTTGAACTCAGATTTTCTTGACTCCAGGCTCTATCCACTGCACCACCTAGCTGCCCTTATGTTTTATATACATTGTAGTTTACCTTTGTTGGGGAAGCAGATGGGATTATTTTGGGAATATTTAAGGAAAAAGAAGAGCTGGTTATTGGTCTTCGTAAGTTTAACTAGGATGGCCAAATTTGTGGATTTCAGGAGTTTAGATTATTCACAGACTGAATCCAAGTCAGCCTTTGGAATTTTGAATTGTCTTGAGTTTTTGGAAGAGAAATGTCCCCAGCTTGGTGTGTTTTTCTCTCTTTTCCAATGAATTAACCCTCTAGGAATCATCAAGCAGAGTGAGTATGCATCTGCATGTCCCTTCCAAAGGGTGTCTGATGTCTTATAATAAAAGGACTTGACTGTAAGAAGTAGACCTTATGGAGCCAGCTGTAGCTACAGTTCTAATGTTCTGCTTGTATCAAGGCTCCACTCCCATTACCCAAAGGTATGTTTTCGGAATCTAGATGGAAAAAGCCTGGATTGCAGCTAGTACACTTTGAAAAGTGGTCAGATGACAGCTTGGCTGTGTATTTCTTCTGAATACCAGCCTGGCTAAGCATGAGGAGCTCATAGTTATTGGGGTGGGGAGTGGGGTGTCCTGTAAATTCATAGGTATAGAGAATACCCAGGAACTCTCATCACCAATAAAGAGTGGCCGGGGACAGTAAGCAGTTCAGCAATTTTCCCTAGGTCACAGGGAAGGTTTATGTCAAGGGAAAGAACTTGAAGGCTAGACTTCTTGACTTTTATTTTTATTTTTTCATTTTTAGGCAATTGGGGTTAAGTGACTTGCCCAGGGTCACACAGCTAGTTAGTATCAAGTGTTTGGTCTGAGGCTGGATTTGAACTCAGGTCCTCCTGACTTCAGGGCCAGTGCTCTATTCACTGTGCCACCTAGCTGCCCCGGACTTTCTGACTTTTAGCAGAAGCCAGCATTTCATCCTCTAAACTGCCTTGTGACAGATGATGAGCTTTTTCTATTCTGTATGTTCATTTGGGACTCAGATTTTTTTTTAATTTTAGGTAATTGCAGTTAAGTGACTTGCCCAGGGTCACACAGCTAGTAAGTATGAAGCATTTGGTCTGAGACCGGATTTAAACTCAGGTCCTCCTGACTTCAGGGCCAGTGCTCTATCCACTGCACAACCTAGCTGCCCCCTGGACTCTGATTCTTATATTAAATTGTGGCATGGCTGACATCTGTCTTGATAGAGGGAACAACCATATTGATGAAATCAGAGATGTTTTGAAGTATTAAATACTTAATATATCAACTAATGGGCTTTAGACATTACTAAGGATGACATTTCTAAATCCCTTACCACTCTTAGTGGTTTTGCTTATCTGGGTGTTCTCTTATGTGTCAATGGTCATCATAAATGGTGGCCAGCATGGAGTAGGGGAATGATCACTACCAGGAATTAGGAGAATGGAGTTTGTGCCCAACTCTACCATTTATCACGTGACCTTGGACAAGTTACCTGATCTCTCTAGAACACTGTGTATTCAACTGCAAAATGAGGGATTTGAATTAAGTAATCTCTAAGTCTCCAATCTCTAAAATTGTCCATTAGCCCCTCCCCACCCCAGCCCCTGGCCGTGGAGAAGATGGTCTCATGAGGAAACTGAGGCCCAGGGCGCTGAAATGACAAGCTCTGAATCACAAAGCCAGTTAGTAGCAGAGCCAGAACTCGAAACCAAGTCTCCTAACTCCCCATCTGGCTGCATTTGTTTGCTTGTTTGTCTGTTTTGCCCTAGTAAACCCTGTTGCCAGCCAGTTTCTCCTGGAGAGGTGCTAGGAAGGAAAAGCTATTACCCCAGCTGTCATTATTCAAACCAAATGGTGATGTTCCTTCCACTCCTGACAACCTGAGCCAGATTATAACTGGCAGCCCCAGGAGGAGCAAGCCTTTAGCTCAGTACCCGTCCCTTAATCCAACCTGCTTTTCATCTTCCCCCAGCAGGGCCTTACTGAAGGGAGACTATGCTCCTTTATTACCTTAGCAGGTAAACAGATGTTGAAAGTAGGCTGATGGAAGTCCTTCCACAGACTGTGGGATTTAAAAAAAAAAAAGGGCAACAGAGGGTTTCTGATCAGGGGAGGGCATAAAGGGAACAGAGACACAAAGGGAAGACAAAATCGGTAAAAGAAGAGCTGAGCCAGGCCCTGGGAATGAGAAGAAAGTGGAGGACAAGGCCAGAGACAGTCAACACTCATTAATCGGACGGCATGCACAGCACATTCTCAGCAAGCAAGGGAGCGAAATCCATGGGGCTCGTGCTCAATTGGCCTGATTTTACATCCAATCAAATGCATGGCATTAAACATGATCTATTTTAAATGTATTACAGTTAAATTATTTAATTCCAAATTTAGCTGGTGCCACAGGCACTGGAGCAATGGCAAGAAGAATGAATGGAATTATTTCTTTGGAAAACGGTTTAATTTTTAATTACAAAATGGGGTGCTTTGGGGGAAAGAAACGATTGGCCCATGAAGTGCGTACTCCCAGAACCATGTGGAGAGATGGCAGGCATCGGAACTTGTTTAATGACACTGTCCTGCTGAACATCCACCAACTCTGAGAATTGGCAGGGTTTGGGAGCAGGTGATCACAATAAATAATAATAATAACTCATCTTCATGTAATGAATTTTTCCAACAAGCTTGAGATCATTACAGAAGCCATTTAAAGCATTCATGCTGCAAGGCATATACATACATGCACATATGTATGTGTGTGTGTGTGTGTGTGTTAGAGATTGGAGACTTAGAGATCACTTAATTCAAATCCCTCATTTTATAGTTGAATACACAATGCTCTAGAGAGATTAGGTAACTTGTTCAAGGTCACATGATAAATGGTAGAGTTGGGCACAAACTCAGTTCTCCTAAAATATACAGGTAAATATATATGTGCATACATGTGTTTGTATATGTGTGTATATGTATATATGGGTGTGTACATATGTGTGTATAAAATATACCCATAATATACATGTGTGTGCATGTATTTGTATATATGTGTATCTATACATATATATGTGTGTGTATATATATATATGTAGCATTTATACAAATGTAATTCTCTCTATATATTTCCCTCATTGTATGAAAAAGGAAACTGAGTTCCTAAGCAATCAGTTCATTTTGATTCAACCTAAATATACTTCACGCCTACATGTGTTATGCTAAGTCCTGTTCTTGGTAATGAAGAAGATAAAAGTTAGAGGGTAAGCAGTCTCCACCTCATGGAGCTCACAGTTAAGCAGTAAAAGAAGATAGATACATAGATACATAGATAGATACATAGATAATATATATATATATATATTTATATTATATATAAGTATATTATGTATATGTATATGTACACACATGTACATATACATATATGTATGTGTGTGTGCGTGTGCGTGTGTATCATTTGACTCAGCTAATATGTGTTAATTACTTGCTGGAAACTGTGTCCAGAGCTTTGTTCTACGTGCTACCAAAAATACAAATTATTGGTGACACAATGCCATGCCACACACTCAAGGAGTTTAAAATGTGGTTGGGCTGGAGGTAGGGGAACTATACACAAATTTCTATAATAGAGGGAAGAAGGTAGAAGAGGGAGGGGGAGGAAAGGAGGGAGAGATAGAGACAGAGAGAGACAGAGAAATGGAGACTGAAAGGAAGACACAGACAAAAAGGAAGAGAAAAAAAAGAAAGTACATAGAAAAGACACAAAATGCTGAGAAAAGAAAGACCATTTCAACTGTTGTGGATTAAGGAAGACTTTAGGAAGGAGGCTTCAACTGGACTGAGATTTTTTTAAGGATGAATAGGAATTTACCAGAGCAGAAACGATGGATGACATAGAGAAGTCATACAGGAGTAGAAAAAGAGAAAACAAAGGCTTAGGGAAAGAAAAGAAGGAGGTGCTGACATATGGATAGGTGAGTAGTCAGTTTTGGCTAAAGTATGCTGTATAGAGCATAAAGGTAAAAAAGGAAGGTGGAGCCAAACCTTGTAGGACCAATTGGGCTTTATCACCTAGGACCGAGGCCTCCAAAGTGGTGGCTCTATGGGAACATGAAATGATGCTTAGAAGGCCGTGGCTTAACCCCAAGGAAGGTGTGACCAACCAATCAGAGGGAAGAAATAACATTTCCATCCCAATCCCTCCTCCACAGATAATCCTGGGCTTATCTGCAGTGTAAGTACACCATTCCCTTAAACACCTCCCTTCTTTACTCCTTTTACCACTGTTGGCCTTCCAAGTGTTTACCAGGCATTTGCTCCTCAGGGGAGTTATAATCTAACTATATTGGCAGAAACTGCACAGAGAAAATATATCCCAGTCATCTATATCTGCCACAGGTACCCCTCAGAAGACACTGTGTGCCAGGGGCCAGTGAGGGAATACTTAGCATTTTTCAGTAAGAAAAAAATCAGTATTACAGGATGAATACACATGGATGGGTTATAGTTACATAATCTTCTCCACCAAAAATCCCACCCTTTATCCAAATTTCTCTATTTCAATTGAGGGTACAATCATCTTTCCAATCTTACAGCTTCTCAACCTCTTCATTATCCATAATTCTTCACTCAATTGAAACAGCTCTCTTTGAAATTACCAATGATCTTTTTAACTGTCAAATCTAATGGTCTTTTCTCAATCCTCAGCCTTCTAGACCTCTCTGCAGCATATGACGTTGTTGACTATTCTCTGTTCCAAGATATTTCCAAGGTACTTCTCTGGGTTGTTATAAAACTCTTCTTTCTGGAGTCTCCTCCTACATGAATACCTGTCCTTTTTCAGTCACTTTGCCCAATCTTCATCACGTTTTTTAGTTACAGGTACACCCCTAAAATGATGTCCTGGGCCTTCTCACTCTGCATTCTTTCACTTAGTGAGTCTGTCAGTTCCCATGAGTTTGAAAGTTATTTTTATACAGATACTTCCCAGATCTATATATCCACAACTAATCTAGTCATGAGTTCCAGTCCTACATCATTAATGGCCTCATTGAATACCTCTAACTTGGAGTCTGGTAGACAGGTCAAACTCAACATACCTAAAACAGAATTCATTTATTTACCCTTCACCCCAAAACCTGCTTCTTTCCTGAACTCCATTATCTTTGTTGAAGTCATTATCATCTTTCCAGTCCCCCAGGTTTTAAACCTTGGCATTATCTTAGACCTCTTGCTTTCCTCCACCACCCATCCAATTAGTTACTTAATCATACCATTTCCACCTCTAAAACATGTCTCCTATCAGTCCTCTTCTCTCTATTCACACAGTCACAATCTTAGTTCAGGCCATCCTCATCACCTCTCATTTGAACTATTGTCATAGCTCTAATTGGTCTCCCTATTTCAAGTTTCTCTGCTCTCTGATACGTTCTCCACATAGCTGCTGAAGTGATTTCCCAAGAATGCAAGTCCAACTACATCAATTCCCTTCTCAATAAACTCCAATGGCTCCCAGTTGACTCTAGGACCAAATATTATTTCATCCTTATTTCAAACTTTTTTACTTTCAATTTTTGGGTAAGTTTTATAATGTACATTATTAGTAGTACAGTGGTACATGCATATGATTAATATGTAAGTCCATACACACTAAAGGGGGTTTATACTCTATTTTTAATGTTGTTGGGTTTTTTTGCTCATGTTGCAGGATTAAAAAGAGTTTGAAGACATTTGTTCTAGAAAATGGAAGTTTTGATCAGAGGAGAAACATAGTAAGTCCTGTGCATAAGGAAGATTACCTGGTATGAACAGGGGATTGAAGGGGGAATGAGAGTAGTCAGAGAGACTAGGAAATCTACTCAGGGAATAACACACTCCCTATGCCCTTTACTCCCTGACTTTAAATGAGGCACAACCTCTGGAAGCAGAGATAACACTTTCTGGCCACTGAATACTACTTAGTATTCTGAGGCAAGAGCTCCCTAAGTCACGGACAGCTGAGGGGTGGAAAGAAATCAGTATCTCAGGCATAGGTGGTGTGGTCAAGTAGAAAGAATATAAGGAAACTGACATTCTTGTCTGGGTGCTACCACCTTGCTATGGGACTTCAGGCAAATTATGTCAATAATATGCTCAGCTCCTCAGTACTATATATGCCACTTAATAGATCATGGAGACAGACAGAAATATTTATCCTCTTTATGGACCCTGGATAAGTCATTTCACTCTTTTGAAGCTCAGTTTCCCAAATGTGAGATGGAACCAAGAACACTTATGCTAGTTACCTCACAGGATGTGTTTGACTAAATGCTTGATTGATGTGAATCATTATTACTTGTGGAAGCCATGTTATTCTGAAATTCCTTACAAGTTGCCCACATTGAAACAAGAAAAAAATAGGAGTGATCTCTTCCACTTTCCATTGTCCCACTGCATTTCCATAATATCTGTGCAAAAAAAGAATACTGGAAATCTAACAATAATATAACTTTAAAACATTTAAGCCTGTTAACTTTTAGCTTTTTCATACTAGTAATATAAAAGAGTGACATAATGAATTGTATATGTAAGTGACTTAACTTTTCATGATCTCAGTTTCCTCATCTATAAAATGGAAATAATAAGGATATCTATTTAAGTGGGGGTTGTAAGTATTAAGTAAAACAATATATGCGGGCACCTTACAAAACTTAAAGCCATACATATGGATGGTAGGTATTATGAGGCAGCTGGTAGCATAGTGGATAGAGTCCTGGGTGTGGAGTCAGAAAGGCCTGAGTTCAAGTGTGCCCTCAGACACCTATTAGTTTATGACCCTAGGCCAATCACTTAATATCTGCCTCAGTTTCCTCAACTTTAAAATGAGGATAATAATAGCACCTACCACTAAATGTTATTGTGAGGAGCAAATGAGATAATATCTGTAAAAACAACATAAAGACCTTAGTACAATGCCTAGAACATATAGAAGATGCTATATAAATGCTTGTTCACTCTTCCTCCTCTTCCCCTCTTTATTATTACAGGGAAAAAAGCTCTAAATCTGGAGTCATGGAACATGAATTTAAATTCTGATTCTTTTACTTACTATTTGTGTCATTTGACGAGTCCCTCCACCTCTCTGCCTCCATTTTCTCACATATAAAATGAAAAGGTTGGACTACAGAACCTCCAAGTTCGATTGAGCTCCAAAGTCATGACCCTATGATCTTTAAGATGCCGTGGTTAGATAGCATAGGGACATTGATGACCATTAAAAAAAAATCAGATTTGTGATTTCATCCTTATACTAGTGAAATGCTTATTTTAGAGAGAGAAAACATTGAGGTCCATATATGTCAAATGACTCTTCCCAGAGTCAGAAAATGTTAGTGGTAGAGCAGAAAAAGATCCTATGTGGCCTGGGGAACTCCTTCTCCTACACCAAGAAAGCCTTGCCTTAAAATTTAAATCAATTAGATCTGTGAAATGAAAAGTTTACTGGAGAAAAAGGATGTGGGTTAGAATCTCAGCTCTGTTATTTGTTGCGTGATTGATATTGGTCAAGGCCTTTCCCTACTCTGGCCTCAGTTTCTTCCTCTATATAATGAGGGGAATTATAAGATTCCAAGGTGATCATAGGACCATAGATTGAAAGTTGGAAAGGACCTTGGAGGTCATTTAGTTCAAGCTCTTCATTTCATAGATATTTAATAACTTGCCAAAAGCCATATAGATAAAAGTGGCAGGTGTTAGTCTGGACTTTTGGGGGCTTCTGCTCCCCTCCTCTGAATCTGTAGCTCGAACTTCAGTGAATGTTCTCTGAAAAGGAGCAGGATTTTCTATTCTCATGAAGGAATTGAATGAAATGGTCTTTTTTTAAAAAATCTTAAAAAAACCCAAAAAACATCAAAACCCAAACTTCCCTGAATCCATCTTTTCCTCCTCCCCTTCCCCTCCCTCTTTTCTCTCTTTCTCTCTCTCTGTCTCTCTCCTCTATTCCTCTTTCTCTCCCTCCCTCTCTTCCTCTGTTTCTCTTTCTCTCTTTCCTCTTTCTCTTTTTTTAGATTTCTTAGCATTACAAACAACTCTGAATTGGAATGCCGTTGAGATTTCCAGCATCCAACTCATTGATTGTAGCTAAAGCAACAGTTCTTGTTTGAGCAGATTGAAGATCTCCAGCTGTTCTGGGGCCTCTTCACTGATCTACCTTAGATCAATTAGAATGAATAAAAAATAAATAAACCCTCAGGATTTTTTTTTAAAGCTGCAGCTACTTGATAAAAACAAACAAACAAACCTTCATTTTTTTTTGTTTTCTTCTGAACTGACCTTAAGCAAAATAGAGAGGTAGATGCAGAGTGCTCTGAAAAACTCCTCCTCTTGCCCCATTTGACTCTCTCACACGTCCCTTCCAATAGTGTACCCCTTGCCTAGAATTCAGAGTCACCATTCTGGCTGCCACAGTCCCCAGGGCCCTCTCATGTAATAAGAGCTTTAATATAAATAGCACCTTCCAGCTTAGAATGTCCTTTCTTCCTCAAACACCCAGGGGATTAGGCAGTGACATTTTACAGATAAGGAAGCTAAAGTACAATGACTTTGAAAGTCTTGTATACAGTCTTGTAGCTAATAACTATCATAAGATTAGATTTATGTTGACCATCCAGGACAATTATAAAGATGAGGAAACTGAGATCCACAGGTGTTGAATGACTTGTTCATGGTCACATGGTAAGCATTAGAGGTAGAATTTGAACCCAGGTGTTTTGACTGAAAATCTAAAGTTCTTTTCTCCAAGCCTAATGAGGTCTAGAGGTTAGAGATACTGGAATCCCAAAATCACAACATGCAGGTCTGACCCAAGTCTTCTTTCAGCCAAAGACAGGGTTTATTAAAGATCCTCCATATTAGCCAGACTCTTAAGAAATCTGAACATCTATGAGCTATTGGCTAGATTGTAAAAATTTTAGCAGTGGTTAGATTATAAGAATCTGAGCATCTTAATGGAGACAAGATGGACCTTATATACAGAAAGACTATGGGAGGGATCTAGGAGTGGCCAAGTAGTCTATGAAGTAATAGAACTCCAGGGCTGACCAAAGGAGAATGGAGGCTAGATAGTATTAAGGGTAGGAAGTGGCTGGGGGACATAGGGAGGTCTTGGATAGGTTAAGGTTAACAGAATTGGGAGATTGGGTGTAACCACAAAAAAAGGCCAGTTGATGGGATTATAGCCTCAGGTGAACTCCAGAGATTTTGGCCATATGGGAAAGCCCAGGGTTTTTCCTTTTTGATGTCTAGCTCTCATCCTCATCAAGCCCACTGTTTCCCCACACTCACGCACTAAAGTTATTCTCTGGTCTCTATTTCCACACTCTAACCAGCCTGTAATACAAAAAGCAAAACAAAACAAACTGAAAAAAAAATTTTAGATGATTTCCAATGACCCCCTTGGCCCATGTTCAAATACCACATCTGAAGCTTAGTAGCTATATGATCTTGAACAAATCACAAGACTCTTGAACCTCAATTTCTTCAAATGTTAAATGAAGGATTTGATCTAGAGGATGACATTTAATGTCTCTTCCAGTTTTAGACTTAAAATGTTATGATCCTAAGAATAAAATGCAAGTTCATTAGCCTAGGATTCGAGGCTTTCAATTATTTTTCCTTACAGGTTTCCCATTATAACATTGCAAATGTGACATATGCCAGTTGATAAATGTTTGTTGATGCTTTTGTTAGAATTTTATTTTGTGCCTCTTTTTCATAAGGCCCCACACTATTTATTTCAGAGATACAAAGAAGTATGATAATTGGAGATCATTGCCCTTCACAACCTTGCCCATTACTACCTTTCCTGTCTTTTTACGCCATACTTCCCTCTATAATGTATGAAAAGCCCAAGAGATAGAGTTTTGGGGTAAAAATTAATAATCAATTTATTAATTAGGCTAGTAAATAATCAATAAATTGATAGTCAGTGTTCTCTCTTAGTAACCAAATACCCCACTATGGAGATCCCTGAATGCTTAAATACCTATAGAAAAGGGGGTATCCCAATAGGTAAAAATCAATCCTGATAGGTGAACAATTAATGAGGAGTGGACTTTCAAATGAGAAGGTGGGCTAACTGTCTTCAACTCCTCCTGCTGAGAACTTGGTTTGATTATGAGACTCAGAAGCCTCCATCAATTTGGACAAAGAAATCCATCTCTCTCCAGGCCACTCTGGTTGTTTTCTTTTCTTTTCTTTTCTCTTCTCTCTTCTCTTCTCTTCTCTTCTCTTCTCTTCTCTTCTCTTCTCTTCTTCTCTCTCTCTCCTCTCTCTCCTCTCCTCTCCTCTCCTCTCCTCTCCTCTTCCTCTCCTCTCCTCTTCCTTCTCTTCTCTTCTCTTCTCTTCTCTTCTCTTCTCTTCTCTTCTCTTCTCTTCTCTTCTCTTCTCTTCTCTTCTCTTCTCTTCTCTTCTCTTCTCTTCTCTTTCCTTTTCTTTTCCTTTCTTTTCTTTTCTTTTCTTTTCTTATTTTTTCTTTTCTTTTCTTTTCTTTTTTTTCTTCACTAAGCAGGGTCCCCCTCAACTCTAATAATACAATGGGGTAGGCCCAATGCTTTGGGTCTGGAAGGCACTTTAAGTAGATTCTATTTATGTTATAAACAAAAGTAAGGTCCCCTAGTTGGGTAGAGTCCTACCCAAGATTGAGGAGAATGTTCCCAGAACATCAGGCCAGTCTCATTTATCAGCCTTGTGCTTCAGAGACTGAGTGAATTACCTACTAGGATTGGTCCCTAAATGAGGAAATAAAGGGGAAAAACCCTCTATCCTAGTTTCATAATTGATTATTAACATAGTAGAGAAGTAATCATTTCCCTCACCTCCATACACTCTACCGTCCAGTAACACTGGCGTCTTGGCTCTCCCTCAGAAACGCTCCATGTCCTAACTCTGTGCATTTCTTTGGCTACCCTGTATGCATGGTATTCTCCTCCTCCTTTTTTCCCTGGCTTCCTTCAAGTCTCAGCTAACATTTCAATTTTTACATGGTCCTGTATATATCTGTTTGCATATAACTGTTTATATGTTCTTTCTCCCCCAAGAGATTGTGAATTCTTTTAGTATTGGGACTGTTTTTGCCCTTCTTTTTATTCCTAGATATTAGTATAGTGCCTGGCATATAACAGTTATTTAATAAATGAGCACTGATTTGCCTTGACTTGACTTGGATAACATTAATAATAACACTAGCTAACACTTATATAGTCCATACTATGCATCAGGTACTGTGCTAAGTGCTTTACAAATGTTTATCTCATCTAATCCTCACAATAACTATGGGAGGTTGGTGTTATTATTCCTATTTTACAGTTGAGGAAACTGAGACAAATATTAAGTGTCTAAGGCCAGATTTGTACTCAGGTCTTCCTGACTCCAGGCCTATCATTCTCTCTACTTTGCCATGTAACTGACTTGAAACTAAATAAGGAATGTACCTTTGAGATCATTCAATCCAGCCAGATTATTTTATAGATGAAGGAGCTGAGGCCCAGAATACTGAAGTTACTTGCTCAAGGTCACGCAGCTATTAAATAGAGCCAGGCAGCCTGACACAGTAGAAAGAATACTGTCTCTGGAGTCCAAGCATGCAGGTTCAAGTTTCACCCCTGCTGTCCATCCTGTGAGACCACTTATCTTCCCTGGGTCTCAATTTCCTCATCTGTAAAATGAAGGGCTGAATAGCATCTTGGGTCCCTTCCAGCTCTAAATCTGTGATACTGTGACTCAGGTCCTCTCTAAATCCACTCTCTTCACCGCCCTCTGATACTAGAAGTCACCTGAGAAGGTTGGAGCTAAAAGGGACAGAGTCAAAATCTTTGAGATGGAAGGAAAATGTCAGAAGATGTCTACTCCAAGCCCTACCCACACAATGATTCCCTACAACCACTTACCTGATAAATGATCATTTAACTTTTACTTAAAGACGGGAGTAATTGATTACCTTCCAATGAAGCCCAGTCTACATTTATACAGCTCCAAGGATTAGGAAGGTTATTAATTTTAAGGTTTTATCTTTGTAACTTCTACCCACTGCCCTTAGTAATGCCTCCTGGGAGGGGGGTGGGAAGATGGAGGGAGAAGGTAAATTGAATCTCTCTTCCATGTGGTAGCCTTCCACATTACTTAAATACAGCCACTATGCCCCCACCTCAATTTCCTCTTCTCCAGACTAAATGTCACCAATTTTGTCAGCCAATAATCTTAGGACAGAGGCCTCAAGAACCTTTATCATTCTTCCCTGGGCATGTTCCTATGTGTCAAAGTCTATGTGAAAATGGTGCCCAGAACCAAATAAAATATTCAAAATATGATGGTAAACTACTACCTTTCATATTCTGTGTATTATACCTCTCCTTTTAATGAAACCCTGAGATGGACTCAGCTTTTTATTTATTTATTTTTGTTCTTATATCTCATGGTTGATTCATTTTGAGCTTATAGGGTTTTTTTTAAGATATTTTTCTTACAACTCTTGTCTAGTTGATCATGGGTAGATAGTTCAAAAGGTCTGTCTTTACTCAAATTTTTGTTTGGCTGCTAAAAGCAGTTTCAAATAGTGCTTTCAGACGATGGCCCTCACAGCATAAGGATTAACTTTACATGCTGTGTTCTGTTGCTTTCCAAGCAGGCAGATCACTCTTCAAAGAAACCACATAAGCTGTTACGGAGTTCATTATGTACTTCCTGGAAAAGTATTTGTGTGTTTTATTCCAAACTTCTTATTTGTAGGTCTATAATTTGTGAATTTATTAGCATGGGGAACTCCAAGTGTGGAAAAGTTCTTCATTGATGTAGAGAAGAAAACTTACCTGTAACTTAAGGTTTGAGAGAGTTGAACAGGGCACTGAAAAGTTGTATGACTTAGCTAGTAAATATCAAAAATGAGATGTGAACCCAGGTCTTTCTGACTCCAAGTTTGTGGTTGTTCTTTTAAAATCCAGCTTAGTCAGTCACTATGACATCAAAAATAAATGGTGCCCTACCTCCTTGTTCAATTACTTCTCATACTCCATTCATGCCTACTTCTCTTCCATCAAACTCTTTCTCCACCCCTACTTATTTGTCTAAATTCTTGACCTGACTTCCCATTCTCTCTGTAAAAGTACAGTCTTGAGAATGAGAAATAGAAAACTATAAGAGATCTTATAATAATGATTATGATATAAACAACAATAATACCAACAACCAACATTTATGTAGTGCTAACTGTGTGCTAGGCACTGTGCTAAGTGCTTTTACAATCATTATCCCATTTGATCTTCACAACAACCCTTAGAGATAGGTGCTATTATTATCATCCCTATTTTTCAGATGAGGAAACTGAGGCAAACAGGGGTTAAGTGACTTGCAGAGTCACATAACTAGCTAGTATGTGAGGCTGGATTTGAAATTCAGGCCTTCCTGACTCCAGGCCTGGTGCTTTATCCACTGCACCGCCTAGCTGCCCCCAAGAACATAGAACATAAAATATCAGAGCTGCAAGTGGACTTGCAATGAAGAATGTCAGAAGACAGAATATTAACTCTACAAAGGAATTCAGAACAGAAAGCTGCAACACAGAATGCCAGAGCTGAAGAAATTTTAAGGAAATCATGTAATGGTCACTTACTGACTTGACTGTAATGGACATAGGAAGAAATCAAATGGGAAATCAAAGAGAAAGGACATGCAGAAGGTGGAAGAAAGAAGGAAGAAGGGAGTTAAGAGTAGAGAGAAATGTCCAGGGGAGGAGGGAGATAAGTATGGAGGCCTACAGGGCCAATGAACAGGGGATTCTGTTGAGTGTTATATACTGCAGGTGTATCTCCACAGGTTGCTATGAGCCATTCTCTCAGGGAATCAGCATGGCACCTGGACTAATTTATAAAGGAGATGAAAAAGAAATGGAGTCGTTATAATGAACACCATTAATTCACCACTCGAGACTTCACTGTTTGAACAGCGAGTATCAAGCGACTCAATTGTCATTTGTCGATTCAATTCTGCTATTTTGCCTGTCGGAAATGACCGGCAAGGAGAACTGCGTGCAGACTGCTGTACGGCTGCTAATTAGCATATATATTGTTTGTCCTGGTATAAATTTATAGCAAACAGCAATATTTTACACTCCAGTAAAGTTAATAAATGAAGCTTTGGGCTATAAAAATTTCATGTTCCTTTGTGCAAAGGTCAATTATAAATAGTTAAGCACATATTCATTCAAAAGCTCGAGGCTTCTCGGCCGGGAGAATGAAATATATTCTGGTCAATTTACACTCTGGCTGGACTTGCCTCTTGTTTTATGGCCCTTACGACATCTCTCTCTGCCAGCTGGCTCACTGTGGGAGCTAGAGGAACTACCTTTTGGAGAGAGAAGTACCCTTCCTGTAAGGGAAATTTTGGACTGCCTCCTACAAGGCAAGAAACTCCACCCTGGGAAACCAAAGGGAATAGTATTCTTGTTGATAATCCTAGAATGTCAGATCTTGGAGGAAAGCTAGAGAACATCTAATCCAAAACCACTTTTCACAGTCAGGAAAACTGAGGCCCCGGAGAGCAATGTACTTACTCGAGATTGCATAGAGGTAGACTAGAACCTAAGTCAACTTCTTCCTAGGGTAGTGCTTTTCCATAGGATGGATATTTAAATATGTTATAAAGATGGAAGCAACATTGGAAAGTATCTAGTCCAACTCCCTTATTTTGCAAATGGAAACTGAGGCCCCAAAATGTAAAGTGACTTCCTCAAAGTCACAATGATAGGAAGTAGGAGAGCCAGGATTTAAACTCAAGGAAGGCCTTAGGTTCCAAACATAGTCTTCCCACCATATCCCGTACTTTTCCTACTGTACCATGTTCCCTTTCACTTTTTTCCCACTACATCTGTACTTTTACACAATAATATTAATAATAATAAGTATCTATATGATGATATCATGTTTGCAAATTTAGTATTTTACATGTGTTAAGTTATACAACAGAGCATGGCTTCAATTCTGTAAAAAATTCCTGAATGTGGAGGGAAGGGAAAATTAGAAGCTATTAGTTAGGGGAAATATTTTTGTAATGTTATATAGAACAAGAGGCTGGGGATATTAGGTTCCAAGAAGAGGGAATTCAGAAAGGTTCAAAGCTATATGAACACCAGATACTAGGAGTGTTACTAAGAGTGTGTACTAAGCATTGAGGAGTCTCAATGCTGGCTACCAGAGGAAGCCAGGTAAACACGTTTCCAGCATGTATTATCAATATTAGCCCTGTAACCAGGCAACTAAAAGATTTGTAAAGAGCTCACAGCATTGTCCAGAATGAAGGGATGTGTTTTAAGAGGATGTGGATGGGTTTAACAGCCCTGTGATTCATGGAATCAGCAATTTATCCTAGGGACTGGTGGGCCATTGTCTCCACAGAGCAACAGGGGGGAGTAGAGGGAATATATACCAAATGGAAAAGCAGGGAAATGAAGTGAACCATCCATATGGATGGCAGCTATGCCAAGGAGACATCACTAATTATTGTGAACACTGGCTTTCTCTGATGAAATCCTAGAGGTTGCTTTAAGTTTGTCTGTTTGTTCCTTTGAAACCGTAGGCTTTTAAAAATGGAAGACATCATAGAGATCACCAGGTACTACTCCTCCCTACTTTGTTCTACCTTAATGAGAAAATTGAGTTCCACAGAAGAGAAGTTGACTTAGGGTAACAGAAACCTAGATTTAAACCTGGAAGGGACCTTAGAGAACATCTACTCTTTTACCTTGTTCTGAGATGATGAAATCTTAGGCCAGAGTTAAATGACTGCCCAAGGTACATAGGTCATGGTATTAAATATCTAGAGATCTCACAAGTCAGCTAGATCCACCCTTCATTTTACAAATTAAGAACTGTGGGAGCAAAGTGACTTGCCCAACACCATACCTATAGTAATCATCAAAGACAGGATTTGAACCCAGATCCTCTAATTCTAGGGACAGTGCACTTTCCACAGTACCATTCTTTCTGCTGTAATAAATATCAAGGCTTAGATTCATTTCTAGGTCTTGGGACTTCAATCTAGCCCTTTTCCCTGACACCAAATTAAGTGGAAAAGTGAGGCTTCAAATTTGGGTATTTGGATCCAAATTCAAGGGCTCTTTCCACTCTGTAACTGCCAATCCCCTAGTCTCTCTGGTCTAGGCATGTGCAGTGAATTTATCTTCCCTGGCTTAAGGGGTCACAGTATGCCACACTGTTGTTGTGTGGGAATGGCTAGGAACTATCTGTAGCCAATAAAAGCTCAAGCTACTGATTTTTCCAAGACAATGAGCTGAAGGAGGATGAGTTCACGCTTCTCTGCATTCAATTGTCTAATGGGTTGAAAAATGCATTTCTGGTATTTTGTAAGCTACTGTTGTTGGTTCAGAAATAATTAGCCATCTTATTAAATCTCTGTGTTTTAAGTGGAGTAGGCCACTCTGGGGCCCAAGATGATGAAGAGATGCAGGATGTGTTGAGGAAGAGAAAGGGAACTTGTCTCAGAAGAGAAAGAGTTAATCGCTTGCAATTTTAAGAGGAAAGCACTGCAAGATGGCATTATCTATATGGCATATTCTCTTATTAAGGGCTTAATGCTAAAGTTGACTGAAGTTAAACTATTTCCATTATAATAACTTTTGAATTCATTTCCCTACATTTCCGAGCCATCCATTTTTTCTGCTTGACATTAAGGAAGCTAGGCCGTACGTAGCAAGACATTCTAGGAGGTAAGAGAAGTAGTTTGAAAAAGAACATATTGACCAGGGAGGTCAATAGAAATCTCTAAGACACCACAAATTCAGGTGGGTATCCAAAAGTCACCAGGAAAGTGAATTTTGTTCATCACTGCTAAGTATTACTAAAGAAGTTGATTCACCTCCCTACTTAACTCCCCCTTTTTTTCCAGGTAGGAATAATCTAGCACAATAAACTTTCCTCAGGATTTTAGAGCCAAAAGAGACCTTAGAAATCATTTCCTCCATTCTCTTAATTCTGTAAATGAGTAAACTGAGAACCAGAGAGAGTAAGTAATTTACTATAATAGCATGTTAGACTTAAAATTGGAAGAGCACAAAATTTATTTTTTTTTTTTTACAAATAAGGGAACTTAAGGCAAGATAGCCAATTCATTCTATGGGTAACCTAAGACCTAGAAAGACTAAAATAACCTTTTCTTTTCTTTCCTTTCTTTTTTTCTTCTCTTCTCTTCCTTTCTTTTTTCTTTTTTTCTCTTCCTTCCTTCCTTTCTTCCTTCATTCTTCCTTCCTTCCTTCCTTCCTTCCTTTGTTCCTTCTTTCCTTCCTTCCTTTCTTGAATAATGGGTCTTTCTATCTTACCTAACCCTGTGGAATCGCAGCTAATTATGAGCCCCAACCCTTTATGAGCCCTCCTTCATAGGGAACTTTAACCTGATCTGTTTCTGTCCTGGGATTGTTTGCCCCTCCTTAGGTAACTTGGTGTTCATCTTCTCCTGGAGTCTCAGGATAATAATACTGGGCTTAGTGCAGGGTACAGGATGGGCTTAAGATGTTCCAGCTCAGAACTCCTGAAATCCAGAGACACTCAAGTGTCAGTCTCCTGGTAGCAGTGATTACAGGCCTGTGCTACCATGCCTGGCCTGAGCTAACTTGTCAGAAGCCACACAAATTGTAAAGGGCAAAGCCGGGGAAGTCCAGGTCAATTAAACAATCATTAAGTATTTGGTAGTCAACTACTTTGTGCCAGGTACTGTTCTAAGCACTGGAAATACAAAGATAAAAGTAAAACAGTCTCTTCTGTCAGAGAGCTTATATTCTAATGCACAGACTCAAAATCCCAGGGCTCTTTCCACTATATTTTCTGTATTGCATGCCTACTGATGTCCAGTCCTTTGGAGGGAGCTTTAAGGATATAAAGTAATGAGAAAAATCTTAGAATTTCCCTTCAATTCTTGAAATCTTTACTGAGTAACTACTAGGTACATGGACATATATCAGATTTTATGTTAGACACACAAGTAAGTATGATACAATCCATACCTTTGTGGAGCTTTCACTCTAGTTCGTATCCTACCTCTGACACTTACTGCATGTGTGACCTTGAGCAAGTGATTTAGCTTCCTTGGCCCTCAGTTTCCTCACCAGTAAAATTAAGGATTGGTCTGGATGGTCTCTAAAGTCCCTTCCAACTTCAGAGCTATGCTGTCATAAATCCTAGTTGGTGAGAAGCGGTACTAATTTCTGTGAGAGTTCAAAGCCATGAGATGGCTACTTCTAGTTCAAAGGTTCATGGATTGTCAGAAGTCACCAATCGACCAATTAAGAAACCTCCATTAAATACGTTAAGTGCTGTGCTAGCACCAGTGATAAACAGACAAAAGTGAACCATCTCTTGCCCTCAAGGAGTTTACATTCTTCAGGAAAAATAACATGTATATACGTAAGCAGGTACAAACTAGATAAAAAATGATGGGAGGAGGTGCAGAGAAGACCTCATGGAAATGATGTTATCTGAGATGATTCTTGAAGAAGACTAGACGTGCTAGGAAAGAGTTCATTTCAGGCATAAGGGAAAGAGGTAAGGAAATTAAGCAAACTATTAGGTTGTAAGCTCCATTAAATTGCAAGTTCTTTGAGGTCAGGGGTCATATTTTGCCTCTTTTTATCTCTCCAACACTTAACACAGAGCCTGGCACAAAGTAGATGCTATGTTTGTTGATTGATCAAGATCCAGAGAGTGGAAATGACTTACTCAAGGTTATATAATAATGACAACAATAAAAGCTGAGATTCATATAACTCCTTAAAGTCTGCAAAGTGCTTTACATTCAGTATTTCATGTGATACTCACAATAATCATGTGGGATACGTTATTATTATCATATCCATTTTACTGATGAGGAAATAGAGGTTCTGGGTCATGCACTCAGTAAATGTCTGAGAAGGAATTCAATCCCTCATTCTCTTGACTTGAATTCCAACTCTGTAGTCACTATGCCTCTAGCCAGAAAGTGGCAGAACTGGGATTGAAACTGAATCAGGGTCGCATGGTGTGCTCTACTCTCCGATACTAAGCAGCACCTGAATTTCCTGTCTCCTAACCCATCTGTGCCTCAGAGCTATTTCATATTTTTTTTTCTTTGTCGTTCTCTTGGATACTCAACCTTTCAGTCTGACAACTTCAGCTATGACATCTGCCATATTTCTCTTGGAATTGATTACCTTTTTTAATAGACAGATCCCACCTTACAAAAGCCTATGACCTGACATAGCCCTGGGTATTTTGGTGAGAATTAATGGAATAAGCACAAACTGATTCCATTCATGTGGTTATCTGGTCAGGTCATATTTTAAAAAAAAATTCCAAGAGACCATCCATAACTCTGCATTGTGATTCAGTTCTGCTACATCAATGATTATTCAAAAATAAACTACCTAATACCTAGAAATCTATTTTCCCCATATTCTTTGAAGAGAATAGGGCTTTCTTGTGACACAAATACACAAAAAGTTATGGAGCTTCTACCAAGGTACATAGAATGATGTGCTCATGGAATCCTAGACCCAGAGAGCTGCTAGCACAGGCTTGGCAGATAGCCTCACTAAGAAAAGAGATGCCTAACCAGAGATCTCTCCACCAGGCCAGAATGTATTATCAACCAGAGCTTCTCATCAAGGCCATCTACTACGGCATGGCAGGGTTTGCTGTGGGTCTTTGGGTGGAGGGGGCGTGTGGATGCACACTGATGAAATTATGGATCCCTGAAGTAGTGAAGAATGTAGCGATGTACAGACTAAGTGTATTGGCTGCAGCAGGAACCCAAACTGTAATTAATTGTGTTTGCCGCAGGGATTTTCAATTTAATGCCAATACCCCCTGGAGGCCCAGTGGCTGCAGAAACTTGGACATGAGCTAATGCAGCCCATGCTTGAATCCACACACTTCTGCAAACCCGTGGTTGGCTTCAGGCTGTGGTGCCATGATGACTGATTACATAGCCTCCTACCTGCTCAAGCAAGATTCCAGAATGAGCTCAGGGAATCACTTATTCCCATCTGGGCACAGAGACCTCTGATCAATTATAAGCAACTTAAACCCAAACTTCAGAAAGGAACCAACACTACCAGACTTACCCTTTCCCTCGGTAAATTTTTTTACTCACACACATTCACTGTAAAATTCACATTCATTAATGGGAGGATACAGGAAGAGAAGGGATCCAATTGCTGTCATTGAAATGGAGATCCAGGCCTAAGACCCTTTTCCCTCCAAGGAAATGAGATCACTGAATACAGTGATTCTAAGGGATCTTTATCCCAGCTATGGATTTCAGATATTAATATGCCACTTGGAGGTAAGTAGTGGCCAGGATTACAGTCCCCTAAGATAGGACTGGATAGTAACCAGTATAATAGGAAGAATACTGCACTCAGACATGTGAGACCTGAATTCAAATCTCTATTGGGCCCTTTGCTAGCTGTGCAACCTCAGATAAGTTATTGAATCTCAGTTTCTTTCACTGCAAAATGGGTATAATTGGTTTAGTGGCTAGGGCTTTGGACTTGGGAGTAAAGAAGGCCTGGATTCAAAACCCACTTTAGACCCAGTAAAACCTTTTTGTGCCTCAATATTCTCATCTGTAAAATGGACTTATGGCCCAAGTTTCCTTCTGGCTCTAAGTCTGTGATCCTATAGGCAGGGTTGTAGTGAGGGACACATTTTATGTTTTTAAATACTCTAAAGTTACTATAAATGTAATCTAGTTAATCTATGCAGGTTTATTTAAGATAAATCTCAAGGTTCTCCAAAAAGTTTTATTCTCAGTCCCAAAGAGTTATTTCTCCAGGTTACTTCCTTTCCTCTCAGGTTTACTTTCCTAGTGAGGCTTTTTCTTGAACTTTCCTCTGTCCTTCTTTCTTGTTCATCCCTCTTATCTCAGGCCAAGTTGGAAATCAATGAATTTGGTTCACCTTGGATCTCTGGCAAAATATTTTTAACTATAGAAAATCCTATCCTGCTGCAGTGATCATTGGAAATGAGGCAGATAACCCTTGGAGCTCACAGAGTGAGGAAAGTAGAGAGCTCAGCAGAGACTAGAGTGATCTGCCTGAAAGGTCTGCTAGCCTCGCTGAACAAAAGTGACCCTGAGCAGCCTGAGAACTGGGAGAGCAAGTGTTTGGAGCAACAACAAAACAGACGAGGCCTTAAGGAGTCCAGGACAGAGTTCTGACCTTGGGTCACTGCCTCGAACAGTTCTTAGTAGAGGAAATTGGGATTGAGCTGTCATTTGGATCTCTCAGGCAAGATACAGTTCCTGTCTTCACATAATTTACACACTAGTTAGGGAATAGGTTGCAGGCATAAATAGCTACAGTTCACATTTATTAAGTGACTACTGTGTGTAGAGAACTGTGCTAAGCCCTGGTGCTAGAGATATAAAATTTAGATGACATGGTCTCCACCTTCAGGAAGCTTGGAGTATCTTCAAATAAGGGCTAGATGACTCCTATAGAGTTGAAATTTGACCTCAGACACTTACTAACTGTCTGACCCTGCATAAGTCAATTAAATCTCTGTTTGCCTCAGTTTCCTCTTCTATAAAATGAGGATAATCGTAATAGGACCTAACTCCCAGGACTGTTGTGAGGATGAAAAGAGATAATATAAATAAAGTGCTCAGCAAGCTGCTATATAAATATTAGCTTTTATAATTATCATCTTTTCCAGAGCAGCCTATATGATTACATGTTCTTCTTCTGATAAGTTCAGAAGATTTGATTTGACTCTTGGCTGTATGTACCACATAGTAGTTATGTGAGCTTGGGCAAATCACTTAAATTTTCAGAGTCTTAGTTTACCCACTTGTTAAAATGGCATAATAATATTTGCATTGCTTGCCGTACAAGGTTCTTGTATTGGATAGTTGCCATCTCACCCTGCCTCCATAAAATCTAGTGGTTCCCTATTACCTCTAGGGTCAAATATGAAATCTTCTGTTTGGCTTTTAAAGCTCTTCATAACCTGGCCCTTTTCTACTTTTACTGTCTTTTTACATCTTAGACCTTTCTCTCCCCTACCCCTCACCCCGTGTGTTCTTCAATCCAGTAACATTGTCCTTGCTTTCTAATACACTCTCTTGATGCTGGGCGTATTCACTGGCTGTTTACATATCTGAAATTCTCCCTCTCTTCATCTCCATCTCCTGGCATCCCAGCTAAAATCCCACCTTCAGCAAGAAGTGTTTCCCAATCCTCCTTAAATCTAGTGCCTTTCTTCTGACAATTATTTCATTTTTATCTTGTATACGTCTTCTTTGTACATAGTTGTTTGCATGTTGTCCCCACATTAGACTGTGAACTCTGTGAATGAAATGTCTGTTTTGGGGTTTGGCTTCTTTTTTTTTGTAATATTTATTTATTCATTCATTCATTTATTTTGCGTTCCCATTGCTTAGTACAGTACCTGGAGCATAGTAAGCACTTAGTAAATGAATGGTGATTTGACTCTTTTTAATTCTTAAAATGACATATAAATATGATAATGGTGATGTTGATAAAAATGTTTATTAACTATGTTGTGTACAGATTGCTTTTGTAGGTAGAATCAAAAAAGTCTAGGTAAAAACTTGTCCTTGCAGTGTTATCATAACTGACAAACATTCACTAAGTACGTGCTCCATGCTTGGCTATCAGTCAGTAGCTAGTCAACCAGCAGTGGTATAATAGTCAACTCAAATAATTGCTGGCTGGTCTTCTTGACCTTAGGCAAATCACCCCAGTTATGAATCTCAGTTTCTTCATCTGTAAAATTAAGGATGTGGGTTTGAAGATCTTTGAGGTCCTTCCAAGCTCTTAACCCCATGATCCTGTAATTATGCTCAGTGATTAGCATTTTATCTCCAAGCCACCCACATTCCCATTGTTCTCTGACCACTTCAATTTCAGGGAGCCAGGGATAGAGGCTGTGAGTCAGCCTGTGGACCAGAGGATAGAGTGGGCCTCTGATGTTATTTGTCTGCTCTATAGAGAGTCTCTGACCTCAATTTCATTTCCTGCTTTTATTGACCCATTTCTCACTACTGAAGTGAATTTTCAGGGCCCTTTAGGGGCAAATGTGCTTCTCTTGACCTTGTTAAATGGCTACACTCCATGAAGCCATGGATGAACATAACCTTATTATTGGAAGGACAAGGACTGAATGTCCACTGTTCCTGGGCAGTGACCCCACCCAGCCCCTGTTCTCTTACACTCTCGCCTTAGCATATGGTTTCTCCAAGTTGTGCCTGGGATTGACTTATGTTCCCTAGGCATAATTTGAAACTGAATGGAGGGCAGAGAGAAAAGCTCTGCCCCCAAATTCAATTACATAAGGTTACCCTGGGGAGAGAATGGGTAGGAGAGTAGGAACAGGGAAGAGAATTGAACAGAACCACAAAGGAAGGACACATGAGATGAAGAAGAAAAAAAAAGAAAGCCAAGAGAGAGAGTGCAGAAATAGGAAGGATGCAACAGTGGGGACTGAGAGAAGGAAATATAAGAACCACAGGGATAACTCTATAAAAGGAAAATAGAATTAGAGGAAAGAGGTACAGAAGGTAAAGAAGGGAGACAGAGAGATAGAGAATCAGAAACAGAATATGAGAGAGACAAAGGGAGGGAGGAAAGTAAAATAAAGGAAGGAAAGAGAGACAGAGAGAGACAAAGATACAGAGACAGAGAAACAGAAAGAAACATAGATGAAAAGAGAAAAAGAGAAACATAAAATATAAGGAGGAGAGAGAGAGAGAGAGAGAGAGAGAATAAAATAAAATAAAAATAGAGACAGAAGATGAGAGAGATAAATGGAGGCATAAAAAGAACAACAGATATACAGGCAGGAAGACAGACTGATGACAGACAGGAGGACAGAGGCAGAAACAGTAACAATGGCAGAATAAAGCAAACCCTGAGAGAGGAAGACAAATAAATTAAGAGTCAGAGGGAGAGAGGAGACAGGAAGAGATGGACATACAGAGACAGTTAATAAAAAGAGATGAAAAGAGATATAGTGTGATAGAGAGCTAAAGAGAGAAAGGAGAACTGAAATGAAAGTGAATACAAATGAAAGACTTGAGAATATTAGGACGTTACCAGGAGCTGGTTATGCCAGCATATTTGTCAGACTTGAATACATATTCAAATATGTCCTTATTAATATTCCAGCTGAGACTTCTGGCTCTTTGGGGAACAGAGAAATTAGGAAACTTCCTTAGTGTTGCAGAGGTATAAAGATCAGGAAGGGAACCAAGGAAAGAGTATTCTCTCCTAATTTGCTATGCAGACATGGATATAAAGTGAAGAATGTCCCTAGATCAGTCTTTTTGGTCACCTTTACATGGCCATGCAAGCTTACAATGTTCTTCCAGAGGGAAGGACACCAATAGAAGACAAAGCATTGCTGTGGAGGCTCCATGATGTGCTGAACACACCAAAGCAGATCCAAGTAAAATCCATTTACCTCTGGATTACCCCAGTTAAAAAAAAGAAAGAAAGAAACCAAAAAATAGATAGATAGATAGATAGATAGATTGATAGATAGATAGATAGACAGGCAGATAGATAGGTAGACAGGTAAGCAAGCAAATAAGTGAATGGATGACTGAATGAACAAACAAATAAATGAGGAAGGACCATAGAATGCCAGAGGAGGAAAGAGCATCAAGTTTTCTGGTCCAACTCCCTGCCAAGTACTATTACTGTTATTGTAGGTATAGTAGTAGTAGTAATAGTAGTAGGAGTAGGAGTAGCAATTGTTGTTGTTGTTGTTGTTGTTGTTGTTGTTGTTGTTATTATTATTATTCAGGTTGTGACTCTTTTGTGTAGGAAGCTCCTGGTAAGGAACTCCTTCTAACCAATGCAGATCAGCAACTGCTCTGAAACCTGTAGTTTCAGAGAGTTGTCCAAGGCACCAAGATGTTAAGGGACCTATGTGGGGTTATATAGTTTGATTTTATCCAAGGTAGGACTTGAACCTGAATCTTCCTGGCTTAAGGTCCAACATTCTAGTCATTATGTAATATCACCTATGTCAAGTATGTTGATTCCTGACAAGTAGTAATTCTGGTCTCTACTTGAATACCACTAGTTATGAACTAATTAGAGTGCCTATTTAACTTTTTGCCCTGAGGACTACCTATCCCCTCTTATTCCAACTGAAAAATAGAAAAGAGATAAAAAAATAACTCCAGCATGACAGTAAACCTTTACACAGTGCTATGGTTACAAAGAAAACCAGAAACAGTAAGAAAAGCACTTTAACTATAAACTGAACAAAGGATGGAAAAATATATTGTATTCCCAGATGTAACAGTCATATATTGTTATGAGAAGAAAAAGAAGACTGCATTTCTAGACCCAGACCTTTCTAACATATATTCTGAGCCTTTCTGATTTTCTGAAAAATGCAAAATTGAACTATTCATCAGGGAAACTTGGGCTTGAATACTAACTTTGACAATAATTTGCTTTGTGATTTTTGATTAGTCATTGTACCCTTATAGGTCTTGGGTTAGGAGATTATAGGAGATAGATCTGAAAGAGAGATTAGCTAGTCCAACCTCCTCATTTTGCAAGTGAGGAAATTTGGGGCTAAGGTAAGTGACAAGTGCAAGGTCATTCAGGCAGTAAGTACCAAAGCTAGCATCTGAAATACAGCCTTCAGACTCCAGATCCAATAAACCCTTTCTATTATGCTGCTACCCCTATGCTGTCAAATGAGGGGGCAAAGATTAATGATCTTTATTGTCCATTCTAGTTTTAACACAATATATTCTAAGGTCTTTTTTTTCCTATAAAATTCTGTTTTCAGTCAGTGATTTTCAGTCCTCTTGAATAGAAGGACCTCCTTTTATTATAAAAAAAAAATTATGGGCTTCCACATGATAGATGCTAATATTTCTGTCCATTGATTGAGAAAATTAATGAGCAAATGTTATATCAGGAATGTTTTGAAATTAATTTTTATTTTACTAATCATAAAAAAAATCAGCATGAAGTTTTTTTTTTTTTTAACAGCTATGCATCTGTGCAAGACATTATTTACTTGCTCTATGAAAGGTATCTTTGTCCATCTAGTTTACTGAGGTATGCTGCATAGTTTGTTGAAATGAAGATCAAAATGACTTTCCTTTGTTCTCATATGTATCCATGGGCCATTTGCAGCAATTTCATAGATACCAAGGGTTTCCAACCTTGGGAACTACTATTCTATATTTAAACATTTTATATGTAATTCACAATGTGGAAACACAGCTTTGGATTCACACAGACCAGGTTCAATATTGAAAGTGTCTCAAAATAAAACAGCAACTGTATTTTTCTATGGCAAGTTTTGCTTCCACCCCATCAAACCCTAGGAACATTTGAACTTGGCTCATTTATAGCTTTCTACCACAAGTCATCAGTTCTTCTCATAGTACTAGACTAACAAGAACCATTTAAACATTGAATAGGTGTAGTAAAAATCCATGTAAGTAAGAGAAAAGTGACTCGTATGTGGGCCCAGTCAAGGGAGCTCATATTGTCCACCTTCTGGTGAGTGTCATTTACTTCTTTCCTCTAACTTGGGCTTTCTTTGTAGTGCCTACAAAACTTACAGAACCAGATCTTCGAGACACTGCTCCACATAGTATTTTCTATGATCCTGGTATCCGTTTACTGACAGATGTGCTCCTTCTCCCATATGCATATGTATGTGTGTGTATATATGTGTGTATGTATGTGCATGTACATGTGTATACACATATATGTATACATATATATGTATATATTCTAAAGTCCTCATTAGCACAAACATGCTATGTTCTAAAGTCCCTTCCAGACCTAAGGAACTATAGTTCAACATTCTATATTCTAAAGTTACCTCCAACTGTAATATTTCATGGTTCTGTGAATCAAAGATCCATTCATTTGACTCTAGTCAAAATGCAAACACTCTAATTTCTCATTTTCTTCTCATTCCTTACTTCAAGACATGAACGCTTCTTAGGGATCAGGATGAATGATGGTAGGAAGGATTCTATAGGGAAGACTCAAAATGATATATACTTTTCCCCAAAATCACTTAACAAAATTTCCTAAGTGCCTATGTGTTCTTAGTAAGGCATTGTGCTAAGCCTTGTAGATCCAAAGAAAGGTGAAAGACAGTCCCTGCTCTCAAAAGAGCTTACAATTTAATGGGAGAGACAACATGCAAACAGCTACATACAAACAAGCTACAAGCATGACAAATTGGAGATAATCAATAGAGGGAAGGCACTAGAATGAAAGAGGGTTGGGAAAGACTTCCTATAGAAGGGGAGATTTTGGCTAAGACTTGAAAGAAGCCAGGAAGGACAGGAGGCACAGAGGAAAGGGAGAGCATTCCAGGAATGCAGAAAGCAATGTGGTAGAAGATGGATATCCATGTGGTACCATAGAATGAGTATGGATTAAACATCAGAAGACCTAGGTTATAGTTCTGGATCTGGTTGACTTTAGGAACATAATTTCTTCTCCTTGGGCTCAGTTTCCTTGCCTATAAAATCAGAATATTTGAACTGATGATTTTTTTGAGTTCCTTTCCTAGTTGGGGTGTTCTTTGTTGTGATATTCTATGTTTTAAGCTTCCTTCTAGTTGAGATACTGTACTTTAAGAATCCATCCCACTCTGATTCTTTATAATCTAAGCTGCCACGTAACCCTAACATTCCATGCCCTATATAGTAATGTCTTGTTTCAAAGATTCCTTCTGTCACATTCTGTGTTTTAAGAATCTGAGCTAGAAAGCTCAATGTGTGTGTGTGTGTGTGTGTGTGTGTGTGTACATGTGTATTTGTGATGGACCATTTGGGCATTCTGTTGAAGCCTACCACAGCCTTTTCTCAGAATAATATTTTTAAATAATTGAAAGAAATGTTCAGTTTCAGTTAGAGGGTAGTGAAACTAAAAATGTATTGTTTTTCCCCTCCAAGTTCATGAACTCCTTCTTCTAAAAGAGGTCTAAGAACCTCCTAATCTAGTTGTATTATTCCTCATTCTGAAGTCCTTGCTGACTCTACTGATACCTTTTGAATCTTGTGTTCTTCATTGAAATAATCCATGCAATGTAAAATTTCTTCCAGTTCAAGGGTCTATGCTTCCATGACTCATTCAACATGTATTTATTGAGGATGTAAAAACTCTACCATAACAATCACAGTATGTTTAGCAGTGACTAGGGAATAACTTGTATATATACAGAATGACCTCACCTGTTATTGATGGCATAAAGTGCTCTTAAAATATTAATGGCTTTAAACATCCACAAGATATCTTGCCCTTTCTATCCATGCTTTAACAAGGTGAGTCAGTTTTACAGTGAATTTGGACCTATTTGTTACAGTCTTCCTCTCACCTTTCTTCCCTGAAAATGTCCAAAAGGAGTTACTCCATACAGTTTTCAGTGAAATGTCCTCTCAGGATTATGGCTTATTTTCCAATTAACATATCATATTTCAGTCAATGTTGTTAGTTCTCATTGATACAGAAACTGGGGTGCCCAATTTCCTGTCACTGGTGGTACAGGGATAGGGTGTTGTCTGATTGACGGAGTTAATTTCAGGATTCTCTGAATTTTGTATAGAATTATCTCCTTCCTTCCTTCCCCCTATTTTGGGGAATCATGAGGATCATAGGATTTAAAGCCCAAGAGGCGTTCTATATATTCTAGTTGAACCCCTTCATTTCACGGATGAGCAAACCAAGGTCCAAAGAAATTACTTGCTCACAATCACATAGTAGTAAGTAGTAGAGTCACAATAAAGGCCAGTTGTTTGTTGTTTGTTTGTTTGTTTTGTTTTGTTTAGTTTTGCTTTATTTTAATATTAAGCTTGGCAGCAAACTAATTATGAACCCTGTACAAGGTTGACTTACTGAACTGTTCTGTTACCTCTATACTTCAGTCATCTGCAATTCAATGTTACAAAGTTCTACCTCCACCAACACAGATCATAACATAACTTCACTTAGTAGGTGGTCTTCAGAGTTTACTGTAGCTAGCCTAATAATAAACATCTCCAAACTTAGCTGTACTGGTCCTTGGAAAACAGGCATATAGAATAGCAACAGGTACATACTAAATTACCGTCAAGCCAGCCGCATCATTTGATATCTCAGTTAGTCAACCAATACACATTTATTAATCACTTATCATGTGTCAGGCACTGAGCTAAGCACTGGGGATAAAAAGTAAGGGAAAATATAATCTCTGATCTCAAGGAGCTCATGGAGATACAATAGACAAATAAGTTATATGCAAGATAAATTTAAAATATTCAACAGAGGGAAGGCACTAGAATTAAGAGGGACCAGGAAAGCTTCTTATAAGAAGTTGAAAATTTAACTGGGGCCTGACAGAAGCAAGGGAAACTAGTAGGCTGAGATGAGGAGGGAGACCAATCCAGGTATGGGGGATAGCCAGTGAAAAGTCCAGAAATTTGGAGATAAGAGTTTGGTACTTTTGTATAACTTTTAAGAATGCAGAGTCACTTTCACACCTGAATTAGACATCAGAGGAGGACCAAAATAAATAATTGGTCTGCTATAGAGAGAAAGAAAATATGTCTAGTCATATAATCCTAGGATGATGGATTCAAACTGAAAGGGGATTTTGAGGTCACTTAATCTAATCCACTCAATTTGCAGATGAAGAAACTAAAGACCAGAGAGGCTAAGTAATCTGTCCAACATCACACAGATAGTAAAAGATTTGAATCAAGGTCCTTTAATTTTAAAGCCAGAGATTTGCCATTGTACCATGAAACAAATGATCTTTCCCCACCTTCAACTCTTTCTGATGATTTTAATAAAAAAATTTCCAAAATATTTTAGGCACAAGAGCACTGTAAGATAAATAGTGCAATATTGATGATACTCATATTTTAGATGAGGAAATAGGCTGAGAGAAAATAGTAGGATCATAGCAAAGATTAGCTTGAAAGGGACTTTGTTGTTCTTGAGTACTTTCTGCTGTGTCCAACTCTTCATGACCCCATTTGGAGTTTTCTTGGCAAAGGTACTAGAATGGTTTGCCATTTCTTTCTCCAGCTTATTTTACAGATGAGAATACAGAGGCAAAGAGAGTTAAATGACTTGCCCAGTGTCACACAGCTAGGGAGTGTCTGAGGCTGGATTTGAATTTAGGTCCTCCTGACTCTAGGGCTGAAGATCTATCCACTGCTCCATCCAGCTGCCTTTAGAAGTGACTTCAAAGGCCATGTATTCCAACTTCCTCATTTTACAGAAGGAGGCTTGACCAAAGTTAAATGAGTAGAAAGAAGCAGCTCCTTAGAATCCAAGCTCAGAACTTTTCTCCTTTCATTACACTAACTTTCAAGTTAAGTAACTTGCCCAAGATCATAGCATAAGTGAATACTTGCATAAGAATTCAGATCTCTGATGTCCAGACTCCAGCCCTGGTGCTCTTTCAGTCATACTAGACTACTGATTTGTCAATTAATATAATCTAATGAAATAGACCTGTATTGGGTGCCCACTGTTTTCAAGGCACTGGGATAGATGTTGGGGATACAATAGCAAAATAAACAACAGTTCCTTTATCGAGGAGCTTATAGGCCACTGGAAGATATTTCATGTAAGTATAATGTAGTGTTACAGTATACTATGATATGATCAGTTATAATATGTGATATGATACCCCATCTTGTTATGTCATATCATATATACACACAAGATAATTTGGGGATAGTAGAGAAAGTCTTCCTTTAGGAAGTAGTACATGAACTGAACCTTGAAAGGAACTAGGTATTCTAAGAGGTAGAAATAAGAGTAAGAAGTATGCTTCAGGCTTGGGTACAACTTGTGCTAAGATGGAATGCTGAGTTTAGGGACCATTGAAAAGGCCTGTTTAGGGGCAGTTAGGCACAGTGGATAGAATCCCCACCTGGAAGTCAGGACACCCTGAGTTCAAGTCTGACCTCAGGCTAAATATTTAACACTTACTAGCTGCGAGACCCTGGGTAAATCACTTAACCCCAATTGCCTTTAAAAAAAAAAAAGGCTTGTTTGGTGGGAATGAAAAGTATGTGAAAGGGATCATTGTGCAATAAATCCAGGCAGGTAGATGGAAGATAGGATATGAAAGACTTAAAATATAGAGTTGAAGAATTTGTAGTTGATACCAGAAGAAAAAGTAAATGCAAATTATGGATATCACTCTACATTAGACTCTAAGGAGGATACAATAGTCAGTCAATCATTAAACATTTACTATAAGAATATGAATCATTCCCAATTGATAAGTGGTTAAACAGGCAGTTGTCCAATAAAGAAACCAAAACAATTTATAGTCATATGAAAAAAAAATTCTCTAAATCATCATTGATTAGAGAAATGGAAATTAAAACCACCTTGAGGTATCATTTTATACCTATCAGATCGGCTAAAATGATTGAAGGGGAAAGAGACAAATGTTGATGGGGATGTGGAAAAATTGGGACACTAATTCATTTTTGGTTGAATTATGAACTGATCCAATCATTTTGGAAAGCAATCTGGAATTATGCCCAAAGAGTTATTGAACTGCCTATTATAGTTGTGTTTCCAAAGATGATTAGGGAAAAAAGAAAAGAACCTGTATGTTCTAAAATGTTTATAGCAGCTGTGTCTGTGGTGGAAAAGAACTGGAAATTGTGGGAATGCCCATCAGTTGGGGAATGGTTGAACAAGTTGTGATAAATGATTGTGATAGAATGCTACTGTGCTGTAAGAAATGATGAGCTTAATCACCTTAGGGGAAAAAAAAACATGGAAAGACTTACACGAAATGAGGAAGAGTGAAATAAGCAGAACCAGGAGAATATTGAATACAGTAATAGCAATATTGTTTTAAGAATGACTTTGAGTGAATAAGTAATTTTGACTGTTATAAATATCCAAATTAGCTATAAAGGATATGTGAAGAAAGATACTGTCTTCATCCAGAGAAAGAACTGATAGAAGTATGTATAGAATAATTTTATATGCACACACATATACACACATACCTATTTGCATATAATGGTAACCATCTATAGGGCAAGGCAGGGAGGAAAGAAAAAAATTACACAATAACTTTGTTACATATTTAAAAGGAATAGCAAGCTGGCTAATAGATTGGCAGTTTCATATGCAATCAGCTTTTTTTTCATACTATATTATAGAAGTGCTTGTTTTGTTCCATAAAATTAAAAGTGAAATAAGAAAATGTGGAAAAAAAAATTACTATGCTAAGCAGTAAGGATACAAAGAAAGGCGAAAGATAGTCCCCCCTCAAGGAGCTTACAATCTAACAGGTGATACAACACACCCAGAAGATTTTAGCTGCAAGTCAGGTGGAAAGATCCCATGATGTTTAGCATACAACAATAAAACAGATGGTAATGCCTCCTCTTTAGTGGCACTTAAGTGGTAAAATCACAACAGTTTCTGAGGTTGAACCAATTGACCATACCAAGAGCTTGGATGACAAGAATTTTGTTTTCTGGCTTCAGTGGCTGAGACCATGGCACCCACAGGAGCAGTTGCCAGGCTACATGTCCACAAAAGTTACTTCCCAGGAGGATATCTGTAGGCACTGGGTTGAAAATATTGCTTTTTCAAAAACTCTTGGTTTCAGGGTCCTGGCTGTGGCCATCAGGATATGGAGATAGTGATTAAGACAATGGTAGTGGTTTCATGTGTCTGTTAGCATGCTGCCTTCCAGTTTTCCCTCTGGGCACCCTGCTGCTTCAGCTAGGCTGGTTTTCCTGATAGCCCAGTGGATAACAATTGATTGTCACTCTCCCTTTCCTTGAACCTTGAATATGGGCTAACATCCCAAAGATGAAGGATCCACTAGCTAACTTCTTAGGAGGACTAGAATGTCAATAGGTCATTAAAGCTACCACCATGTCTAACTATTCTAATGTTTTTGAATGAGGGCCTAGAAGGCCTTGACTTCAGAAGAGATTTAATATAGAGACAGTATGAAAAAAGTATGGGTTAGTAGAGTGTCAAGCTCGGGTCAGGAAATGTGAGTTCATATTCTACTTCTAAGTAGCTTTTAACATTTTAAAGTTGTGTAACTATGGAAAAGTCCCTGAAGCTCTCTGAACGTCAGCTTTCTCATTTGTGAAAGGAGACTAATACTACTTACACTGCCTCTCTCAGATAGGTACAGGAGGCCTGTGGATGGCCCCACACCCCACGGCATCTGGAAAGCCAACACTTTTGAAGAAAGGGCCAGCTATGCCACCCATAGAGCAGACAAGCCAGACTAGATGAAGCAGCAAGGCACCATAAAGGAGAGATGGGAGACAGCACGTGCCAGGAAAGTCAAAACAATACCACAGCCTCGACTAATATCTCTCTTACACCCTGATAGAGACAGTCCAGGACCCTGCAATGGTTCCAGTCCAGTGTCTATAGCCAGTGTCCTCAGAAGCAGATTCCTGTAGAGATTAGTCCACAACTGCCCCCAGCAGATGTTCTAACCATAGCTATTAAAGACCCAGAAATGATTATTCTTGCCACCAAAGTCTTTGGTATTGTCAGATGGTTCAACATCAGCAACTGCTATGATTTTATCAATGGAAATGACATTAAAGAATAAACATTAAGATATGCTTTGCTGCTGCACCTTAAAGAGCATGGGAGCTTTCATCTTACTTAGAGCTGAAACCTTCCATATGTCTTTTCTCCCTCATTAGAATGTGAGCTCCCTGAGATCAGGTGCCATCATCCTTTTCTCTTTGTATCCCCAGTACTTAGAACAGTGAATGACAAACAGTAAGAGCTTAATAAATGCTTCTCTCATTCATTCATTTGTTCATTCTCACAGAGTTGCTGTGAGGGAAATGTGGTTCATAAACCTTTAATGACTATATAAATGGAAAATTTTATTATTAGTGAAAATAGCACTAAACTTGAAGTGAGATGAACCTGAATATAATACTTACCTCTGAAGATTACTAGCTGCATGACCTGGAGTTAAATGTCTTGGTATGTCTGAGCTTCAGGCAAGTCTTTAAATATCTATTTTTTTTTAGATGACTTGAAAATGTTCTTGGTCAGTGAAAAGAATTTCCACATGGGAAAAACATAGTCTTTGATCTGCTGATATTTATAGATATGTCTATGTGTCTAAAAGTTTATATGATTATAACAGGCATGTGTGAATATGCACTTATTTTTGTATGTATATGTATTATGCATATTATGCATATGTGTATTCTATATTACCGTGAACATGACCATGGGTCTCAAATCCAAGATCTTCTGACTTTATGTTCAGTGCTTTTCCAACTATGCCACCTGCCTTTCCACTGAGTAGTATTCATACAATCTAATACAACAGGCATATGTTAGATGCCTCCTATGTGCAAGGCACTGGGCTGTGTGCTGGGAATGCAAAAACAAAATGAAGAGGAGTTCTTCCCTTGAAGAGTTTATAATCCACCAGAAATCTCTTTAGTGTTTTTGTATTTGTGTGCATGTATCAGAAGTAGTGAGGCATAGTAGATAAAAGTCTGGCCTTGGAGTCAAAGGTCAAGAAGATTTGGAATTCAGTCCTACCCCTTTCCCATCCTGGCTGTGTTGTTCTGGGCAAGACATCTGACCTCTCAGTGCCAAGGTAAGTCTCTAAGATTATAAATTGTAGAATAGTTACCAATCTGCATTGGTAGAGGAAGCATCTTCACCAGGAATATAAGTTTCCTATGCAAATTAAATCATAAGTCATAAATAAGTATGCATAAGGTATCCCCAAAAGTCTTTTGAGATACCTTGTGCATAATCCATTTTGGATAATACACATATGTGTATGTGTATGCTGTATGTATACATATATATGTGTGTTTGTATGTATATGTATATTTGCATGTATATGTGTTTGCATGTATATTTGAATATGTAACATGTGTGTGTGTGTGTGTGTGTGTTTTGTGTATACAGAAAAGTCTTTTGGGATACCCTGTATATACATGTTATATATTCAAATATACATAGGATATACATGTGTATGTATGCATGCATGTACACACATTCAGAGTTCCATCTTATAATACATATGTGTACATATACACATAAATATTATCAGTGTCGTGTTAATAATATATCATAGCTTGACTATGCAAAATATAACCCTGGAAAATGGGGGGAAAAGATTCTTTAGTTAAAAAAAATACAGATCTCACAAGGACAATAATGTTTACAGACAGCTGAGTGACTGTATTGGTTTTACAGTCTACATTTTGTGCATTCTTTCTTGTGGTAGTTGAAAAGTAGGTAAGGATGGAAGTTTAGTTTCTTCCCTTTCATCATGGAGTCTGTTTGTTGTTTCTTTCTTTCTTGTTTCTTTTTTTTCCTTGAGATGTCACTTGAACAGTACAAAGTGACACAGGGAAATAGCACCAAAAAGAAGCCTCTTTTTTTCATAGTCAGGTTATAACAACAGATGGTTTTGTTCATCAAGACACTCAGTGACAAAAGCCGTGCAGTTCAGAGGTGTGGAAGGAATTCTGAGTCACTTGCACCAACCATTCTCAATGGCTTTCAGATGTGAGAGAAAACTCACTTTCTTTCTTTTTCCCAACCTGTAGAGTGAATGGACCCTTGGATTCCTATGTTGTTCACAGAACAAAGGGCCCGTATCATGAAAATGAGGGTATGTCCTTAATAGATATTCATTATGATTGCTCATCAAATTGAATAAATGGTTGTAACATATAGGGTGTGGTACCAGGTAACCTGAGAGTTATCTCAGTCTTCTAAAGTTGTTCTTTATTAAATTTGTTGTTATTAACTTGTGACCCCATTTGGAGTGTTCTTGGCAAAGATACTGGAGTGGTTTGCCATTTCCTTTTCTAGCTCATTTTACAAATGAAGAAACTGAGGCAAACAGGTTTAAGTGATTTACTCAGAGTCAGACAACTAGAAAATGTCTGAGGCCAGATTTGAATTCAAGATGTCTTCCTGACTCCAGACCAGATATTCTATCCAGTACACCACCTAGCTACCTCATTTGTTAAAAATTCCCTTGTGGTTTCATTTTCTGTGTTCTATATTCTGACATTCTCTGTTCCAATGTTCTATCTTGCTCTTCTTTTCTAGGTTTTCGTATTCCCTCTCCTAAGGCCCATTTCTGCTGTAGCATTCTATGTTCTAACTTTTTCTGTTCCCATATTTCTCTAACACTAAAGCCTTCTGTATTCTAAGGTCCCTTCTAACTATCATTTTTTTTTCACAATGATTTTACTTACAACATACCTAGGAGATAGAGAACATAATAATATCTCCATTTTTACAGTTAAAGAATCCAAGATTTAGAGTACTTAAGTGTCAGGTTTGGAATTGGTAACCAGATCTTAGTTCTAAAACTAGTTATCTTTCCATTATACCACACTGTCCCTTAATATAGCTATATATTATACACAATTACTGTTACACATATATAAATATTTAGATGTATATGTGTAATAAGAGGAAGCATAAGCCATTATGTAAGTGTTAATACATACTTGTGTGATATGTATACACGCATGGGCACATACATGATGATTGTGCTTTGAGGCAAAAGCTATGATTTCACTAGTATAGGGAACTTTCAGTGAGGAAACTATACTCCTGATTTCCTTACTAGGAATATGTTTCTTATACAAACTAAATCTTATATTGGGGCCCTGTAAGCATGTGTGTACACACATATGAATATACATACATATACCCATATATATAAATATGCATATATATTTATACACACATATATGTATATAGTTATATATAGACATATAATTAGTGTTGTATAACTATTATCCCACAAGTTTCCAGTGAAAAATTTAAAAGAGAGCAAGGAAGAAAGAGAAAGAAAGGAAGGAAGGAAGGAAGGAAGGAAGGAAGGAAGGAAGGAAGGAAGGAAGGAAGGAAGTTAAAAAAATCAAGGTCTTTTAGGGATGAACAATGTTTATATATGGATGTGTGATGGCATTAGTTTTATAGCATATATTTTTTGCATATTTTTGTAGGTATATATATAAAACTTCATATACACATATGCATATCTGTAAATATGGTATATGCAAAATTTTGGATCAGACCTATGACTTCATTGGTGTAGGAAAGTTCTGGTGAGGAAATCATATTTACCTAGGAATATCGACATCTGTTCTATAAATTGTAATCTGTAAGAGGCAATATGGGGTAGTAGATAGAAAGCTGGTTTCCTTGCGGGTCAAGAAGCCTTGTATTCAAATCTCCTCTCTGACATAGCTTGGTTGTTTGACCCTGAGTAAGTTATTCATCCTCTCAATGGCTTAAAATACTCAGTGCACCCAGGCAACTTTCTATAGATTATACCTAAAAAGTATAGTACTAAGGACAACAAAAAATCCTGTATTCTAGACTAGAATACCTCCCAATTATATAATGCTTTAGGGTTTACAAAGGTTTTGTTCCTTCATAACAACACCATAAGGTAAGAAGCATAAATGTCTCTTTTTGCAGAGGAAAATAAATGAGGCTCGTAAAGGTCTGATGACTTTTCTGTGGTCAAACACTTGGAAGTGTTAGAGTCAAGGTTTGAATCCATAAGGGCCATTCTCTTTTCTATTACTTCTCATTGTCTACTAGGCAGACCATACTTTCTGGGTATTTTGATTTATTGCCTCTTGCAATAATTTATTGGTCTCATCTTCTTATATTAAAGGGACCAGATTTAGGGAGCTGAAGGCTGAAAGTAAGAAGGCTATAGGGAATGTTTGAATTCCTCCTTCCCTCCCTTTTAATTTGTGACACCAGATCCATTTTGAAGAAGAGCTCAGAGAATGGAGTTTGGAGACAATGAGTATAAGGAGGTCAATGCATCTGTCAGACTACCCATCAATTACTCATCTTCTAGTTACTCCCTAAGGATCTGTAAGGAATTAAGCCACAATTAGGATCGGTGTAAGGAATGGAAGACTTCCAAAGTGTTTCTGGTTCCCTACACACTCTTTCAAGCCTCTTGGGAAAATCCAAAGTTTCTTCAACAACAAGAAGCCCATCACCCTTAGCAAATGCCCAAGGACAGGAATTTGCTTAATGACCACCACAGCATTCACCAAAATCATTCCTATCTCTCCACTGGCTCTCAAGAAATGGGCATTCTCCATCTGTCCTTGAAGCAGACCCAACTGTGAAGTGATTAAAATGTTCTTGTGGTGGATAAACTCTATGCAATTTTCCAAAAGTCATCATCTTGACATTTCCCCAGTTACTGCAGAGCATCTCGCCTCCAATTTATGTGCACGCTCATTTGTTTTCCTTCCGACAATCTTTGAGACACTCTATCCAGTGACCTCTGGCAAGGGAGAGAGAGACCCACTTTTATGCTGGCATTATGCAGAGGCAGTGACAAATTGGTCTATTTTTTATGCCTGACAGAAATGGGTGGGGGGGGAAAAAGGGGAGACATTAACTCAGAACATCTCCTGCTATTGCCTTACACAGCCCAAGATAAGTAATTTTTAATCCTCCCCTCTCTGATCTTTTCTTCTTTTCCTTCATTGAAACCTATAATGGTAAAAAAAAAAACAAAAACAAAACAACAACAACAACAACAAAAACAACTCCCCATAGGGGTAAACTTAATGCTTATCTTACTCATTGGATTTTTAATAGTAATAATAAGTCATATGTATATAGGCACTTAAAGATTTGCAAAGCACCTTCTTCTCAATAGCAATGTGAGGTAGATAGTGAAAATAGTTATGTTCCTGTTTTACAGAGGCAGAAACTGAGGGTCTGAGTTATTAAGTGAATCAGTCATAATCAAAGAGCTAATAGGTATTTGAGCTAGATTTCATATTCAGTTGTCATAAAAGCAGGTCTAATGTTCTAACCAGTATGGCGCACTTCTTTTCAATGAGTGTACCTTGTCACATAATTTCAAACTTAATATATCCCCAATGGAGCTCTGAGACACACTATAATGTAGCAAAAAGAGAACTAGATCTGGATCATAGGGTCACAAATTTAGAGTTGAAAGGGACATTGGTGGTCATCTTATCTAACCCCTTCATTTTATACATTAAAAAAAGAAGGCCTCCAGAGCTTAAGCAACTTGCCCAAGGTCACATAGATAGTAAGTGGCAAGACTAGGATGGTACTTTTACTCCAAATCTAGCACTCTTGATTGAGGTTAAAATCTTGGCTCTTCAATTAACTAGCTCTGAAACCTTGGACACGTAATTTCCCTTTTTTGGCCTTCTCTCACTTTATCCATCAATAAAATGAAAGGTTTGGATTATATAATCTCTGGGATCCTTCTAATTCTGTCTTATCTACTGTCTATAAAAATGGTTCCAATTTCCTTTCCAGCTCTAACCATTTAGGAGCCATAGGTTATGCTATTCGTGCTGATACTCGTATAAAACATGTAAGTAATGATAATAATGATTGCAACAGTAACTAATTTTTTTATAATGCTTATGTGTCAGATGAGGTAGCTAGGTGGTGTAGCAGACAGAATGTTGGGCCTGAAGTCAGGAATACTCATCTGGGCAAGTCATTTAATTTTGTTTGTCTCAGTTTCCTCATCTGTCAAAATGAGCTGGAGAAGGAAATGGCAAACTACTCCAGTTATCTTTGCCAAGAAAACCCCAAACGGGATCATGAAGAGCTGGACATGACTGAAAATGACTGGACAACAATAACATATGCCAGGTACTATGTGAAATGCTTTAAAATATTGTCTAATTTCTTTTTGTTACAATCCTGGAAAGTAAGTACTATTATTAATTGTGCCATCTAGCTGCTATGTACAATACATATGTATGCATACATACATGCATGCTATATATAGGCACATATACATATATAAATATTTATGTATAAATTTATATATATAAATATATTACTTAACACATATATAAATATATTACATATAGATAGATAGATAGATAGATAGATAGATAGATAGATAGATAGATAGATAGATAGATATCCCTCCCCATGCCCTACATTAAGGGTCTGCTTTCAGTTTTCAAATAAAATTAGGGGTATGGTTAAGTTGAAAGGTAATTGAATGAAAAAAATTGCATAAACTTCCTCAAGACCTCTCTTTGTGTTTATACATTTTCTCCCATTAGTCATTAGAAAAAAAAAAGGATATGAGTGTAATGCAACTAAATCATATTCCCGTGTGTGTGTGTGTGTGTGTGTGTGTGTGTGTGTGTGTATGTGTGTGTATAATGTTCCTAAATCAAACAAATCATAGGTGTGGTCCAAAAAATTCGTACATATATGTGTATGCATTATGGAGTTTTATATAAATACATGTTCACAAAATATACACTGTAAAACCAATGCAATCATATAGGTATATATGTGTGTATGTATGGATATGTATATGTGTATATATGTATGTATGTGCATATACAACTATGTCATATTAGACACAAATCTTTATATAAAGACAGTCATATACCCCCACATAAGACTAATATTTTCAAAAATCCTTTCATCTCTGTTGTTTCTTTTGACCCTGGAAACATATCCATGAAGTAGACAGAGGCAGAGATGAATTTTCCCTTTCCATAGGAAAGGAAACTAAATCTCAGACTGAGGATGGCTACCCAGCTCATCTATGACCCCACTTCCCTGAACGCCCACACACTCAATCAGTGGGCAAGCCCGACTGCTGCCTTTGTGCCTTGCAAATCTCCCTTACTTTGTATGTTTTCCCTTCTGAACCTGTGCCTCTTAGAATCCCTGGCTTATTGGTGTAGCTCAACTACTACCTTTTGCATGAGGTCTATCCTGATCCTCCAGTTGCTTATACCTGTTCTTGTCTGTGAAATTGCCTTGAATTTATTTTGTTTATATTTTTCATTTGCTAATATGCACAACTGTTGTTTTCCCCAAAGAATAAGTTCCTTGCAGACAGAAACTTTTGATTTTGTCTGTATTCCGAGCCCCTAATTTAATGCCAGGCACATCGTAGAGGCTTGATAAATGCTTGTTGATTGATCGATTCTTTCTGTATATAATCCCCCCAGACAGAAAACATACATTCTCTTTTAGAGCTCCCAGTAGACACTTGCATCATCAAACACCTGGAAAATCAGGTGGAGCCACCTGTCCTGAATCACTAGCATATTCTGGCTAGAAGTCTGATTGTGGGACACCCTCATTTTAACGCATTATCAGAAAAGTGTATCACAATTCTTTGACATAGTCATGCCTTGACCTTAAAGGGACATTCTTAGCCTAGTTAATTCAGAGCCACCTAAGCATTTGTGTAGCCGATGGTGTCTCCTGTTATTTTAATTGCATATTGGGAGAACACACCCTGTGCCAATCTGTGATGCCAGTGGCTGTTTATGGCCACAATACTAAAGTTAATAGCATATGTGAAATTTACCCCTTTTGAATACTAAACTTCCCCGGTCTTCTTCTCTGAGCTGTTGTGTACCCTAACCAATAAAAATGATGCTGGTAATAGGGGATTATCTGAATGCCATAAGCAATAATGGTTCTTCATTTCAAATTTTTTAATTTTTTTTCAAGATCTAGTTTTTACCATCAGTGCAGAAGCAAAGAATAAGGCATTAGGAAGAAGAAAAATAACTGTGTACCTTTATTCCCCCTCCAATGCCCTACATTAAGGGTCTGATTTTGGTTTTCAGGTCAAATCAGGGATAGGGTTAAGTTGTTCGGTAATTGAATGAAAAAATTGCATGAACTTCCTTAGACCTCTCTTTGTGTTTATATATTTTTTCTCCCACTAGTCATTAGAAGAAGAAAAAAAAGGATACAAGAATAACACTTAACTAAATCAGATGCAGATGGGCTGGATTTTTTTTTTTATCATTTTAAAAGCTTTTGTTTTTTTGTAAAGAGAAGAAAATGGGCAATATTCCCTTGTTTTTCTTAAGGGAAAAAAAGCTTATGCTTTTTAATTTGAAATGCAGTATTAATGGTGTTATCCATAGGGAATTGCCGTGCTATAGCAGAGTGTACATAATGTGTTTTACTCTCCAACATTCTGGCATTGTCTCTTCTGACTTGCAGACATAGTGGCATATCATATTACTACACCCTTCCAAAGACAATGTTTTATTCTGATCCCAAGAGTGGGTTTTCTGAAAGACTATCTCACTAGGTAATCTATTTTTTTTGCTTGCTTTATTGATTTCGAGGACTCAATTTGGTGAGAGAAAAGATTAAACACAAGTAGAAGGCAATCATCATCATCATCATTATAATAATAGTAATTATTGTGATTATTATAGTGATAATATATTATTGTTACAATAATATATTATTGCTGTAATAATTATGATGATGATGTATTATAATCACAACTGTGGTAGTTGTTTTATTATTATTATTATTATTATTATTATTATTATTATTACTACTACTACTACAATGATAATGATGATCACACCCACCTTCCCATGGTGTTTTAAGTGGATTCAAAGGACTTAGGTTCAAATCCCACTACTTACTACCTATGTGACTTTGAACAAACTCTTTCCCCAAAATAGCCTAGGGACACACCTAGTACAAAGGTGACTATCACAATCTTGCAGTTGATGAAACTGAGATTCAGAAGGATTAAGCATCTTACTGGGAAAGTATCAAAGCCATACTCTGAACCCAGGTCTATTGATTTCAAGTTTAGCCTTTGTTCCACTTTAGCATGCTACATTTGAGTGCCTACTGTGAGATTAGTACTAGCTTAGTCACTGTGGGGAATACTACTAAGTTCCTGCCTAGAATAATTAGGATGGTTTATATTTATGTGTCACTTTATAATTACAGTGTTTTATGCACAGTATCTCATCTGATCCCCATAGTTAATCTATAAAGTTGGCTGGGTAGGAGATATTGTCCCCATTTTAAAAGGGAAGAAACATAGAAAGAGGTTGAGTAATTTTCCCCAGGTCGTACAGCTACTAAATGGTCAAGCCAGGAATCAAGTCTATGCCTTCCGACTCCACTAGGCTTTGGAGAACTACAAGCTAATTGGGGGGAGGGAGGGCAAGATTAAATTTTATAGAATAACTAATGAGCAAGAAAGGGTAAAGTGCCTAACAGTAAAATGACATTCAATTCCTGCTCCCATTTTATTCCCAGACAATGCTCTAGTCTTGGAAAAAGTGGAGGGAACACAAAATGTAAAGTCATAGGACATTAAAGATTGCAAGATCATGCACTGCATCCCAGGCCATTGCCAGTTATCTTGACTTTTGTCTTACCACTGATCTTTGATGACTCTGGAAGAGAGAGTGAGGCTGACAACTTTGCACAACTCTGCCTCACTTAAATCCAATGCATATCTAAGTAAAGACATTACCCCATGATGTCACTGGTCCTCTTAAAAAATGAAGAACAAACAACAACAATACTACTTGCTACTTGCTACCTATGTGACTTTGGACAAATCATTTAACCTTTCTGAATCTCAGTTCCTCATGTCTAAAGTGAAAGGGGGTTGGACTGGACTAGATGGCTTATAAGGTCCTTCCTAGATTTAGCAGTACCATCTTAAGATCTTAACGTATACAGATACTTGGAGAATCATTTAATATCTCAAATCCTCATTTTCTTTTTCTTTTTTCGTTTCTAAAGTGAGGTTTTACTAGGTGAATGGTGTCAAACTAAAATCGAAATGGGGAATCCCTGCAGACCTCATTTTGACCATTTTAAATGTTTTATTATTTCATATCTTACTGCATTTTTTATTTGTTTTGTTTGAAAAAAAAGTCCCAGTTATATTTTAATCTGTTTCCTGATGTACTCAGGAATGCTGCCTGGTAATAAGTCATATGATCGACATAGCTGTACTAGATGATATTGTGAAGACTACTCCCTACTGCTGTCCTCCTCAGATCTTTTTCCTACATTTCTTCTCAGATCCCAGCAGCTGGTAGTCATCAATTACAGCCCCCTTTGTGAGTCTTCCCATCATGCCACAGTTCTCCTATAATTCTTCTCAACTTCCAGCAGATGGTGGACATCCCCTTTCCGAGGGGACCAGTTCTTTATTAGGGACTATAATGGAAGAATACACACACACACACACACACACACACACACACACGTGTGTATATGTATATATAATATATATTTAAATTGTGTCTCATAGTAGCTTGTTTCATATTCAAAACATAGCCTCAGAGCAAAGTAACTCTTTTCTTAAATCTTCTTTTGGAATATTTTCACTAAATGGCCTATCAGGAAATGTAAGGTACCCATGGATAATTGGGGAAAAAATGAGATGCTCGCTGCTTAGGTCCATAGCTCCAGACCTCACACACAAAAGATAGTTCCAAGGAGGCTAGGTAAATTATCTCTGTTTATATAAGTAGGACTCTTTCTAATTATATATTAGCTTATGATGGCTTGTCAGGGGTGTACCGAAGCCAAGTGGGATCAGAGCAGATTGTTAAACATTCAGGATGAACATTTATATCTTGGAAGCCAGCAAATACTACAAATCTTAGCTTGATTTTTTCTTTTTTATTGGTTGTCCAGGCTTAAGAAAGTGATGGAGAAAATGTTGATAATGCAGATTAAATGCATAAATGTGGCATGTGTACATTTTTCTCCCCTGGAGAACTGGCTGTTAAACATTTACCAGAACACTCCTACTTATTATGTTTATATCCTCTTTTTCTGTCTTGATGTGATGTATCTCCAGCCCATGTCACTACTTCATGATGACTCTAAAGACAAGTAAATAATTTCTTATTCTATCTCCAGTTATCTGTGGGTCACTGTACTTCATGAACAGCTGGTTGGGAGCATTCTAATTACTTGGGGCTGCTTCCAGAAGAAAAAAAAAAGTCTAGGAGAGGGAACAGCCAATCAAGCCACTTCTAGTTGCAAGAGCCACTGGAATTAATCTGCATAAGAATTCATAAACAAAATTTGTTTGCAAGACCAGTTTTAATCTTTGGGAAAGATCTAAGATAAGTAAATTGTTACTGCCCTCAAGGAGTTTGTAGTCTAGCTGAGGAAAAAATACGTGCAAAAAATATTGTGAAAAAAATAGTACACGAAGCCTATTGCATAAGTGATATCACTAGATTCCTAGACAGCATAATATATATTCACTGCCTACATTTTCTCAGCTCCTTGCAATCTGGCTTTTACCCTCACCACTCTATTTAAATTATTCTCTCCAAGGTCGCTAATGACTTCTTAACTGCTAAATGCAATTATATTTTTTTCAAACCTCACCTTCCTTTGTACTTCATACTGTTGACCACTCCCTCCTCTTGTATATTCTCTCTTCCCTGGACTTGCAAAAGATAATTTTGTTCCAGTTTTCACCTTACCAGTCTGACTGTTCCTTCTCAGTGTCCTTTCACTGGTTCATCATCTTCTCCTGACCTCTGTGTGAGTGGCACCCAAAACTCTGTCCTAGGCACCATTCCCTTTTGCCTATACTTTATTCTACTGCCTTCTCTTTGATATTCATTTCCAATTTAGCTTGTCCACATATTATTTGAACATAGATCTTTGCATGTTGTCTCCTCCATTAGGCTGTAAGCTCCTTCAGAGCAAGGACTTGGTTTTTTGCCTTTCTTTGAATCTCTAGAGGGACACTTAATAAATGTTCGTTGTTTTCATTTGGTCATTTCAGTTGTCTGACCATTTGGAGTTTTCTTGACAAAGATACTAAAGTGGTTTGCCATTTCCTTCTTCAGCTCATTTTACAGATGAGTAAACTGAGGCAAACAGGGTTAAAGTGATTTCGCACAGTAAATTCAGAGGCCTGATTTGAACTCAGGAAGAAGAGTCTTCCTGCCTTTAGACCTGGCACTCTGTGCACTGTGGCGCCATCTAGCAGCCTATCCTGGGTAGAATAGCATCTTAGGATATTGTTCTCAACATACTCAAAATTTTCGGCAGCTCCTGCATGGCTCCAGGACAGAATGCAAAATTCTCAGCTGGGCGTTTATGAGGCCCTCCAGAATATAGGTCCTACCTTTGTAATCTTATTCATATTACTTCCATTCATACATTCTCCTTTCCTATCAAAACAATCTGATAACTGTTCAAATGCATACAATTCTGATACATAAGCAATTTCCCTTGTAGGAAGAACACTTCCTCCTCTCCTCCTTTTCTTCAGATCCCTAGGTTTGGGCAAAGCACAGACCTCCTACTTCCTACATGGGACCATTCTTAATCCGCCCAGTCATAAGTGCACTATCCCTTTTAAATTTCTCGTGTAACTTTATATATACTTTTTGTGTAGCCATCTGTATATGTGTCTCATTGCCCCCTCATGTCTACCCCAGAAGCATAGAAGCTCCTTGAGGTCAGGGACTTACTTATATTTTTGCCTTTGTATCCCAGAATATCTGGGATTTGTTGACTTGAGGATCTAAATTCAATTTAAGACATTGCCTCAAACTTGTACTAAGGTAATAGCCTAATTTGTTTTCTTGCTTTAGCCTATCTACCTCCTGCCTCCATCTATCCTTCATATAATTTCTGGAAATAATTTTACCACACCATGTTTGACTATGTTACTCCTCTACTTTAAAAAAGATTATAATAAAATCTTCATTTGCTCCTCAAGCCTGACTTTTCCCTCTGCTCATATGCTCTTCATTCCAACCAAAGCAGACTGTCTGAACTGGTTTTTCCTCAGACTAGCCCGTGGTATCTCCTGACTCCCTGAAAACACTCTCTCTCCACTTCTCAAAATTCTTCTCTTCTTTCCTGTCCCAGAAAAAGGATCATTTCTTCCATAAAACCTTCATTGATTGCTTCTAGCTCCCAAATTTTCTAGAACCCTTTGTCTGAATCTCAGTTTTTTCTTGATCACCCTCTGTTATATCATGCTTATTAATGTAAATGTTCAATCTCATCCATCCTCCGCAGAAAATGCAAACTCCTTCAGATCTGGGACTTTTCTTTTTCATAGCTACCTGTATGCCTCCAGAGGCCAAATATAATACCTTGCACAGAGTGATACAAACAGTAGATGTTGTATAAACCAAGAGGAGGGAGAACTCACTAGAGGCTAGGATGGATGAGGAAAACCTCATGAAGTCTCTAAACCCTGATCTAGGCCCAAAAGCACACATAGGATTTAGACAGAAAGAGGTGTAAGGAGGAAAGGATTCCAGGCAGAGCAAACAATGATAACAAGGCAGTTAAGTGGCATGATAGATAAAAAATACTCGATTCAGAGCCAGGAAGAACTGAGTTTGAGTCCAATATTAGAGACTAGCTGTGTGTCCCAACTATTCAAGTCACTTCATCACTTTCAGTCTCAATTGTTTCCTCTTTTATAAAATAAAAACAACACTAATGCTTGGCAAGGTTGCTGTGGGGATAAAATGAGATAATGTAAGTAACGCACTTTGTAACATCAAAGAACTATATAATGACTACCTATTGTCATTATATAATATGTTTAAATTTACAAAGGTTTTTACCACAACAATTCTGTGAGATAGGTAGTTAGTATAAGTATCACAACTCTTCCTCCTCCCCACCTCCTTAGAGATGCATTAACCTGAGGCCCAGAGAGATGAAGGAATTTTTCCATGGCCATACCTAATGTTAGGGATTGGTGACTATTATACCCCATGACCTTCCTCCATATACTTTTGCTTAGCCCTCTAAATTTAGGGTCTCACCCTCTGGTATGGCTCTCCTCTCTATATGGGAGTAACTTAATACAGGTTGAAACCCACAAACTCACTTCAAATAAAATGGGGATTGGGAAAAGAGAACGAAAGGAAAATTAAATCAGATGAGCTTTAAGATTTCTTCTATCTCTATGATTCTATCCCACTCCTATTCTATCCTACCCTACATTTATCTATCCTATGTTATCTTTTCCTATCCTACCCTACCCTATCCCATCCCATCCCATCCCATCCCATCCCATCCCATCCCATCCCATCCCATCCCATCCCATCCCATCCCATCCCATCCCATCCTACCCTATCCTATCCTATCCTATCCTATCCTATCCTATCCTATCCTATCCTATCCTATCCTATCCATCCTATCCTATCCTATCCTATCCTATCTTATGCTACCCTATCCTATCCTACCTTATTCTACACTACATTAAAATGAATGCTACCCTTGCCCTAGTCTATTAACCAGTGTTCACCTTTGTTCACCAGACCAGGCAATCAGCTTCGATGAAATTGGAAAAGCACCATCAACCTTTTCCATGATAATGTCAGGGAACTTAGGGGAAAATGCGGCACAAGCTGAAATTAGCTCTGAGCCACTGTGTTGATTCCTGTGTTGTAATGCTTTTATTTTAGAGCTTTTCTCCTCTTGTGTTGCATGACTAAGGAGCTGGGATCCTGCCCCATAGGTATCAAGTGAGTGAATTTTACTTGTATTTTTTTTTTAATTTTGTTTTCAGTGATATCTTGCTGCTAGAAAGATAGTTTAATCAGCAGGTATATAGGGAGAGATAAAGGGAAGAAGATGAAGTCACAGAGAATACAGCAAGGGCTCTGGAAATGAGATTCAAGATATCTTAGTTCTCATCTTGATTCCACTATGTGATCCTGAGCAAGTCACTTCCTTTCTCTAGGCCCCAGTGAAACGCTCTGGGGAAGAGAATCTAGATTATCTCCCAGTTGTCTTCTAGGTCTAATGTAAAAGGAACTATGTTCTAATATTCTGTGTTCTAAGGCTCTCTCCAGCTCTAACATTCTAAGCTCTATGTTTTAGCATGCTACATTTTAAGGTCCCTTCTACCACCCACATTCTTTGATTTCTATTGCAGAGTGAGTCAAAGGGGAGAACAAGCTTAAAGGCAGGATTTTTGCTGGAAGGGCAAGCAAGATGAGGCCAGAGTGCTAAGCCAAGTGCCAAGATTGAATCACCACCCACTTGCCATTCCCTGACAGCAAAGGAGAATCAGTTATTTAAATTATTCAATGATAGGGAAGAAAATAGATATGCCTATCTTTAGAAGATCAAAACACAAAGAGGGGGAAAAAGATTCCAAATGCTAAATTACCTGAGTTTATAACATAGGGGAAGAAAGAAATAGTATCATGAAGAGCAGGATGAAGTAAGTCCAAGAGACCTCCTGGGGAATGAATCATTGTGTATATTGCAATATTTGGGTTTAAGCTACAGTTCCTGGCAATGTGGGCTTCTTAAAGAAGGAATAAGCAGAGTCTAGGGGGAAATCAGAGACTGTTTATGCTTTATAGTTTGTATAAAATAAAATATGTTTGGTGGAAAAATTGATCCCCATTCATTTTCTCATTCAGATTTTATTACCTCTATTCCCAGCTAGGTTTGGTCTGCACTATCCAACTTCATGTGAAGGAGGCAGGTCAGAGCTTTCCTCCTATCTCTCAATAATTACAGGCCTCTGAGGGAAGATGGCCTTACAAAGGAATTGTATAAAGGGTTTAAAGATTTTACAATGAAGGATTTGGCTCTTGCACAATTATTAGTTTTAAAAGGTGCTTTGCCGCCATCGCCAGTAGTACAGCTATTGATCCTTTGACAAAAGGAAGGCACTTACCCTTGGACACCCACACCTGAGCTGCAGCTCAGTGTCTTTTAAATGGAGATAATAAAGTTGTGAGATAAGACTCCCCCTCAGGGTTGGAAGATCTCCGGTCTCCACTAGTTGTATGGAAGGAAACAGCTGCCTTTTGAACAAAGGTGACTATGAATTTCACTTTTGTTGCAATGGCTATAATGGAAGCCATGTTTGTTTTATCCAAAAGCAAGCAAGGTGGCACAGTAAGTGACAATCAGCAAACATTGCTTAAGTACATTCTGTGGGTCCAACACTGTACTAGACACTGAGGATGCAAAGAGAAAAGTCCAACAGCCTCTACTCACAAGAGGTGGCTATAGTGAAAAATTTCAGCTTGGGTTCCTAGAGAGCCCAGAGAGTCTGTGCCCTACCATCCAGCCTCCAAGACTGAAGGTGAAACAAATCAAGTTGCCAATACCAAAATCAAGGACAATTATTGGGCACCAAGCAGAAGCTTGGTCACTGGTAGCAGTGGCCTTCCAAGGGCACAGATTTTGGTTTATCTAGGTCTTTTAGGACTGCTTACAGAACCCAGATAATCAGAGGCATCCTGTGTCATTTGAATGGATCACTGAGGTGTGATCTGTGTCTATGTGGAAGTTGGTTTAGAAAAGTCTCCGGTTGAATGCGACATTTGTGGGGTCGTTTGCAGATAAAGAATGCTATGCTGCTCTTGTTCTTGCAGTAATCCTTGGTTTTCAGAGAGGAGCAATGCCATTGTGATGCCATGACTTGCCCATGATTTGGATTTAAGTGAGGCAGAATTGTGAAAAGCCTTGCAGCAACATTTTGGGTATGCAGCCTGAGCAAGACGGTTTAATCAAGTTTTGTCCATTCAGTCTATAGGAGAATGGAGGTGGGGGGAAGACCAGTTCAGCCACCTTCAATGTATTCAGTCTGCAGCAGAATTGAGGCGTGAAGGTGGCACAAGTCAGCAAAATAGCACATTCTGATAACAAGGCTGTCTTTCTTCCACAGGGAACAATGTTCATATATTTGTATATAGAAAATAATTATAAGGGAAAGGCAGGTTGTGGGGGCAGAACCCACTATCATCACTATGGGGGTAAGGAAAGGTCTCTTGTAGAAGGTGGCGTTTGATGTAAGCCTTGCAGGAAACTAAGGTTTCTGAGAAACAGAGGTAAATACGGAATGCATTACAAGTATGTGGAGCAGCCCGGGGAAAGGCCCAGAGATGGGAGATAAAGTGGCTTGTATGAGGAACAACGGGCAGGTAGGTGGCACAGTGGAGCTCTGGGCCTGCAGTCAGGAAGAACTGAGTTCAAATCTGGCCTCAGATATTTACTAGCTGAGTGACCCTGGGTAAGTCACTTAACCCTGTTTGCCTAAGTTTCTTCATCTGTAAAATGAGCAGGAAAAGGAAATGGTAAGACACTCCAGTATCTTTGTGGAGAAAACCACAAACAGGGTCACAAAGAATTGGACACAACTGAAATAACTGAACAACACCGCCCTTCTAAGAATGGTTTCTAATCTCTGCATATCAACAGTGTGTTGCCTGTCCCCCAACTATTTTCCTTCATTTTATACCTCCAGGCCTACAGGAATCTAGCTGTCTCCAGTTGAGGCTGGGACTGCAGGCTGCTATGATGTCCAGGTTCTGGTGTAGTACAAAAAGTAATGGATTTGACATCCAAGAAGTGGGATGTAAGTCCTGATTGCTACTTACTCCCTGTGTTGCTTAGGCCAAGACTTTCTGAGCCTCAGTGCCCTGATCTCTGAAAAGAGGGTGATTAGATTAGATGATCTCCAAGGTTCTTTCCAGCTCTAGATATAAATTTAAATAAATGTGATTATTTAAATGGAATAAAACTGCATTTCTTTAAATCCTATAACATGGTCACAAATGTGACATTGGATCATAATAAGCTTCAGAGTTTAAAAAGACCTTAGAGAATATTCAGTCCAAGTCCCCCCACCTCCCCTCTCTCTCTCTCTCTCTCTCTCTCTCTCTCTCTCTCTCTCTCTCTCTCTCTCTCTCTCTCTCTCTCTCTTTCTCCCTCTCTCTCTCTTTCTCTTTCTCTCTTTCTTTCCCTCCCTCCCCTTAAACACATAAGTTTGCATGAATAGTTAAATGACTTACTCAAGGTCATGAAGGTCCAGCATGGAGGGAAAGTTAGATCCACGTAAAAAGCTTGACGACATTGCATTGACATCTCCTGAATAGTGAAATGACAATTAAAACAAAGAATTCAAAGGTTCAATTAAATATGGTCACCATGTGGGGCTCACTGTTTGGCAGTGTGAGTAAATGACAGACATGTGCAGACCCAGGTCTGAGCTATGTCTACAGTGATACCAGCCTTCCCTTACACACCACAGTTAACATTAGCCGTTTAGATGCTGCATCTTAGAAATGTATACATGAAGGCTTCAAAAATACATATACTTTTTAATCAGCTTATTAGAGAATTCCATGTAAAATAAAGCTGTTATCCAGTGGCAAATCCCAGCTGCTGAAGTGCTCATTGCAAAGTGACAGATTCAGGTCAGTGTCATTAATGAATATGCAGCTTGCTAGTCACAAATGACGGCACATTTCCTTCTTGTGGGGACAGAGGATGAACGAGGCAGTTTGTTATAATGGAAAATATGTAAAATTTGGAGTCGGAAGATCTGGATTCAAATCTGAGTTTTGTGTGACTCTGGGCAAGATCTCTGAGTCTGTTTTCTCATCTGTAAAATGGAAATAATAATACTACTTTCACTAACTACCTCTAGGGGATGCTGGAAGGAATGCACTCATTAAAATTAAAATACCATGGAAATGGGTGTTGTTAAGAAAGAATTCATCTCACCAGGTAATTCTATCCTTCTGGGAACTTGGCTCTGAAACACTCCTGAATGAAATACTACAGAATAGAAAAGTTGAGCTACATCTCCTGCTCAAAAACCCTACTTGGCTCCCTTTATCTATCTATCTAACTTTTTTTTTTTTTTGGTGGGGCAATTGTGGTTAAGTGACTTGCCCAGAGTCATATAGCTAGTGAGAGTCATATGTCTGAGGTTAGATTTGAACTCAGGTCCTCCTGACTCCAGGGCCAATACTCTATCCACTGCACCACCTAGTTGCCCCTTTACTTATTGCATAATCCAAACTGAGCCTGGCATTCAAGGCCCTCCATATGGCATCACTCAACTCTTTCATTCTTACTTCCCATGACTCTCTCTCAAGTATCTTCTACTTCAGCTAAACTAGATCACTCACCATCTACCAAACAGGCTTCATGATTTCCATCTCCTCACTTTTGCTGACATTATTCTTCATATAATAATATCTAGCATTTAAATAGAACTTTAAGGTTCACAAAGTACTTTGCATACATTATCTCACTTGTTCCTCACAACAACCATGTGAGGCAAAAACTACAGTTACTATCATCTCTTTTTCAGATATGGGGGGAATTTATGAAGTTTGGATAAGTGTAAGTGGCTTGGCCCACATCACACAAGTAGTAAGTATGAAAGACAAGATTCAAACTCAGGTCTCTTCTAATTTTGAGTCCAATCTTTTTTTTTTTTTTATCATATTGTATTGTATTTGGAAGACTCTCTGAAATCTAACCTTAAGCTCAAATACCATATTTGCTATAAAGGTCTCCCTAATTACAGCTGCCACCTGGAAGTGATTCCCTCACTCATTAAATAGAACTCAAAGCATTCATCAATTCATCAAATATTCATCAAGCATTTACTATGTACACTGTCCTATGGGCCTACTAAGATTATAAAATTTAGCACATTGAAAAATCAAACATTTCCTAACTTCAAGGAGCTTACTATCTGGATAAACAGGTAGGAGGTTGAGGTAGAGATATGATATACACACAAATAAGGGGAAGGGAAAGAAGAGAAGAGGAGGAGAAGGGAGGAAGGAAGCTATTAATCCTAATTCTGTGTTATAATAATTAATGAGAGAGGGAATCACTTCCAGCTGGAAGGGTGTGATTAGGTAGGCCTTCATGGCAGTATGGTATTTACAAAATTAAACTATGATAATAACAAAGGAGAGGTAGACTACTTTAAAAAATTTTAGGAAGGATATATAACTTTCTCCTGGAAGGTATATGTAGATAGTCCAGGAAAGTTTCATGAAGAACGGGGCATTTGAGTTGGGCCTTAAAGAAGGGATAGACTTCAATGGATGAAGATTGAAAGATAAATATGTATGTATATGAAGTATTCTAGCCATGAATAATGATAGTACAAGGAAAGATACAGGGACCATACTAGACAGGACAAGAGCAGAATAGAAAGTATATACTTCAGTTTTTCTGAAATGTCCAAAAGGTAATGGGGGATAGTATGAGAAAAGGCCATATGGTAGATTGGAGGCTTTGAATGCCAGATACAAGAATTTATACTTAATTTAAATTTATATTCTGATTTGAATTATGTTTATCATAAATATTTCATTTTCCCTGAAAGGTTCTGAAAGTTCCTTGAAGGCAGGAACCATTTTTTCCCTCCATGTATTTTCCCCAGTGTCTAGCAGATACTGAAGGTAGGCTCTTAACAAATGTTTGTCTGCCTAAATGAGTGAATATCCTTATATAGAAATATGAAAAATCTTGTAACTTGTCATTTTGGTGGTAGTTCCACTGGCATTCATCTGTCTCCAGCCATGTCCTTTTCTACACAGGTGGCTAGGCCTGCTGGATAATGCTATTTTTACTTAATGTTAAAGAAGAGCAAACCTAAAAAATGCAGGGATAGTCAATACCTATGGTAAGAATGTACCATGAAAACATGTCAAATCAGACCTCCTCATTTGTCATTTCTGACAATCCACCATGACTAGTTTCCTCTAACTGCAAAGAAAGTAAAATGAACCATTGATGCACTGTTGGTGAAGCTGTGAACTGGTCCAATGATTCTGCAAGCTAATTTGTAGCTCTGTCCTAAAAGGTAGTAAACTCTGCCTACCCTTTGACCTAGTGGTTCAACCACTAGGTCTATATCCCAAAGATATCCAAAAAAGAGGAAAAGAAGGTATACATACAAATAATATTGATAGCAGCTCATTTTGTGGTGGTAAATAACTGAAAGTAGGTAAGAGAGGAGGGTCATCAAATGAGGAACAGCTGAAAAAAGTATGGTATCTTGAATTAATTGTATATTATTGTGCTATAATTAACGATGGAGAGATTCAGAGAAACCTGGGAAGACTTGTATAAACTGATACTAAGTAGTGAAGTAAGTAGAACCAGGAGAGCAATTTATAAAATAGCAACATTGTAAAGACAAACAACTTTGAAAGACCTAAGAACTCTAAGCAATGCAATGACCAAGCATGATTCTAGAGCTCAAATAACAAAACATGCTTCACACCTACTAACAGAGAAATAATGGACTCAGATGGCAGAAAGAGATGTATCCCGGAGGAACTTGTTTCACTTGACTCTGCATTTGAAACAAAGGTTCTCCTCACCCCCACCACGGTGAGAGATGTGGAAGGAAGCAAAAGTAGACTTTTTCACTGAAAATAAAAAATTAAATTGTATTTAAAAAAAAAAGAAATTGAAGTGAAGCAATTGGTAGCTTAAACCAAATTTCAGAAGCTATGGACCAACTTAAGGGAATAAATTGTTTTCAAATAACATGAGACTGTAACCTTTGATCATGACTTTCCCCCACTGAGTCTCAGTTCTTCATTTCCTCAAAATAAAACAAACACCATGAAGCAAAGCCCAGATCTAAGCAGAGAAGAAGTTTTGAGTGGACCAGACAGGTTTCAGGGCAGACTAAAAAGAAAAAATAATGACAATCGATCCACCAGGCCCTCAGCTATAATGTGGATCTTTATCATATGAGATTCAGATTTAATGATCTTTAGGGTCCTTTCTCTAGGGACTAAAATGCTATTCTGTTTTTTTTTTTTTTAAGAAAGAAGAAGTTGCATATATGGGTGTCGGGAGAGGATGTATCTTAGAGCTATGATTTTGGCTTGAGAATTCCCAGGTGTGTAATTTACGATCTCAGAGTTACTTTTAAACATTAAATTAAGTGATTTATTACCAGTCAGATGTAGGACTTGAACCCTGGAAGTTCATCTTGACTCCAAATGTGTCCTCCATCTATAACTTCTTGCTTTCCTCTCATGCTATGGTAAGTAATTTAATGGTTTTCATTTCCATTCAGATGATAGTTACTTTTGATTCACAGTTGCTCATTAAAGCACCCCAAATCCCAATTCTTTTCTGAGAGCATTTGCAAGCAGCAACACAGGAAAGTGCAAAAAGGAGAGGGTGATAGGTAGGCTGCATTTGGCTCCTAGGTCTGATGTCTACTACCTGAAGAAAATTGAATGTGTTCCGTTACATTTCGGGGCCTTGATTTCCTCATCTGTAAAACATTGTTAGTGAATTTTGCATTACCGTCTTGGCTGAGTGCAGCAGTTTAGATATTTAATGGAGACTTGTGCAAAAGATTCAGTCAGGATAGAAATGTGCAAAGAAAAATGTACCTTTATTATGACATATTTTAACTAATACAATGGAAGGCTCAAGGCCTACTGTATGGCATCAAAGGAGTGGGAAAATGGGGAACTAAAGCAACAAAGGAAAGGGATAACCTAGGGTGCCATGATCTTCAGGTCACAGCAGGAAGAAGGGAAATCAGTGATGTTTTTTGGAAAACCTACCCCCATGCTCAGGCACACTTACGTTCTGCAAAGCTCTTGTAATACCATCTACTTGATATGAGGGACACCTACTTGATAACTCAGGTGAGGACTATGCATTTAAATAAGGCAAGTCCTGTCCAGGTGCTCTGAATAGCACCCCATCTCTGATGTCACAAGCTGAGAAATGCTAGCGATTGGCTGGAAATCCTGCCTACACAGGCATTGGGTATGAAGCATAAAAGTTCTTATCATGAGGCATGGAAGTTTCTAGAAAAGGGAAGGAGAGTGTGGAAGGGAAGAAGAGAGGATTTTTTTTTATTTTTAGGGTTAAGTGACTTGCCCAGGGTTACACAGCTAGTAACTGTCAAGTGTTTGGTCTGAGGCCAGATTTGAAGGCAGGTACTCCTGACTTTAGGACCTCTATCTACTGCACCACCTAGCTGCCCCAGGATATGTTTATAATAGCATAGTCCTGGCAGCCTTATGTATCTTGGAGAGATCCAATAAGGGGGAGAAAAGTTGGACCACACTAACTACCTAGCTCACAGAACTGCTATGAAGAGAAATGTTTGAATTCTATCAGTATGTGAATCATAGTTCATTCATAATCTCATAGAGATAAAGATTTCACACTGGAGAGCATCTTAGAAGCCAGAGAGCCTAACCTCCTTATTTTAAAAATGGCTTGGAAAAATAAATGATTTCCCCAAAGTCACACAGCAAAGATCAAGATTTGAACACAGGTCATATGACTCAGCATTCTTTCCCCTCTATCACTGTGCCTTTTTTGTTTCTTAGCTGGCAAAATTAATGAATTATTTGAAAAAAATAAGACTATTTCTTTAAATAAATAGTTCAAACTTTTCTCTATTTCCACTTGGCTTCCTCCCTACCCATTTCTTAAGTGGCTTGTCCTTCCACTTCCTGAGCTTCCACTGTGCAGGTGCCCCTCACTTGGGAAGGCAGAAATTTAAGCAAAAGTTTGGTTTGTTTCAGGACTGCAATAACAGCAATTAATATAATGGCCCAGGGCTCACTCTTTGCTGCTCTAAGGGTGTTGCTAAGCAACGTCCTTGTACTTGGAAATGGGGCGACTCCAATGCCAGGCTCTGTCAGAGAAAGGAAGAGAGCTTGGAACAACCCCCTTGGGTTCATTCTCTTTCTAACTCTTTAAACTCAGTCTTTCTTCTGTTCCTTCTCTTCCGTTTTAGAAATTACTTTAAAATAAGGACTTAGAAAAATAATATAGGCTGTTTCCAAGAGACCGCATAGGTGCTCTGCAGATATTACAGGGAAACACAGAGGCCAGAATAAAAGACATTGTGATATAGTGGATAGAGGGTCACTCTTGGAGTCAGGAAGACCTGGGTTCGAGTCTCATTTCTGACACACACTAGCTGTGTGGTGCTACACAGGTCACATAACCAGACAACTCTCTAAGATGCTGAGCAAAAGACAAGTCACTTATCCACAGTTTTAACACCTGTAGTTTCCCACCTGGAAGATGACAGCTCCAGTCCACACACAAACACACACACACACACACACACACACACACACAAAATGAACAAGAATCCATCAAAATGCAAAAGCATTGACAGTTGTCTATCTATATCAGTCAGGGGAGCAAATATAGCAGTCAGATCATAGGATCATAGCCCCAGAGCAGGAAAGGAACTTAGAAGCTAATTCAACAACCTGATTTTACAGACAAGGAAACTAACTGAAGCCCAGGGAGGTTAAGTGACTTGCCCAAAGTCACTTGAGTAGTAAGCATCAGAGGTTTTGAACCAGATTCTCTGACTCCAGAGCCAATGTGTTTGTGTGTGTGTGTGCGTGCGTGCATGTATATGTTTGTGTGTGTGTGTATTTCTGCTGTATGACACTGCACTGCTTCACTGACATCTAAAATCATGTAATAGCTGCTCTTCCCATAGCAACCAGGCTACTACAGCCTCTCCTTCTCCCTAACATGACCCTCTTCTCTGGACCAATGCACATGGTCCAGACCAGGCTCAGTCTTAAAAGAACTTGGCCTTTAATGAAAGACATATTAGGCTCTCTTTCTCATACTCTTTCACTCATTAAACTCCTACCCTTCAGTGTCAATGGAATGATTTACTCATAGCTTAGACTCATAGATTCATTTCTAAGGTTTCCTTCCAAATTTGGGGGAGGGGTATTGAAAAATATTCAATGTAAAATATGAATCAAGTATGGAACAGACATTTATTTACTACATAGAAAAGAAATTTTAAAATCAAGACTCTCGCAAGCTGACTATCAGACAAAGTAAGCTAGCGGCAATATCAACCACTGTTATGCGTGACTGGGAGGTTGATACTTTTTCTTTTCTAATTATTAAATTTTTATTTCTCTATATCCCATTTCTTCTAACCTCACTGTTAGAAGAATAAAACCCTTATAACAGATGCACAGTCAAGCAAAATTCATTCCCATATGGGCCATGCTAAAAAAATGTGTCTCAATCTGCATATTAATCCCTCAACTCTTTGTCAGGAAGTGGGTAGCATGCTTCATCACTGGGACAATGGAACCATGGTTGATAATTGGATTCATCAGAATTTTTAATTCCTTTAAAATTGTTCATTTTTACAATATTGTAATAGTATAAATTGTTCTCCTGATTCAGTTCATGACAATTTGTATCCATTTGTTTAAATCTTCCCAGTTTTCTCTGAAAGTTTTTCCATCTTTAACATTATTTTATATTGTAATTTTTACAGCCATTTCCCAAACGAAGGACATCTTGTAAGTTTTCAGTTCTATGCCACTACAAAAAGAGTAGCTATAAATATTTTTGTACATATAGCACATTTTCTTCTTTCTTTGATCTCTGGGAAATGGGACAAAATAGTAACAGTAACTTTAAGACAGAATTCCAATCTACTTTGCAGAATGACTAGACCAATTCACAGTTCCACCAATAGGACAGCAGCTTGCCCATTTTTCTGCAGGCATTCCAACATTTGTTATTTTCCTTTTCATCTTTGTCAATTTGATAGGTATGGATGGAGGTGGAACCTCAGAGTGGCTTTAATTTGCATTTATCTAATCATTAATGATTTGAAACATTTTTTTTTTGGTATGGCTATAGATAGTTTGAATTTCTTTTCTTGTGAACTGCCTGTTCATATCCTTTGACCATTTATCACTTGTAAAATAGCCCTTATTCTTATAAATTTGAATTAGTTCCTTATAAATCTTAAAAATGAGATATTTATCAGAGAAATTTCATAGTTTTTTCTTCAGTTAACTGTTCAAAAACTTGATACTTGAAATCACCTGAACATTAGAAAATTTGTGGTTTAATGATTATTCATCTCCCATTTAACCTCAGTTCTGTATTGTCCAAACAGCTCTTGGTACATATTTCTAGTACAGGGGTGAGGAACTATTGGCCTGGAGGCCACATATGGCCTTGTAGGTCCTGGGGTGGGACTTTTCACTGAGTCTAAGTTTTACAGAACAAATCCTTTTATTAAGGGGATTTGTTCTGTGAAGTTTGGATTCAGTCAAAGGGCTGCACTTGAGCACCTCTAGGACCACAGGTGTCCTTGAGGCTGCACCCCTGTTCTAGTATAACATGTCAGAATTGGGCCAATATTCTTGTTAGTAGTCATTTTCTCCAAAAGCCTTGGAGTAGTTACTTGGTCCTCTCTTCTCTCCTCCCTCCTCCCATCTACTCCTGACCATAAAGATTTAGGACCTCTAGGCTTAAAAATATTTCCTCCAAGCCACCAAATATTCTTCTAAAATAAGAAATGATCATAAACTGGAAAGTGCAGTCAGGAGTCATGGGTCAGTCATGCCTGCTCAATTCCCTTGCAATAGCTCCCATTTTTGATGAGTTCACTATGATGTCTTCATGGAGAGGACCAGCCCATCCCCATCCTTCACTAGAAGTCTTGGAATTACATGATGTTACTTGGAAAATTGAAGGTAGAATGACTCAGCACCTTGTCCTCCTGAGAGTGCCATTAGGTGGGGAAGGGTCAAGAGACCACTCAGGGTTTACTGCATCGTCTCAAAGTAACAAGTCCTGTCAGTGCCGGGTCCCCGGCATGGCCAGAAGCAGCCAGGGATTTTGTCATCCCCAACTCATCTAAATTCTGAGTCTCCATGTTTCTGTAGTACCTGGAAGTTTCCAGGAGACCTCCAGGTCCACAATCCATGGGATAGACTCCATAGGTCAATTTAACCTCCACTGCAGTAATAGTCTGTATTTCTGTAGCTAGTTATAGTTTACAAAGTACTTTCCCACAACAACCCTAGGAAGTTGGTAGTACAATGATTATTTTTTTTCTTTACAGAGAGAAATTAAGGCTTCGAAGTTTTGTTGACTTGACTGAAATCAGACAAATAGGAAATATTAGAACTGTGTGGGATTTGAAAGAGAGCTCTTTTTAATTGAAGGTTGTTTAATATCGCTATTACATCACTGTGCCTCTCTCTGATTTAGCTTTTCTACAACTGTCAGCTTTATTTTTATTTTCTTTGTGATTAATTCCTTCTTCCTTATCTGATTGCACAGATACTTTCCTAATTTGCTCATATGTCTCAAATGAAAAAACAAACAAACAAAAACAGGATCATAGATTTAGAACTAGAAGTGATCTTCAATGCCGTCTAGTCTAATCTTCAGTTTATACATGATAGACTGAGGTCCACAGGTATTACATGACTTGTCTACAGTGTCAGGTGAAGGAAGGTGTTTTTAAAGATAGGGGAGACAAGGAGCCAGTGAAGAGGTATAAATTGAATATAAAAGAAAGGAAATAAACACACAAGGAAGTTATCAGAGGGAATGGACTGAAGAAACCAAATAGAATGGTTAGCCTTGACCTCAAGAAATGCCATATCACAGACTGTGGGACAATAGACAGGATAATGGAGATGATGCAGGGTATTTTTAAAGTATGGAGTTGAGTAGAGAGAATAAAAAAGGCCCTTTATTTACTTGGTGTAATAGAAAGCAATGTCCTCAACTGAATTAGAGGGATAGAAGATAGGGAAAAGGTTTTATTTGGGGCTTGAGAAGAGAAGGTTTAGTATAGTTATGTGGAGTATGATAGTGAGTCAGAAAAGGAAAACAAAAATCAACATTTAGGACTCAGATAAGTTAAATATGTATTGATATTGGACCTAGTCTTCAGTTGCATTAGTTTTTCCAATACCATTCAATGGCATTTAAATAAGAATGCATAAAGTGGATGGTGGGGGTAATACAGAGTTCGGCAAGGCAGTAGAATAAGTAGTCAAAAAATTCAAGATTAGGTTATAGTATTTAAAGGAACTAGCTGACCATAGGCTTGAGACTGTCAAGGGAGGAAGCCAAGGCCAGAACGATAATAATATGGGAGGGGTAAAGGAACATGGAAAGAATGAAATATCAACTTCATAAATAGAAGATGAGAGAGGCCTAAATCAATACAAATTTGTATCATTAGTTGATTGTAAGTTCAATATGAGTCAGTAGTGTGATATGGTATTCAAAAAGCTAATGTCCTCTTTGGCTTATTAAAAGACAGAATTATAGACTAGAAATAGGATACTCCCACTGTATCCTGCCCTGCTCAGACCACATTTGGAGTACTGCATTCAATTCTGAGCACCACATATTAGAAAGAATATTAATAAGCTGAGCAATGTCTAGAGGAGGACCACCAGGAAGTTGAGAGGCTTCGATATTAAAAGAAGAGGATCAGTTGAAGGAATTGCAGATATTTAGCCAGGAGAAGAGAAGACTTAAGGGAAACAGCTATCCAGGTATTTGCAGGTCAATCAACAGGAAGTGGGATTAAACTTATTCTACTTGATTATTTCCAATTTCTCTTCTATGTATCTTGTTTGTAAATAGTCATTTGCATCTTGTCTCTCCCATTATCCTTGGGAGCTCCTTGAGAGCAAGGATTATTTCTTGCCTTTCTTTGTGTCTCTAGTGCTTAGCTTGGTATGCAGTACATAGTAAGTGCCTAATAAATGTTTCTTGCCTGACTTCTGATTGACATCTTATTTAGAGAAAAGAAGGCTGGAAGCTGCAATGGGACAGATTTGTGCTTTATGGAAGCATAATCAAGTCCTCTCTGGATGACTACTTCAGTGTTTTGTTCATGGAATGCTTTTTCAGGCCACATTGGGTTCCCTTCCAATTCTGAGATTCAGAATCTGTGATTCTCCTGTTTTATTTCTCTTTTTTCATCATTCTTTTTTTTTCTTTTATATTTGGCTGCCTACACTCCTCAGAAAAAAAAATGAAGTACAGCATCTATTGAATGTCTGCATTCAGTCATGCATTCATGCACAATTTAAAAGATCCTTTGCTAAACACTCTAGTAGAAACAAAGCAGTTAGTACAAGTCAAGGTTCCTGTCTTCATGGAGGTTATAGTCTAATGAGGAGGCTACAAGTCAAGGTTCCTGTCTTCATGGAGGTTATAGTCTAATGGAGGAGGCTATACATGTAGACATATAAACACAGTGCAAGGCAGATTATGACAAGTACCAAATAAGCCCATTTCCATCATGGTGCATATAAGGAACTGAAGCCTAGAGAGGGAAATAGCTTTCCCTCAGATAGTTACTTTAAAACACTGAATCACATAGTTAAATTAAAATAGTTTCTCTCTCTAAATTAGTGGCATAAGAGTATAAAAGTGGGAAAGATCACATCTGCCTTATTGTCCTAGGAGCTGGCAGCAATGGAGTTGATGGGGTGAGGGAGGTTAAGAGTAGAAAAAGAGAAAAATCATTAAATGTCAGAAGTTGAATGAGTCTAAGGACATAGATATTAAAAGCTGGAAAGGACCTTATAACACAGAATGTTAGGACAGAAAACATCAAATAAAATTAAATCAATAAACATTTATTAAACATTTATTGTGCATTTAGCACTGTATGAAATATCCAGGAGATACACAGTTTAGCTTGCCCATAGTTTCCACCTTAATGGAAATCATAGCCAAAAAGGAGAAAAAGAAACTAAGATGGATAGATAATTAAGATTCGTAGAACAAAATATGTATTAAAGAAGTCAGAAGTGCAAAGTGAGGCCTGAGGGACAAAATGTCACTATCAACCATTAAAGGTTTCCTGGAGGACCTGTGATTTGATTTGGGTTTGGGTCACTATGCAACTTGTGGTGGAATCACATGGCAGAATGTAGGTATGTACTTGCATATGAGAAGTTAATTCAATAGCAGTGGTTCTGAACCCCAAATTACCTTGTAGAATTGGAAATATTTTGAGTTTCTTTGGTACTATGACACTGGAAACTAGTTTTCTGACAGAGAAAGGCAATACTATGGGCCATATTTCTGGGTAACAACTAATCTGAAAGTTCTGGGACCAGACCTTCGAGAGAAAGAAACGAATTAATTCTCTGATGCAGCATTCTCCTTGAAGATGGGGGGTGGGGAGGAGGGAAGAGGATAATCCACATATTCCTGTTCACAGTCCTACTTGGAGAGAAGAGCATTTTTGAAGAGAATTACTCAGATTATAGAGGGCAAAATGTATGGGACTATTTGTTAGCAGCCCCAAACTTATGTTTGAGTAGAAGCGTAGCAAAAAGGACAGAGCATTAGCTTCAGAACTGGAAATACCCCAAGTTTAAGACAACTCTGGCACATACTCATTGTGTAAACTTGTGCAAAACACTAAAGCTCCCAGTGTTCCATGCACCACTCTAAGACCATAAATTGCACAATAGTTGCTGATCTGAAATGGTTGAAGTGTTTTCTCACTAAGAGATAATTCCCTGTGTGAAGAATTAATGAAATGAATATATTCAGGTCCATATGAAGGAAATCGTAGGTCCATACCAGACCAACCAACTGGACAAACAAACAAATAAATCATGTTAACCTTTTGGAAGGTCTCTAAACCACAGTAAGATTAGGATTTCATGTCTTAAAGGATAATAGAATCTTAAATATAGAGCAGGGAATGACCTTGGGGGTCAGGCACTAACTGTTTGACCCTTGACAAATCACTTAACTCTGTTTGTCTCGGTTTCTTCATCTATAAAATGAGCTGGAAAAGGTATGAAGTTTAGATTCAGTCAAAGAGCCACACTTGAGGACCTAAAGGGCTACATATGGCCTTGATCTAACCCTGATCTAACCCATCTTTCTCATGAAAGAGGAAACCACTCCAGTATCTTATACAAGAAAACCCCACCATTGAGTTCTCTCAGGGCCCTCCATTTGGGGGATAGGTTTAGTCAGTCATGCTTCATTCCTGCCCCTCCTGCACTTGTGCCTCTCCCAGGACTGTGTCGCCGTAACTCAGCTGGTTTCTTATTCTGGAGATTTCCTCAAAGACTGTAGTCTTATAACCCTGGGAACTTCCCTCCACGATGCCTGTTCCCTTTTCCCTTTGGTAAATTCCTTCCACAGGCTTCCATTTTGGGAATGGGCCTAGTCCAGTCATACTTTGTTCGCCTCCCTACCATGATTCTGACTCTTTAGACCCTGCCACCATATAACTGCATGGATACTAAGTCCGTTTCCCTCTTAGCTTCCTTTTATGTCTCAGCTTCCCTCATTGGAGTGTAAACTTCTTAAAAGCAGGGACTGTCTTTCTTTGTGCCTTTATCCCCAGTACCTAGCACAGTTCCTGGCAAATCATAAGTACTTAAAAAATGCTTGTTGTCTTCCTGCCTACCAGTAAATAGATGTTGCAGAGGTATATATTTCCAATCCATATATGGAAAACAAACAAACTTGCTAAAATGACAGCTACCCCAAAGTAGAATGAGCTACCTGAGGAGGGGACACCTTCCACATCCCTAGTGGTCTTCCAGTAGACTCCAGATGACAATTTGTCAGGGATAATATTCTTGTAGTAAATGTCGGACAAAATGTCCTTTTAGGATTCCTTCCAACTCTCAGATTCTCCATAGGGAAAATCCATATTGGAATGCAGGAATAGCCTAGGATCAGAATACTATCAAGTCAGGTTAACGGGCAACTTTAGAACTGAAGTCACCACGCAGGAGTATGACCAGGAAACTCAGGCACACACAATTATTCCAAACCAGAAAAGACAGATGGTGCAATCAGTCAGAAAATACAAGAGTTTAGGGAGGAAATAATTACTGAAGGTCAGAAATCTGTGTAGTAGGTGCTAGATTAAGGAATACATTAATATGAAGCAAGAAAAGTGCTAGTGAGAAGGATTGATAAATTCAGATCGTAAAGCAGAAACTATTTATATTTATCCTGTTACATTCCCCATGAGGGCTCTGAGCAGCCCCCAAATCACAAAGATTGGTCATCCCCACATTAGGAAAATTTCTCTTTCCAGACCCCCAAATCTTCCCCTTTCTTTCTATCATCAGGTAATGTTGAGACCTACTCTGCCCAGAAGATTGATGCATTGGTGTATTGGGAAGAACTCTTACCTAGAAGCCAGGGTTCCTGTTTCTACCACTAATATCTCTGTAATCTAGGACAAGTCACTTAATCCCTCTGGGGCTTAATTTTTCATTTGAAAAATAGAGAGTTTAAATTGGATGAACTCTAGGGTCTCTTTAAATTCTCACATTATGTACCTTTAGGTCCCTTCCCATGCCAAAATTCTCTAGTATAATATTTTATCTTCTAATTTCTCTTTCATATTTAATAGGATATGAAGCCATAGCTAGAACACAGTTAAAAGCCTACAGGTGATTGATGCTCTTGACTGGGAAGGAGATTATGGAGTCTTCGCACAGGTTGAATATACCTAAAACAAATTTTGCCTGTTTCACAAGTGTGCTGTGGCCCTTTGCTTCCATGTAACTTATTCTTTCTAAGCACATTATAAGAGGTTAGATATGGAAAGAGAAGACATCAGTAACTGGCCGCTGACTTGCTGTTGTGTGATGGTAGGTATATTGCATTCCTACTCTGTGCCTTACTTTTTACAGCTTGATAATCCATATGTCATCCTCTCCTCCTTTGCATATTGTAGGGCTGAAAGAGCTGATGTCTGTGAAACCCCTTGGGGGAAAATTCACTCCATGGTTTCAAGGACCATTAATATTATATTGCTTGTATTAGTATTCTTAGTCATAGGAATATCCACAGGTGTTACTGATAGGACTTTACGAGACTCATCCATTCCTAAAAAATGGGTGTATAAACTGAACCTTTATAAATTGAATTCTATTTTAAAGCATTAGAGGAATTTAATATTTCTAGGAACCTTGAGGAGAATTACAGAGTTTTGGAAGAAACCATAGAGATCATTCCTTCTTACCTCATCATTTTACAGATGAGGAAGCTGTAACATCTAAATATGTGATTTTGTGACCTCTAAGGATGCTTTCAGCTCTAAAATTCTATAACTTCTGAAGATGTGTATTATCAGCCAATTCTCGGGGTTTACTAATGGCTGTGTAAATTAATACTTCTTTTCTGAGCCTCAAACTCCCTCCCTTCCACCTTCAAGTGGCGTTTTAGCTTGACAATCCAACTTTTTCCTTTCTTGACTTCAGTCTCTTTTGATTATATAGATAGCTTCCATATTGCCACTAAGATTTCCTCGATTTCTTGCGTGTGTGTGTATGTGTGTGTATACATCTTTACTGTTGTATGGGTATGCAAGTGTACATTTCAATCATACCCATGTAGGTATGCTATTGGGGTAGATAACAACTCATGTATATGATTTGATCTTGTGAAATTCCTGTCCATTTATCTTCATAAATCCTCCTCAATTTCTACCAACAACCAAGAGCTCTTCCTTTCTACCTTGGATTATTTATCCTTTACTTCTTGCTTGATGTACATCCTGTTCCATCCATGCATATTCTTGCTATCTTTTATTCTGCTTTTTGGACAAGTCACAATTGGTAATCTATTGAAATCTGCTTGTACCCACCATGTCTTCTTTCCATTGCCTCTGGTTCACCTGAAATTCTATTCTTCCCAAATTGTAATGTTCCATGATACAGTGTCATATTACCTCCCCAGAAAAATATTAAAGTTTAAAATATGGTCTTTTGTGACAAGGGGAAGTTTGGAATCATGAAAACCCTTCTCTTCCCCACATTTGATATGGCCAAGTCTCATCCTCTCCGTCTAGCCCCAGATCAGGGTTCACTGATAGTGCTTGTCAAAAATAACATAATACTACCAAACTATCTTGATGGTTTGTCCATCTGACTGCATGCTGAAATTTAGGTAATATCAGGTCTTCACATATCCTTACCTAAACGCCCTCTACTAGTCTTCCCCAGATGCCTTATCATGGCACAAAGGTAACTCTATATTCTCAAAGGTTATGTTGGTGGAGCACAAACTGGTCTAGAACACCTTACTTGCTTGCAAAGGAGGCTTTTAATATTGGTGCAGGGGAGGACATGCCTTTATTTTGAGAACCTACCTGATGAAATACCTCAGTGATGAAATACCTAGCCACCATGAAATACATTTTTCAGCCACAATAACTTAGGTAGACTATCTATAGATCTGATAGGACCCATACTGAAGAAATGAAGGAACCTTGAAGCATTAAGATAAGTACATACATATATATATATATATATATATATGTATATATATATATATATATATATATATATATATATATATATATATATATATATATATATATATATATATATATATATATATATATATATGTATACATCTGTGTCACATCAGGGCGATATTATTTTAAGTTAAAGTAGCATGGAGAGGCTATGTCCAAGAGGAACCACGATAGAGACTTTAGTCAAGCAAGTGGGACTTGGCATATAAGACAGGTATTGACAAGATAGGATCAAATAAAGAGACATAATTTAAGACAGCAATTAACATGTCATCTATGTGCTTAGTGAATTTGATTTTTTTTCATATCTAGAGTTCTTAAATTCCATCATCTATCCATATTCAAGTCATGTAAAGAATCCAACTTTCTTCTTACTGTCTCCCAGTGTGGGAGTCTATAGGTAATTTCTGGATTGTGTTCTTTCCTGGACCTTGGGGAAATACAACATGATCTCTAAAGTCTGTTTACAAAAATCCTATTCAATTCAATTCAATTTTGTTCTGGGTTTTTTTTTTTTGTGCCATTTTGTTCTATCCAATTTCATTTAATTCTCTTCTATCCTCTTCACTATAAGCTCCATAAGGGCAGGGAGCATACTTTATATCTTCCCTAACTTAGCACAATGCACTCCACACAGCACACAATTTATAAACTTTTGCAGTATTGTATATGTGTGTGTGTGTGTGTGTGTGTGTGTGTGTGTGTGTGTATATAATTTTTAAAATCAGGCTCTTCTGTTTGTTTTTCTAAGGAGGAAGATGAGAGGGCTATATGTACATAGTAGGCACTTAGTTGATGTTTATTAGTGAATCTATTAAATGAATCTATGATGATCCAGAGACCTGAAACTTAGGACTAATTACTACCTCTACAAAATCCCCTCAAATTTAAAATCTTAGTTGTTGTTGTTGTTAAATGAAAGGGAAATATATTAAATAGGTATTCTATCAGGTGTTTTACTTCTAGAATCCCATATTTAACTAGTGTATCATCACAGAAATTGCACTGCCAAGATGGTGGTGCCCAAATACAACATGGGTCAACCGTCCCTACATGGGTAGCTTGATCCATGTTTGGAAATATGTCACCAAGATAATTATCATCTAATGACTTCTGCTGTTATTCCTTCCTGCTGCACCCTGGTCATCTAAGTTGCCCATGCAACTCTATCAAGGTGACCAAGTCTTATACCTCTGGCTATTTCTATGTCTTATAAATGGAAGGAAAAAAAGTAGCTGGGAACCAGTTAACTTGCTCAACATAGACAGCCCTTGCATTGAATGGTTAGTGCAGGCCCCAGAATGTATTTATTGAGCCAAGTGATCCCATTTCCTGTTGCCATTGATCACATTCACTGGTTCATTACACATTAACCCTGCTACTTTTGCCAGAAAGTCTCACCCTTTGTGCAATCATAATTTTAATAATCAAACAGGTACTTGCTGGTGGCTCTGACCAGCCTCTTGCCCTCTGCTTTGATGGGGTCAAAGATGCCAAGGTCCAGATTTTTCCAATGATTTCATTTGATAGCTAATTAATGGCCTTTCCTGGTTTCCATGGCAACTCCACGCTTTTCCTAGAGTCCTGATCCAAATGGGCATTCTACACACTTTGGTGCCTCAGCATCAGAATATTAATAAGACACCGTTGTTCCTTGGTTGCTGCATCAAGCTGGTAAGACAGTAATTGAATTACAAACTCCTGGGAAGCCTTCAGGAATCTTTCCTCTCAGAGAAAGAGAGGGAGGACCCTGATCTTTCAGAGCATAGTGTCTGCATGGAAGGAGTTAGGAGATCCAAAGAGTAGCATATTCTCCTGTCGGGGAGATAGTCTTTTCAACTTGGAATAAAAGTGCTGATAATTCATTTATTCTTAGCCTTTGGGAATAATCCCATTTCCTTGCATTTCCAATCATTAAACCTAGACTTCTCTCAAAAGTCTCCATACAAATACAAAACAAACATAGAAAAAAAATCACTACTCTTCCCTCACTAAATATGTTTGGCAGGGAATGAGGAAGAACTGAAGGTGAAGGATTTGACTTTATGAACAACTGAAAGGATTTAGAAGAGTAAGGAAAAGGAAGAGAAATGGTATTGGTACAGTATCTGCATTCTTTAACTCTAACTCTCCTCCAGGGATAGGCCTTTTTCCTAGATTTACCCTCAAAGACATGCAATTATATCATCCTATCCGATTTCATCTGGAAGGGACCCAAAAGCCCATCTAGTCCAACTCCATCACTTTACAGAGAACAAACCTGAGGCCTGGAGAGGGGAAATGATTTATCTGAGGGCAGAAGTTGTTGTTTTTCCCCTATTGGTTCTTCACTTAATGAAGTCCTTTGTCACATTAATGTCATATCTTGAATGAAATTCTTTTTCGATGCCCACCCATCTACTCTTTGTAGAGTGCTAGTGTCACTGGAAAACCTGTGGTGTGAATTCAGCACAGAATTTTCAAAGTTAAAGAATTTTGACTTCATTCCCTGAATCTGACATTCAAAAGATCTTCCATAAGAGAGCCCATAGTATACTCAGTGTTTGTCACCAAGACGGCACTAGTTCCAATTGAGGCATTGTTTAGCAACAAGGTTATCTATGATTTTGCCATGTGCTCTGTTCTTGGAGTGGATCACAAAAATATTCCTGGTTAAACATATTAAGGGATTCCTCTATGCTTCTGCTACAAGCTCTGAGCCCCTGCGTTATTGTTACTTTGCGGTATGAAATCTCAGTGACAAAATTCCTTTTGTAATGTGATACTCCAATACTCTGCATTTGGTTTAGGATAATAATAGTGATGTGGGGGGTGGGGGGAAGGAGTGATTGTCAAGGTACACACCAAAACTTACCTCAACATAGGGATATATTGATGTTAAGAGACTATTTCACCTTATAAAGCTATGTTGTATTGGTTATATAATTACCTTGCCCCCCTGACCATACATACATACATATACATATGTATATGCATACACACACATATGGCTAGACCAATCCTCTTTGGGCCTTGGCTTCCTCCTTTATGAAAAGAGGAACTTGAGATTGATGATTTATACTATTCTTTTTGACTTTAACATTCTCTATTCTCATGTAGTCTATAGTCTAAGGCCAGTATGGATTTCCCATTCTATTTTCTAAGGGAACATTCTGCTACATTGTGCCTGAGCTGACATTCAACATAAAAATAATACTGCAGGTACTGGTGAATGTGAGGATCTGAAAGAAATTTATCTGTGGATTTCATGAAAGCTGGAATCCTTGACTCCTCACAAAGTGAATCACATATTTTGATAAAGCATTTCTTCAAAGAGCTACAAGATCATGGCGTAAAGGTAGTTGCACGGCATAGAGGGAAGACCACTAATTTAGGATTCAGGAGTCCTAAGTTTTAGTACTGGAACCACCACTATCAATTGTGGATTAGTTCATTAATTAATTTTTATTGAATTAAACTTAAACCTTCTGGGTCTTATTTTTCTCCTTTATAAAATGAGAGGGATTGTGATGATGTCACTTCCAGATTTAAGATTCAGCTTCATAGAACTCTAACACTCAAAGTTTAAAGGTCCTCTATAGCTTACACATTCCTTGTTCTCATTGTTCTCATGTTCTGTATCTAAGGTCTCTTCCCATCCTGACCTTCTATGATTAAATGAGCTCAATCCTGAAAGCTGAACATTAGGTCCATTCTTATTTCTTTTGTTAGTGAATTATTCAGGAGGAATTTGCTCCTTTATTTATTTCTTCCCTCTTTTTGAACACTCCTCAGTTCTGTTTTGATTGGAGTCTTTGACTGACCAAAAATACCAAACCACATAATGATACTTTTTTTCCCATGCAACATCCATTATATTTACCTGTGGTTATATATTCCTTTTCTCTGTCTCTATCCCTATATGTCTTTGTCTCTGTCTCTCTCATTATCTCTCTTTCTCCTCTCTCCTCTATGAAAAGAAAACTTGAGACTGATGATTTACATACTTCCTTCTAGCTTTAACATTCACTAGTCTCACATTTTATAGCCTAAGGCCATTTTGGTACTAGCCATTATATGTTCTAAGGCAACTTTCAGCTATATTATGCTGTGTTTATTTGTCTACCTCTCTGAATCTCTCTCTCTCTCTCTTTCTCTTCTCTCTCTCTCTCTCTCTCTCTCTCTCTCTCTCTCTCTCTCTCTCTCTCTCGTACATAAACACACACCCCTTTATCTGGAATACCAAACTTCAGCCCTGTCTATTGAAATCCTATTCATCCTTCAAGATCCAGCTTATTTCCTGTCCATGGAAGTTTTGTTTTGTTTTGTTTTTCTGATCTTCCAAGTAAAAGGGATCTATCTCTCCTTCCTAATAATGCCTGACATCTTGTTCATACTTATAAACTTTGATTATGTTTTCTTTCATGTTGTATTTTTCCTTCTCATTGAGACTCTATAATGATAGATATATCTATGTGCATATTTTGTATACATACACACACACGCACGCACACACACATACACACATATATGCATGAACACATATTCACATGCAAGGATAATATGAGAAGTACTCTGGGGTAATGAATAGAGGGATGTCTGGCTTTAAGGTCAAAAAGTTTTGGGTTTAGTCCCTGTCTCTGACATATCCTGGCTACAGGATCATGGATAATTATTTTTAACATCGTAATGCCCCAGGAAACTACCCAAACCTTTTAATTTACAGACAAGTCGCTGATATAACTGATAGAAGGAGTTTTACCAATAGGAGTTCCTTTGAAATAATGGGTCTAGACCAGGGGAAGGGAAAAGATTTGTTCTGTAAAACTTGGACTCAGAGAAAAGGTCACATCCAAGGACCTAGAGTGCCACAAGAGGCCTTGAGGCCACAGGTTCACCAACCCTGGTCTAGACCAAAAAAGATTAGGCAGCTTGATGCATTAGAAAGAACAACACTTGGAGTCATAGATCCTGGATTCAAATCCTGGCTCTGCCATTTATTATCAATATAGCAAGGGCAAGTCATTTACTATTTGGAACTTCAGTTTCATTCCCTCATCTGTAAAATGAGGATTGAACTAGATGATCTCTGAGGTCCCTTCCAACTCTAGATTTATGTATAGATTTGTGGACAGATATAGCTCTTATATAAACACATATGCATATATGCATGGGATGCATACCTCCCAGTTAATATTAAAAATCAGATCTAATAAAAAAATTCTAGCTAAGGAGCTTTAATTTGGCAGGACAATGATAGAATTATAGGATTTGGAGCTGGGAAGGACCTTGGAGATCATTTGAGTCAACAGTCTCATTTTATAATTGAGGAAACTAAGGCTCAGAGAGTCATCCAAGGTCACACAGTTAGAAAATAGTAGAGCCATGTTCAGAACCCAGATCTTGACTCCAAATCCAGTGTTCTTTCCATGACATCATGTAGTTTCACATCAGTATCTATCTTTCCTTGCTCTCCCCTTGATATTCCAGTTCTTTCCATTTGGATCACTGACTTTGTACTTTCCAGGCTCTATTTATAATATAAAGAATGTTATTTATTTTCTTATCTTCCACCCCTCCCCCAGAAGCTCATGGGAGGGTTTGCAGGTAAAGTTTTCTTGGCATGTTTAGTTTTTCAAAGTACCCATCCAGACTATACAATTCTCTAGCTCTCTGGCTCTCTACAGTGCCCCCAAAGTGCTAGCCCAAAGCAGAAAGGATTTCTTTTACCCAGCATGTGAGGGAGAAACATGCAGCTCACCGACCAATCCCCTTCCCTGCAAAGCCTTCCTTTCTGCTGGTCTGGGCTTCTTCCCAGCCTGAATGAGTAATCTGCCCTCACCTCACCCTCTCCCACCTTCAGGGTAAAGTGTCAGGGCCCCACAAGGAAATGAGCATGAAGAGGATAGACATCTCAACTGAAGAAATCTCTTCTTTATCTTTGCCTATTTCCTCCCACAAGGAAAAATGGCAGTGTTTTTTTTTTCTCTTACATTACATATAGCTCTTTCTTTTTGTAATCTTAGCACCTGCACAGCAGAGATCTTTACAATTCGTTGTGTACATGTTCCCTCCTCTACCCCCTTAATGAAGCCCCTGAAGCCTACCAAGCAACACCTTCACAGCTCGAGAGAAAGGTGCGACCCTTCTTTTATGACGGATTATAGAAATAACAAACATGCCCGACAGTTTTATACAGTTGCTAGAACGGTTTAGTTTTCCAACAAATGAGGAATTTTCTCCTTTCTTTGAATATTAATTACATTTTACAAATTTTTTTATCTTTTTTTTTTGTATTTGTTTTTGCTCTGTTTTGTGGGTGGTGATTTTTTGTTTGTTTAGGTTTTGTTTTGTTCTGTTGTTTTATACAGCAAAAGGATCAGTCCCTAGCAAGGAGTCCCTGGGGTTAACAAAGTTTGGCTGTCATTTGGTCCGATTGTTTAAGGATCTCAGTATTGTAGAGATCCAGTGCATGGTTCACGCGGATGATCTCACTGTTGGTCAGTTTCAGGCGGTGCTTCAGCATACAGGAGAACAAATCCAACTGGGGTTTCCCTGGGGCCACTGGGGGCGCCAGTCTATTGATTCTGTCCCGGATATCTAGCAGCAGCAGCATCACGGAGGATGAGGAGTAGAACTGCCCGCCTTGTGTGTATGACTGGTTGACCTGTTGCACTGCACTCCGAAGGAGGTCAGCATTGAACCGTAGGCTGTAGCCAAACACCTGCACGTCAGAGATTTTGATGTAGAACTGCCTTTTGGAGGGATCAGACAGGTCCACGGGGCCCTGTCCAGTCTCATTGCGCAGTAGGGAAGGCAGCCGAGTCCGGCTGCGTAGGTAGATATGAACAGTCTCGAAAAATGTTTTCCATCGGTTGCCCAGCAACAGAGTCCAGTTGTAGCACTGGCCATTCTGGAGGCGAATTTTCTCCCAGCGTGGGTACCCAAATTCCCCAAAGGGCATGTTCCAGCCTTCAGAATGACTTCCACTAAAGGGGTTGACATAGACAAAGAACATGGGGTCCAGACTACTATTGCGCATCTGACAGATACGCATGGAGATACCAATAACCATATGGATGAAGTCCATGCGGTTTCTGTTGCTCTTGAGGGTAAGGGACATTCGCTTGCGCCACCGGGGGTCAAAGAAGGTGTCTAGGCGGATCTCATTGCTGATGAAGGTGGTATGGACATAAAGGCGGGAGTCCATCTTCTGCAGCAGGTACTTCAGCTCAAGATCCTGGAAATCTAGGTCTGTCTCAAAGCTGATGAACTGCTCGCTGCGCTCGGAATCTACGTTCTGGGGCTCGCAGCGGCCCCTATAGAGCTTGTAGCCTTTGTTGCAGGAGCCACAGAGTGAGATGTTGGCCAGGCTGCACATGGCACAGCTGTTGTTTCCCCCAATGATGCAGGGGATGGGCCTCTGGCATAGGCTGGTGCTACCATGGCATACGCAACTTCGCTGACTTTCCAAGAAGGTCCCCCAGAACCCATTCTCATTGCAGTAGAGCAGGGACTGGACTCTAGTAAGCCACTGTTGTATAGTCCTGGAGAGAGAGAGAGAGAGAGAGAGAGAGAGAGAGAGAGAGAGAGAGAGAGAGAGAGAGAGAGAGAGAGAGAGAGAAGAAAATCAGCCACCTTTCAATAAACTGTGGGGGTCAGGATGGAAGAAGCATCTAACCAGGTCCATGTACAAGACTACTATTGAAACCCTGACACTCAATTTCCTGTTTCTTTAAGGAAACAGATCTGGTCAGAGCTTCCAATGACTTTAGACCATGAAATGATAGAAATGTGTGAGACATGAAAACATAAAATGTTAAGAACAGAAAACACTAGTCCTAGAAAGGATATTAGAAATAATTTACTCCTATTTTAGAAATTTAAAAACAACAAAACCAAAAGCAAGATCATAGGTTTTAAGGGAAAGAGGACTGGATTTGTAGTCAGGGGACTTGCCTGGGTTTGAATTCTAGTTCTACTAGTGAATGGATGTGTAACTTTGGGTGAATTACTTTCCATCTCATGGTACACTTTCCCTCTCCTATCCCCACTGCTACACAATGAGGTTTATTTCAAACAACACATTGTGTTAGAAGAATCTAAGGTTCTTTTCAGCTATAAATTCTTTGACCCAAAGAGAGTGAAGTGATGTCCTAGGTCCTATCAATGTCTTTTAAGAATCAACCCAAGTAAACCTTCCACAGAGTTGCCTTTGATTACACCACACCACACCACACACACACACACACACACACACACACACACACACACAGCACATACATACATGCCACACACACTGAAGTGCTGAAGTGGTATTTCCCTTTTGGGAAATATCGCATCCCTTCTACAGCTCATATATTTATATTCTAATTTGTGTTTTAGGTTCACATTTATTCAACACAAATTTGTGTTGAACAAAAACACAATTTAATTATATTTGTGAGTATAAATAAGCTATATTCAAAGTTCCTTGAAGTCAAGGACTATGTCTTCCAGTCATCTCTGTATTTCTGTAAGTACCTACCACAAAGCTTTATATACAATAGGTGTTCAATATATGTTTTAGTTGAATTGGATATTATAATTATTGTTGTTTTTGCCACTTATCCATAGTAAAAGTAACCATGAATTTGCTTCCATTGGATTTTAAAATTAGCTTGAGTTTTTCCCTTCCCTGACTCCCAGAACCTGGGCTTTGTGAAAGTAATCCCATCACAGCAAGTAGGACAGAAGAACAACCACACTCAGGGAAACAGGCAGAATAATAAGAAGCTATAAAGTGGGTACCTTAAAATCTGTATCATTTGCCGAGTATGACATATGATTCCAATATTTGTTTTTTAACTGAAGCACCCCCTCACCCAAGTGGCCATGCTGAGTGAACAACTAGAAATATCAGTAGATTGAGAGACAGGAGAATTGGGTTCCAGTCAATGCTTTACCACTAATAAACTATTTGACCATTAGTGAGTCTTTTTTTTTCCTTTCTGTGACTGTTTCTGTAGCTATAAAATTAAGGATGGAATGAAAGAAAAAAGGAAAGAAAATGAAAGAAAGTAAGAAAAGGGAAGGAAAGAAGGGAAGGAAGGAAGAGAAGGAAGAGGGAGGAAGGAGGGAGGGAAAGGAAGGAAGGGAGGGAAGGAGGAAGAGAGGAAGGGAGGGAGGAAAGAAAAAGGAAGGAAGCCTAGAGGTCTTAAGGATCAGTAGACTTAGTTTCAGGTTCTGACCCTGCCACTTACTAGCTACATGATGTTGGGTAAGTTATGTAACTTTCTTGAGCCTTAGTTTTCTCATCTGTGGAATGAGGATAAAAAATGTTTTATTGTTTACCTTCAATGATTACTGGGGAGAAACACAAGGGATGACGGCTGCGAATCACTGTGTGATCTCCAAACACTATATAAATGTGAGCTTTTAGAATTTTATGATTTCTATGATCCCTTCAAAATCTGGCATTCTGTGACCCTCCATACCACCCAATGAAAATCCCCACATAGACTCTCTTTCAACTGGACCACACGTGGCTCTCACCCCCTCTTGAAACCTCAGCACAATAGTCCATTTAGAGGGTGCCTTTCCCAATCAACAAATATTCCATTGCCCTATAGCGCCCCCTTTCTCATTGCCAATCATTGGAACTCTTTGTAAAACCTGAAGCTCCTACCCCCACCATCAGAATAGATACTTCATTGTGACAAATTCTCAGACTCCTCCGAACAGCTCAGAGCTCTGGGTAAAAAAAAGAAAAAAAGAAAACGACAAAATAAAGGCCCTGGGAATATAGCAGCAGCAGACGTGTCTAATAACAAATTAGGATTCAGACCCTGTAGAACAGGAGGGGCAATTATGGACAGAGGCTCTCTGAGTTGGATTAGTGAAATTCATGGCACCTGCATAGGCTGACCTCAGAATAATCATTAGGCTGTGAGCTGTATCAAAGACCACATTAATGATACAGCAATGAGGAACAGCAAGGGGGCTTAGAAAGGGGACAATGTGTAGGGATGGGGGGGGCAGGACTGCTGGAGGCAAAGGGAGACAGAAAAACATGGAGGAAAGAGAAAGAAAATGGAGGGAAAGGATGGCACAAAGGGAAGGGTGACATGAGAGATGAAAATGGAAGAGGTGATAGAGACAGAGGAAGAAAAAAATGTAATATAACCTGGGGGGGGGAAACCACAGAAAAATGCCGTGAGGGTGGGAAACAGAAGAACTAAGTGATCTTTGAGGTGCCTTCCAACTCTAAAATGCTATGATTCTGTGATATATCAATTGAAGAGGGACGTTGTAATAGAATCATCAGCTTGTAGGATTTAAAACTACAAGACATATGTGTTTTAATGCCCTCAACTTTAGAGATGAGGTCATAGGCAGAAGAGTGAGATGACTTTTGCAAGGCTACCTACATAACTAATGGGTAGCAAAGCTGGGATTCAAATTCAGGTCCTCTGACTCTCAATCCTGGGGGTGGGGGAGAAGATATGGATGAGGAAATTTAATAAATTCATGATTAACCTCAAGCAAGAGAACCAAAGTCCTTTACAGAGCTGTCACATTTTTGCAGTCTGGGGCAAATGTAGCCTGAACCAAGTTAAAATGTAATTGGTAAAGTGTTTAACAAAATATATAAAAATGCAATACAATATAGATAATGTAAACTTGTAATTTTCTAAGTCAGTATGCAGCCAACAGGGATCTGTTTCTATTTGAGCTTGACAATACTGCTTAGAACATAAAATTGGTAATGTAAATGAAGAGAGCTTTGAGGGATCTTATAGCTTATCTAACCCAACCTGCACTCCACACCCCCTATACACCCTATTTTATTTTATTTTATTTTTTTTGCTTTTTGGTGAGGCAATCAGGGTTAAGTGACTTGTCCAGGGTTACACAGCTAGTAAGTATAAAGTGTCTGAGCCCAGATTTGAACTCAGGTCCTCTTGACTCCAAGGCCAGAGTTCTATCCACTGTGCCATCTAGCTGCCTCCACATACCCCATTTTAAAGATGAGGAAACAGGCTCAGAAGTGATTTGTTCCCATTAAAAAAGAAGAATTTTGCCATGGCCATAGCTAGATCTCAGGTGCCCTGAATCTCAGACCTATATTCTTTTTCATTCTTTTTCTGTCTTGGATTTTGAGGATAAAGAGATAAGGGTCACATTAGGGATCTTAATGATATTTGCTTATTTTGAAGCAACTTCCAAGGGACAACTTAGATTCAGCATACATTCATATCAACCTACTGAACTTATATCTTCCCCCACCCCAACAGGATAGCGATTATTAATGTTAAGAAAGATGGCAAACTAAATTGTAGGCACAGTCAACACACTAAAGTTAGTCTGAAAATGGTAGAGTAGGTTGGCCCTTTTAACATGGAATGTTAAAACTAGAAGGGGCCTTGGTGCATAGAATGTTAAAGCTGAAATGATCTTAAAACAAAATATTGGTGCTAGAAGGTACCTTAGAACATAGACCACCTGATACGAAGTTATACATTAGAACACAGGATGTTAGAATACAAAATACTGGATAGCTATATTGGGATCTTAGAATATAATAGGTCTGGAACACATGTCCTAAGGTCCCTTAAGGCAGAGAACATAGGAATTTATCGCTCTAAGGGACCATAAACTGCTTAAACATCGAAAGCTAAAACTCTATATTAACTTAGGACATAGACTATTAGTCCACATAGGACTTTAGAGATAATCTTTTTTTTTTGCAGATGAAGAAACTGAGTCATATTTCAGAATTGACTTGCCCAAGGTCACATAGCAACAGAAGCAGAACCTGCCCTCTTAACTTTGAGTGAGTACCCTTCCTAAGGCAAGGAAATGGAGAAATACTGTCAATATCAAGGGATAAGTTGAAAACAATTTTTAGGTTCACTTTTAGTGAACCAAAAAATTCAATTCCGGAAATCTCATACAGGTTTAAACATCTGATTAACTGAGGTGTTGTAAGAAGATTAGTCCAGCAGTGGTTGGGGGGAGGGGGTAGAGGATGGATGAAAGGATGGAACAGAAAGAGACCATGAGGCAGAAGAAGAGAAAAGGAAGAGTAAAAATGGAAAGAATGAAAAACACTGAAAGTTTGAGAGTGTGAGGGGACCGTTACCACATTGCTCGCCAGCTCCAGACCTGCCAGGTTCTTTCTCCCCCATTCATAGATAATTGGAGCTAGCCTGCAAGTAGAGAGGCAAGGCTAGGGAGCATGGGAAGGAGGGACTGAATTCTATAAATAACCGCTCCCAGGCTAGCAAGTGACAGGCTGCCTCAGCCCTGGGAACAGGAGAGGCCTGCTTAATAGGACAGTACTAGTGGAAAGGGTCTGAGAAAGGGCTGACACAGGCCCTACTACAAGGCATTTGGCTTAAGGCAACAAGGAACGTTTTTGAAGATGCTTTTTTTCCCTCCCTGGAGACCTAACGTGCCTTCCACTTTTGGCAAACTCTTAACTCCAATACAACCAAATGATTAGTTTTCTTTACTCCTGGATTTCAATACATATTGACTAGAAAGAGGGACATGATGTACCAAGGGGAAGGAAAGAGGAAAGGGAGGAGAGAATCTAACTATTCCTTTTTAAATCTGTGCTGCTCATCCCACCCCAACCCCATTTCCTACACTACCATGTCCCCCTACCCTGTTTCCTTCCAGTGCTTGATCAGCAGACTTCGATAGGAGTTCAGCTTCTCCATGGAAAATGAAATGATTTTGCTCTACCTTGTCTACTTTCTAAACTCTTTAACACTATTCAAGTAAGAAAAAAATTATATTAAAAAATACAATTGAAATCATATAATATGTCAGCTGGAGGGAACCTTAGAACATAGAATGTTGAAACTGGAAAGGAGTTTATAACATAGACTATCAGAGATGGTAGAGACTTTAGGATACAGACAGTAAACAAGCATTTATTAATCACTTACTAAGTGCCACACCCTGTGCTCAGCATTTGGGATGTCAGGAAATGCATAAATGTTAAAACAGTAGAGCTAGATCACTGGATCCTAAGATCCTAGATCTAGAACTCAAAGACACTAGGTTATCTAGTCCAATCCCCTACATTTTAGAGAGAGGAAGATGAGGCACAGAGAGATAACTCTGGGTTTACATAGAGCCAAGCCTGGAATCAGACATTCTGCATCCCATTCTAGGACTCTTTCCAATCCTTTCACTTGCCCATAGATTCCCAACCCAGGACATACAGGGCTTAGGGGGAATCAGCTGGGACTCATCTCCCCCTCTCCAGAACTGGCCAAGGGCCTGAGTGACAGAGTTTCTCTTTCAGAAGCCTGAGGCTCAACCCTAGGCTGCCATTGCCTGAGCACAACCCACTCCCTGCCACCTTCAGAACCACCCACTCCACTCCAGCAGGCCAGCCTGAGAGCCCTAATTCACACCAAACACCCTGCTGATTTTAATTGGCGGCTTTGCCTATGAAAGTACAGAATGGGGCTGGTGGCATTTTGGGGAAGATCAGACAAATATAAGCCAGAGAGTCTGAGAGTAGGGTGAGTAGGGAAGGAGATAGAGACAAAACAGAAAAAACTCCCATAACTCCCATTGCTAACTGGGTATGGATTTTAAAAGTAGAAAAGATGAATTGTTTAAAAATGAAGCCCTTGTTCTGAATTATTCCTTTATTTATCTTCTGGCTACTTTGTTGCCATTTTTTTTGACACTGTAATGAGAGCCTGATTAATTCCCTGAAATTCTACAAAATGGTTACTCCTTAGAGTCTAGGCCAGGATGGAAGACAAACAGTAATTTTTAGCTTTTGGATGATACACTGAATTTTATTTTACATTATTTATTTATTTGTTTATTTTGGAAAGACACTGAGAAAAGATGAATAAGCCAAGGTCTGCAAAATACTTTGAACTCAACTAAAAGGAGTCTTGGATTATGGATGTGGCATTATGAATCATGGCTGGACATTAGACCCACTCCTTGGTCATCATTTTGCTTCACAGCAAATATTTCATTCCTGTAATTGTCCATCTTCAGTAGACAGTCACTCTCTTCGTTCATTTTACCTTGTGACCTTGAGTGAATCACTTCCTGTCTTTGGCTCCCAGTTTCCTCATCTGTAAAATAATGCGCTTGGACTAGATCACAGAATGTTAGAACTCAAAGTGACACTAGAGATCCTTTTTCCTGACTCTTTTTTATACCTTGGAGAAAAAACCATGGGGTATAGAAGAAAGGCTACTGCACTTTAAATCAGAAGGTCTCTCTTGGAGTCTTGACTTGAACCATTATTAGCTTGGGAACCCATTTTTCCAGGCCACAGTTTCTTCATCTGGAAAACGGAAATGCATGCTTAGCTTATCTATCTCACCATGGCTGTTGAAAAGAAAGTACTATTGGAATGTGACTTATTAGTATCATTATGAAGAGCCAAGGCTAATAACAGAGAAAGATGGATTGCAAAACAGGATAGGGACTCAGACTTAACCTAGGATGTTGAACATCTGAGGTAAACAGCAAAAAATGCACCCTTAAGTCAAAACTTTTAAAGGCAAATTCTGTTGTGAAAGATGGAGGGAGCTGGGATACATGATCTACTGGAAGAAAGACTCTAGGACACCTCAAAATTGCTGGGGAGGAGCCAGGCAGGCCTAGATGGAAGAGGAGGAGGAGGAGGAGTTTGAAGTGCTTCCATGGAGGCACTCTGGGTATGGCTCTGCTAGGACTAGAACCCATGCTGTCTGTTTTCCAATCTAGTGCTCATCATTTGTTGCTGTTCAGTCACTTTCCATCATGTCCGACTCTTTCTGACCCCATTTGAGGTTTTCTTTGCAAAAATACCAAAGTGGTTTGCCATTTCCTTCTCCAGCTCATTTTACAAGTGAGGAAACTGAGGCAAACAGGGATAAGTGATTTGCCTAGGGTCACAGAGCTAATAAGCATCTGAGGCCAGATTTGAACTCAAGAGGATCAGTCTTCCTGACTCCAGGCCTTCTACTCTATCCATTGTACCACCTAGCTGCCTCCAGGGAAAAAAAAAAGTGCTTATCTTATCCTTCTTCTTGAGGCATCCTTCTACTTATGAGGTTAGAAAGAGAATTAGATTTGGGGTCAGAGGTGCTGGGTTTGAATACTAGCTCTGCTATCAGAGTGATTGCCTTTGTGACTTACTCAAGTTAATTCACTTCTCTGGACCTCAGTTTCCTCATCTGTGAAATGACTTAGACTAACTTTTTAGTTCTAAAGTTTCTGATCCTAATGTTTACAATGATGTCTTCCCATGATTCCCTGACAATGATAAACTAACCTGTGAGTCATCTTATTAGCAAAACGTAAAGGTCAGAAAAAAGATTCCATGGACCATTTAAATCACTGTGGCTTAACTTGGAATAATTGGTAGTGTCAGGAATTTCTGGAAGATAACTTCAGACAGTGCTCCTCATACCTGGGGAGGGGAAAGAAAAAGCAGGAAGGACAGAAAGAAAGAAAAGGACAGCAAAGAAGCACAAAATTGACCAGACAGGAGAACCAAGGACACCAAACCGGAGAATAGCAAAACAACTACAGGCAAGTGTTTCCTTCTTCCTGGATGCAAAGTCGTGTGTGTTTCTTTAAAATTGGAAAGTTGGGGGCTTAATTGAGGCGAGAAATGGGACTGATTCACACAATTATTCTGATTTGTGCTTGGGTGCGTCTGCTGACGTACATCATCAGCTGCAGCTCCAGGCTCATGTTCTATCTGGCAGCAACATTCGTGGCCTGAACTTGATAGGGACAAGAGAAAGAGTCAAAAGCCTCTCAGAGACAGGGCTGAAGGGCAGGAAGAGGTAGAGAGTTCCTGAGGCTGGCATTTTCAAAGTGGCTTCTCTCCCTGAGGGGCAGCAATCAGAGGGAAAATGGGAGCTGCCCAGCTGAGAGGCCATAGATTACAAATGGGATCATATGACTTCACTGTATTTAACCCTGAAAAACCGTAGTGAACTCATCTGGGGTGGGAACAACGACATACCACTTGTCAGTCAAGACATTTAAAGGGGACGCCTGTGCCAGCCATGTCTTCATTCTTCTCTAGGCTATACTTTTAACTCACCTAGATCTTCTTTACAATGTCCCCAAAACTTCTTCATCCTGGAAGCTCAGTCAACCCCTGGACTTCATATGCTGGAAGTACCTTCCATCCCATGGCCTCTCCCTTTGGTTGGTTGGTTCCTTCCATAGCCTCCATTTTAAGTAGAAGGCGTAGGCCAGTCATGTCTTTGCTCCTCTCTAAGCTGCAATCTTGACTGTTGTGGACCTTCTCTCCAATGCTCCCCTTAATTCTTATCTCTGTCCCCTACCAGATACCCCACACCTTTTCATCTCCCTTTTACATGTTGTCTTTCCCCATTAGAATGTAAGCTCCTATAAGTTCAGGGACTGTCTTTCTTTCTGCTTCTAGTTGTATTTCCAGGGCTTAGCATAATGCCTAGAAAGCATTAAGTATCTAATAAATGCTCATTGCCTTGACATAGGGGCTGCAATGTAACTCATGTTGTAAAAGGAATTGTGCTTGATAATTTGGTTGATCTATGCTTTCCAGAATTTTCTGCATCATAAAGGAAAGAGAACCTTAACCGAATTTGGGAGCCTCAAGAATCATATGAAATTGGCACCAAAGAGGACATTAGAAGATAGGAATATTAAAGCTGAATGTAGCCTAAAATACTTTCCATTCTAAATAACATGTTTTACATATGAGGAAACTGAGATCCAGAGCAGGAAATAACTTGCCTGAGGGAAAATGTTAAACCCTCCCCTTTAAATAGTTGTAATTTGTCATAGGACCTGGGTTATTTCAGGGAAAGCGGAACTAGACTTGCATTTTACAGGGTTAAACTAGAAATTCTCCATGTCCAACCTTCAGCTCACCTATACTACTCCCCTCCTCAGTCTCTGAACAAAGTCCCCAGACTATGCAATAAAAATTTACAGTCAAGTATTCAAGATTGGGTATTGTTCATACAACTTATTTTGTGCTTCATCCAGACATGTTCTAGGTTGATTTGGGATCTGTTAGCCTTGTTTCTTCAAACTGTATTTTCCATAAAGGCTAAAATTTGGCAGTTAATCACATGACCTTAAGCTTTTAACTTGTCACCTGTCTGAGCCTCCTATGTTAAATGAGTTGGTTAAGATAAGATTGCTAAAGGGACCCTCCAGATCTCATAATCAATATTCTATGTTCTAACATTCTAAGATCCCTTCCAGATCAGGCATTCTAGGTTTTCAAGTGCCTTCCAACTCAAACACTCTATGTTCTAGCAATCTACATGTTAATTTCTCTTCTGATTCTTAGTCTATGTTCTGATTCATCTTTCAAGTACACATTGAATTTGGTATGTTCTAACATTCTGTATCATGAAGTATCTCTAAGCGTTAACATATTGACTCTCTCTTTGCTTTTGTACTTAGAATCCCACCTGGGCAATAATTACTGAGATACTTTTCCAATTTTCCATGTTTTCTCCACATAGACCCTCTCAACTAATAAAGAATTCACCTGTTGTTTTGAGACTAAGGTTTTTGGGTTTCCTTTGATTTTTAAATTTGAGATGAGGCAAAGAAAGCTGAGAAGTAAGGGAGTACTCAAGATATCAGCCACAATCTCAGAAGAGGATGCTTTGAAGATTCACTGTGCAGCTGAATTGGGGGGAATGGACTCCTGTGTTTTCTCAGAGTTGGGCTACACTAGTCTTAGTGGACACATTTAATGAAAATGACACAGCCATGGTCCAGTAGCCACCAATAAAAGAGATTTGAAAGGGACAAAAGGAATATCAAAGATGGAAGCTGGAGGACAGGGGAAGAAGTGGAGGAGAGATGAAGGCAACATCATAGGCAAAAGGGCAGGAAAGAAGTTTAACTTTGGGAGGGAGCACTTGAGGTTTTTGAAAACTAATACGGATTCCTTCCATTGAGTCGTATAAGCCATAGGGAGATAAAAGACAGACTTTCCCCTGAAATGCTAACTTCTGTGACAGGAAACCTTGATGAATACAAAACACTGTCTGTATAGAGTCATAACCCTGTTAGAAAGGACATTGGCAGGCTGAAGGGTGATTAGAGCAGGGAAAATAGGAGACTATTCAAAACTGTACCATACAAAGATCAGTGGAAGGGACAAGGGATATTTAGCCTGGAGAATAGTAGAAAATAGCTGTCTTCAAGGATCTGAAGGGCTGTCATAAGGAAGAGGGATTGGAATTATTCTGCTTAGTTCCAGAGGGCAGAATAAGGAGCAGTGGATAAAAGTTGCAGAGAGGCAGATAGCAACATCACTGGAAGGAATGTAAACAAAACAACACAAAACAAACAAACAAAAACTTCCTATCCAGAACTCTCAGAGTGAAAGTGGCTGGCTGCCTAGCAAGACAGTGAGGTCTCCATCTCTGCAAGTTTTCAAGCAGGGAGGGTAAAAGAACATTTGTCAAAAGTGTTGTACAGGAAGGGAGCTAGGTGGCACAGTGAATAGAGCACTGGCCCTGAAGTCAGGAGGACCTGAGTTCAAATCCGGCCTCAGACCAAATACTTGACACTTACTAGCTGTGTGACCCTGGGCAAGTCACTTAACCCCAATTGCCTAAAAAAAGCCAAAAAAAAAAAGAAGTGTTGTAGAGGGCATTTCCATTCAGGAACTGGGTGAATTAGACAACATCTAAGGTTCCTTCTGACTGTCTGTATGATCCAAATCCATATTATCATTAGTCATCTTGAACAGTAGACAAAGGACAAAGGAGAAAAGACAAAGGAGAACAGTAGACAAAGGACAAAAGACAAAGGAGAACAGGGTTGATAATATCTTTCCTCACACCCACTCCCAGGACCATCAAAGGAAAATGCCAAGGAAAATAGCACCAAGAGATAAAAGGTAATTGTGCTTTCTGTTTATAAGCCTAGTTCTATAAACTGTGGACCTGACGCAGTGCATGATGGTCATTGCATTATATAAGTGGCATAGTGGATAAAGGGTGAGACCTGGAGCCAGAAGACAGGAGTTCAAATTCATTCTCAAACACTTGATAGCTGTGTTACTCTGAGCAAATCACATCTAATCTCTCAGATTTGCTTTGGTTAGCTGTGAAATGAGGATAATAATTTCACCTAACTACCAGGTTGGTTGTGAGGATAAAATGAGTTAATATTTGGAGCATGTTGAGAAATAAGTACTGGGCTTAAAAAGAGGAGGTTAGGCTTCTAGTACAAACTCTGCCATCAACTTTGATGACCTTGGTCAAGTGACTTTCTCTTTCTTGTTCTCTGTTTTCTCACCTTTAACATGGGGGTTATATTCAATGGTATAATGGAAAGATTGCTGGATTTTTTGGAAGGGAGGTTGAGGACGTCTTGCTTCAGACTACTTTCTAGACTTACTAGCTATATGATTATAGACAGGTACCAAACTCTCTGAGCCACAATTTCATCATCTGTAAAATGGTATAGCTAGTTATCTGCCTCATAATGTTTTTATGAGGATCAGATGAAATCCAGTGTGTGTAGCACTTGGTAAACTTTAAAGGACTACAGAAATGTCAGCTATCATCACTACTTCGAACATTCAAGGATCTCTAGTTTTATCAATGGACTGGTTCAGAGGTACAGTGGATAGAGTGCTGGACCTGGAGTCAGGAGGACTCATTTTCATGAGTTCAAATTTGGCCTTAGATACTTCCTAGCTGTGAGATCCTGGAAAAGCCACTTAACCCTGTTTGCCTCAGTTTCCTCATCTGTAAAGTGAGCTGGAGAAGGATATGGCAAATCACTCCAGTATCTTTGGCCAAGAAAATGCCAGATGGGGTCACAGAGTCAGACATGACTGGCACAGCTAAACAACAACAAAGTTTAATCAATACAGGTACTCCTGCTATCAGTGCAGATCCTAACCCATCCTTGATTTGGTTGATTTTTTTTTGGTTTGTTTTTAAAGTTACTGTGGCCACATATATCCATCATCTACAACCAACCTGGTGATATATGCTTCTGGACTTAATAACAACCAAAACTTACATGGGATCTTAAGGTTTACAAATGGCTTTAAAATTATTATTTCATTTGACTGCCAAATAACCCTGTGAAGTAAAAGCTACAAAGGGTATTAACCTCCTTTTACAGCTGAAGAAACTAAGCTTCAGAAAGAATGTGATTTTTCCAGGAAGTGTCTCAGGTGGGACCCAAAGAATTTCCTGATTCCAAATTCAGTGTTCTATCAACTAAACAATATTTTCTCCCCTAAATTGGCTAGGCTAGTTCTAAAATAGCAGAATCCATCACTGGTCCTATTTATGAAGCCTTTCCAACTTCATAGTATCTATGACAGTTGGTGTTTAAATGGCACAGGCTTTGAGAACACAGAATCATTTACCAATCTATGACATAGCATCAGAGGAGGATTTTTAAATATAATATATTTACAATAGTGGTTATTGTATAATTATATCTATACATACTGTATAATTATATATAAATTATGTAGCTATAATTAAAAGTGATATAATTACATAATTATCATATATAATATTAGTATGTATGATTTATTTAATTTGACATATTGTATATAACATATGTAATTATGATATAATGATATTTATCATTTTTATATTTAGTTGTTCCTCAGTCATTTCTGACTGAAATTTCTGACTCTTCATTACCCCATCTGGCATAGAGAGTGAAGTAGTTTGCCATTTCCTTCTCCAGCTCATTTTGCAGATGAGGAAATTGAAGCTAACAGGATTAGGTGACTTGCCCAGGGTCACACAGCTAATAAGTATCTGAGGTCATATTTGAGCTCAGGAAATGAGTCTTTCTGACTCCAGACATAGCACTCCAGCCACTGTGCAACTTCACTGCTTCATTTATTATTATTATTATTTATAATAATAACTATTATTATTTAACACATAGGACCAAGTTAGCAAAAGCAAATAGAAGTTTTACAGAAGTGAATTGCCCAGGGTCACAAAGTGAAAGAGTGGCAGTCAGGATTTAAACCCTGGGCTCCTGGGTCTTAGCACATTTTCCACTAGGTATCTGTACTAACTGTAAAAAGGTATTATGCTACATTCTGGTAATAAAAAGATAAAAACAAAAAATCCCTGACCTCCAGGACCATATTCGATCAGAGGAAATACTATATAAATACCAAATGTACAGAAATTGATTTTCTGGGGTGTGGGGTAGAAGATGGGGGGATAGGGAATTATCCTCTAGGGGCCGTATCATGGCCATGAGTAATAGATAGCACCTGAGCTGAACCTTGGAGGAAGCTAGGCAGTCTTTCAGGCAGAGGAGGCAGGCTCTGAAAAAGGGGAAAGAAAACGGGGAGAATAGCACTGAATACAAGTAGGCCAATTTGACTAGAACATAGAACCTGGTAAGGAAACTAATGCACAATAAACCTAGAAAGGCAGGCTGGGGCCACATTGGAAAGGGCATTAAAAGCCAAACAAAGGATTTTCTTATCTCTGCCTCTGGGCTTAAACTACTCCACCCCGTTCCTGGGATGGGCTCCCCACCCTAATTCTGTGCAATGAAGTTATTCAAAGTTTTGGAAAAGCTGAAACTCATGCCCAGATAGATTAGTTTTTTTTTTTTTTTTGGCTAGGGTTAATTTTCAAGGCCCAGTTCAAATGCTACTTCCTAGGCAGCCTGGTGACCCAGTGGATAAAGTACTTGACCTGGAGTCAAGAGCACTTGAATTCAAAGTTAGCCTCAAACATTGACTTAATAGTCTGGCTCTGCAAGTCATTTAACATCTGCAACCTCAGTTTCCTTAACTGTAAGATGGAGATACTATTATTTATTACCTCTCTCCCAGGGATGTTGTGAGAATCAAATGAGAAAATATTTGTAAAGCACTTAGCACAGTACCTGGCACATACAGGCACTTAAATACTTGTTTCCTTCCTTCCCACATGATGTCTCCCCAATACAAAACTAATCTATGTTGGAGACAGGATTCAAACCCAGATCCCTTTTCCATAATACAACATCCCCTCATCTTAGGGATGAGGAAAGACAGCCAAAGAAAAATGAAATCACTTGTACAAGGCCACACAGTAATAGTTTAGTGGCTGATCACTGAACTTAAGTTTCTAGCTTCTGAATCTAGTGCTTTTTCTCCAAGCATCCTCCCCTTTATTCTCCATTGACATTTTAGGAACGTCATTTAAGGACCAATGAACTCATCATCGTGTATGCCTTGACATATATATAATTTCCTTTCCATTCTTTGTGATGGTTCCTGTGTGGTAATTTCCATTCATGGGTTAGGATGAGCTTATAACACCTGTGCTTCTAAAATTCCCAGGTGATGTAGTGTACAGAGGACTGAGTTTTGAATTCATGGACTTCAAATTTCAACTCTGTGCTACTTGTGTGATCCTAGATGCATAACTGGCTATGTGACCCTAGGCAGGTCACTTAAACCTTTGTCTGCCTCAGATTCCTCATCTGTAAAATGGGGATAATAATAGCTTGACCTCTCTGGGTTGTTGTGAGGATAAAATGAGATATTATTTGTAAAATACTTAGCAAACTTTAAGGTATCACATAAATGGTATAATGATGATGATGATGATGATGATGATGATGAAGAAGAACATGATCATGACCATGATCATGATGATGATGATGATCATGATGGATTTCTCTTCAGAGAAAGTTCAGCTTAGTTGACCTGTACATTTTCTTTTAACTTAGAGCTTTGGTGAATATTATCCCCATTTTTTAGTTAAGAAAACTGAGGTTTGGGACTACTAAATTACTTGTCCAATGCTACACAGGAAATGCAAAAGCTGGAACTCAAGCCCAGATCTCCTGACCCCCAATTCCAGTACTCTTTTCAGCATCTTACAGTGACCTCTCTTGAGAGCTAATAACCAGCACGATCAGCTTATTCTGACTGAAGAGAAAACTACTCCTGAGCCCCTAGGGCTGGTGGGGAGCTATGCACACATACATACAAACATACACATATATGAATGGATATGTGTGTATAAGTATATAAAAGTAAGTAAAAAGAAAAAAGAAGAAATATATATTATGTACGTATGTGTGTGTATATATATATATATATATGTATGTGTATGTATTTTTTTTTTCCTTTTTACTTACATCAGTCAAGTGAATCAATTACCCTATTTGGTACAAATGCAGAATGACAAATAGGAGTCAAAATGGAAATATGCCTAGCAATGTTGGCTTAAACAAATTCAGCTCCTTGCTCTTCAAAAAAATAAATAAATAAAATAAAACCTCACTTGTCAGCACTTGCTTCTCTGCCCCTAAGACTGGGTGCTTCTGGGTGAATCTGGCTTCCTGCCACACTGGCGTGTTTTTATCCAAAAAAAGAAAAAGTAATGCTAAGAACTTCTCATTAGTCAAGAGTTTTGACGCCATATGCTTGGAGGAGTGATGTGTAGGCTGATGTAACTGATGGACTATACACAAGAACTTGGTGTTATTCATCTGAAGTGCAAACAAAAAGTTAATGGGAGCATTTAATACATGCTGCGGGTGAATTATAGGTCATAACCATCTAGATTCTTCAGACTGAGGGCCAAGGCCAGCTGGATCTACTGGGGTGGGGAGGTGGGCAAGTTACAGAGGACTTAAAAAGGACAGTATAAAAGAGTTCTGCCCACCAACAACAGATAAGAGGGCCAGTGTGATGTAGTGGAAGGAATTCTGCACTTATAGTCAGGAGATCTATAGGGCTATATGACCAGGAGACCTGGTCACAGCCCAGACCCAACATCTACTAGCCAAGTGACTATGGGAAAACCACTTTCTCTCTCAAAGCTTCAGTTTCTTCATACATAAAATGGAGATACTAATACTTGCAGGATCTTCACAAACTTGCAATGAGGAAGGAACTTTGCATATCTAAAAGCTCTATATACATAAAAATCTGAGTTATTACTAGGGGAACTGTCAGAAAATTATAGTGAGCACAGGTAGGTCTTGCTTTAAGAAAATATGATATATAGTGATCTAAAATCATGGAAATTTGTATCAAAATAATTGTTTTACCAGAGGACACATAAGTCTGTAGGCAGATACTGGCAGTCTCAGACAACAAGTACTAAAGGAGGATGTTGTTATCAGAAATCAAAAATAGGAAAGAGAGGCAAAAATCCAGGTCAGCAAAACTAAATAAATAAACAATTAAACATGACACACAAATGGAAGAATGGAAAGACTTACACAATCTGAAGAAAAGCAAAGTAAGCAGAGTCAGGAAAACATGTGCAGTGACTACCTCAATCTAAATGAAAAGAAGAAGAACTGCAAAACAATTGAAAATGAAAAAGCTTGGCCCTGACAAAGGAGAGATATGAAGAGACACCTCCCTTCCCTTGCTCCATTACAGAGGTGGAGGGGAGGGGAAGGAGGGGTGTCCATGGATGTGGAACATTGACTATAGTGTCAGATTTTTAGAATATATTGAGTTCTCTTTCTTTTTTTCTTTAAAAAAAATGTTATAAGAGATGATTCTCTGGGAGAAAGGAGTGAGAGAAATATAGGGAACATCTTGGTGATATAAACCCAAAAGATATCAATAGAAATCTATTTTAAAAAATCCAGTTAGGCAAGGCATGAATGAAGGGATGTAACTGCAATGAGTTCAGGCCAAGGACAAAACTTTCATAAGTAGTGGAAGGGGAGTAACACTCCCAGACACCAGATCCCTGTCTTTTATTCATTACAAAAAGCCTGATCAAACCATTTGTGGTATTGATTGGCATCTAGTTCTGGGCATAACATTTTAGAAACAACAACAACAATACTAACAAACTAAAGCACACCCAGAAGTGGGCAGTCAAGATGCTGAGGAGACCTGATGTCATGATATTTGAGAATCTTTAAAGAAACTAGACATATTTTCCCAGAAAAGAAGATGGGAAGAATTCTGTCTCTAAATACTGTGAAGGGCTATCATATAGAGCAGGTATCGATCTTCTTCAGGGTGACTCTAGAAGACAAAATTAGGAGCAATAGGAGACCATCATATGACTAAGGAACTTGAAATTCTTTCAATGTTAACTTTCATTTAAGAGTTTTCGCTGTTAACCTGAAGATTTTTATCAGCACATTGCTAGTGCCATATGTGGCTTTCTAATGCCTACAGTGTTGTCAAGAGGATGGGCTCTTGACATAAAACAAAACAAAGGACCAAAGTCATCTAAACAGTTTCATTATTATGAAAATAGGGACATATATGTGAAAGCTCACAGTATCTTACTTGTTTTGCCCTTGTGAAGAATTGCAGAATTGGCAACAAAGAAGAGTGCATTAAAGATGGAGGGAGAGTTAGAAGTCCTGAATTCTAGTCCTGGCTGTGTGACATTGGGCAAATCTTTACCTCTTGGGTCATAGTCTTTATTGGTAAGATGAAGCCCATTTGAGTAAGATGTTTCTAAGTTCTCCTCCTGTATTAACACTTATGTTCTATGGTCTAATATTCTATGTTCTAAAATATCTATCTATTCTTATAAATATTTTACATTTCAAGGTTCATATTAGTTATGTCATTCTATAGTCTTTGCTTTATACTTCTTTCTAGCACTAACACTATAATTTACCTCTGCAATATTTCTACCATTCTTCCCTTTCTTTCTAAGACAGTTAGAAGGTGCAGTGGATAGAGTGCTGAACTTGGAGTCAGGAAGACCTGAGTTCAAATTTGGCATCAGATGCTTACTAGCTTTGTGATCCTGAGTAAGTCATTTAACCTCATTTTGCCTCGGTTTCCTCATCTGAAAAGTGGGGATAATAATAGCACCTACCTCCTACGGTTGTCACAAGGCTCAAATGACATAGTAATTTTAAAGTACTTAAGCACAGTATTTGACAACTAGTATGTACTATTAGCTGCTATTTTTATATGCATACATAAATATATTTATATCTCTACGTATGCATATATAGAAAGTGAAAAAAAAAGTTGATTTTGAAACATGAAGAAATTTCTAACCCCTCAGACTCATTTAACTCTAGAATAAAATTTCTATATAAACAATACATTCTTCATCTAAATTCTTCATTCAGTGGCTTACCTCAGCAAGACAGTGCTAAGTGGGTTCTCAAACATTATGTTAATGGAACACAAGCTAGGGGTGGGTGGGTGCGGTTCAGATAGAGCCGTAGTGATGCACTGCATCTGTCGCATCATCTTCCCAGTTGCTCAAGTTTTCAACTTCAGTTATCTTCATTCTCCCTCATCCCATATATCCAATCAACTTCCAAGTCATGACATTTTTATCTCCATGACATCTCTATCAATCATCCTTTTTTCTCTAGGGCAGCTAGATGGCAGAGTGGATAGATCACTAGGCCTGGAGTCAGGAAGATTTGAGTTTAAATCTGGATTCAGACTGGATGACTTTATACTCACCTGTTTGCCTCAGTTTCCTTAACTGTAAAATGGAGGTAATAACAGTACCTACATTGTAGGGTTATTGTGAGGACCAAATGAGATAATATTTTAAAATGCCCACTTGGCACAGTACTTGAAACATAGTAGGTGCTCTAAAATGTTTGTTTCTTTCCTTTCCCTTTTATTCCCACAGGTGCCACCTTAGTATTGGTCTTTGCTCCTCATCTCTCACCTGGGCATTGCCTTAGCCTCCTCATAGGTGTCCCTGCTTGAAGTCTTTTCTATTTAAAAAGCTGCAAAGTGGTTTTCCTAAAGCCTGTCCCGACCATGTTATTTTTCTGTTCATCTCATGAAAGCTCCAGTTGTTCTCTATTGCTCCTGGAATCAAATACAAACTCCTCTCACTATCATTTGAAGCTCTTCATAACCCGGTTCCAACCCACTTTCTAGTCTTACTTATTGCTCACTGTCTTATCCATTAGTCTATAGTACAACCAAACTGGCCTTCTTGCTGCTGTTAATAAAAAAATATTCTAGCTCCCAGAGGCAGTGATGTGGTATTTGGATAGAATGCGGAGCCTGGATTTAGGAAGACTTGAGTTCAAATCCAGCCTCAGAAACTTACAAGTTATATGACAGTGGAAAAGTCACATCACCTCTGTTAGTTTTAGTTATCTCAACTGAAAAATGGAGATGATAATAGCACCTACTTCACAGGACTGTTGTGAGGATCAGATGAGATAATATGTGTCAAAAACACTTAGTGCAGATTCTGGCACTTAGTAGGTGCCATCTAAGGCGTATTCCCTTCCCCTTCCCTTGCCATCTACCATGTCTGGAATTTACTTCCTCTTGACTTCTGCTCCTAAAATTCCTGGCTTCCTTCATGGCTCAGTTCAAGTTCGACAGCTTTCTCTAGGAAGCCTTCTCTGATTACCTTCCTAGTCAGTGCCCTTCCCCTCAGAAATTTTTTAAAAATAATTGTTTTGCATGCATTTCTATTTTCTTATTTGTGCATGTGTTTCCCACCAAGAGAATGTAAACTCTTCGAGGGCTAGAGATGTTTGGTACTTATCCCTGTAGACCCAGCATTTATCTTAGTGCCTGGCACACAGTAGGTCTCAATGGGGGTGTAGTAAATGAAATGAAAGAATATCAGTGGAACATCCTTAAGTCTCTACAGATTTTTTAAATTTCATCTTGGCAGCCTCAGCACTTAGGCCAGTACGTCATACATAAATGCTTGTTGATTGATGGGTTGATTAAATTCTTAAAATGCCAAATAATTGTCCTTATAGAAGCCCTTCTGACCTTTGTCTATATTTCATGGAACAAATTAACTTACTGAATTTCATTTTTCTCTAACAATTCATAGGTCTGTTCCTTTTGTCCCCAGTTGGAGAACAAGTTTACCAAATATTACATTAAATGAAGTTCAACCCTCTCATTTTACAGATGGAGAAACTAAAGCCCAGAGAGAGGAAATGTTTTGTCCAAGGTCACTTAGCTGTTCACTGACAGGGCCTGGCCTAGAACTCAGGTCTCCTGACTCTGAGACCAGTGATCTTTCTGCTATACTAAAGTACCTTTGTAAAGAACTGAAAATAGCTCAGCTACCTTCAGAAGCTAAAATGACAAACCCAGAGACCTTCACTTACACTTTGGTGGTGAGAATAGCACCTGGCCAGCCGGCCTGACTTCTCACAGGCTTCAGCAAGGGCATCAAATTGATGTGGGTGGGGGAAAAAAAAAAGAGCAGTTCATCTGCAAATGCTAACTTGCACAGCCAGCAGGGCCAATGAAAGGTTTCCAGTGTCAGCGTCTGTAGCTGTCACCTCTTAATAGCAGATAGGTTCCTTACCTTAGTGAGAAATGCTCATTAAATCTTTTGAGCCAGTCCTCAGAAAGAAGCTAACACGAGCACCAAGGTAGAGCTCAGCCCCACTGCATGGCCCTCAGTGGTATTAGTGACCACTTCCCTAGTGCCATTCTATGCTCTAGAGGGAACTGAATCTACTGTTCATTAGATTCAACTACCAATGGCTCCTTCATAGTGCTAACTAGCTACAAAGAGGTATAAAATTAGAACTGGAAAGGACTTTGAAAGAGAAAACATGAAATGAGGCCCTGATAGCAGAAGTACCTGGTCCATTTTCAAAACCCAGTTAGTGTCAGACCCAGGACAAGATCTCAGGACTCGTGACCTTTTGCAAGAAGCCCCCAGCCAAAGGTAGCCTCCATATAAACAGCCAGGCAAGTTCCCAGACCCCAGAAATGAGCACACAAAGAAAAAAACATTTCTAAGTGAGTATTATTTCTTCCTCCCTCTGGGCACCAACCGAAGCTCTCCATAGCTTCAGGCAGTTGCTTGGAGTTCAACTGAAACCTGTCCTTCATGAGCAGCATCGTATTCTGTCGACTGCCCATCTCTAAAGGATTCAGTGTGGTTTACTAGTGAAAAGAGCACTGGGTTCAAGTTTGCAGCCTACTGCTAACTAGCTTTGCAAACTTGTGTCACATAACCACTATGGACTTCAGAATGAAGAAGTCAGACTAATGCATTTCTCAAGCCCCTTCCAGCTCTGGCACTTTATGATATTTCCTTTCTTCCCCTCCTCTATTTAACAAGTGTGTTTTATTTTAATTTTTAATATACTATTCCTTCTGTGGCTATGCTTTATTCTCCCAGGTGAATGGCAGAGCTATGATTATTATGGTTAGGCAGAGCAAATAACTACTCAGGGCATTGTTAAATACAACTTTTTAATAAATATACATTTTGAATGCCAAAAAATTATGGCAGTCCATGGTCTTCAGGGATTTTTTTCCTTTTTTGCTAAGTCAAGTAGTTTGTGCTAGAATGAAGCCTGTGCAATGTCCCAACCTTTCCTGTGATGCAAAAATGTCTGGTGCAGACCCTGATCATAGCTAGCTAATCTATGAAATGAATCTGTTTCAAGATGTTAATGGATCACAACGTAAGAGAATCAGAGAGCTGCAGAATTTTAGGGTTGGAAAGTTCCATGCATATCATCTAGCTCAAACTCATCACTTCACACATGAGAAAACTGAGGTGCAGAGAATGGAAGTCATTTCCAAAAAAAACACATGGCTAGGAAGTGGCAGGTATGAGACGTCAACTTTGTTCTTCTGACTCCAAATTCAGAAATCTTAAACATAACAAGACAAACTTTCCCAGGGGATACCTGATCACACATTACTTTAATAGAATAGATTACACTGTGCTGTGTGACCTTGGGGCAAATCATTTCATCTCCATCACCTTCAGTTTCCTCTATCTGTAAAATGAAGATGCTTGACTAGATGTTCCTAATAATATTAATAACAGCTAACATTTACATAGTGCTTACTATGGGGCAAGTACTGTGATAAATGCTTTGCAATGATCTCATTGGGTACTCACAACAATCTTGGGAGATAAGTACTATGATTAATCCCATTTTACAGGAAACTGAAGAAAACATAGGTTAAGTGATTGGCTCAAGGTCATACAGTTGGCGAGTAAGGCTGGATTTGAACTCTCTCTCTATACGTATATATATATTTCAAGTTTAGAGCTCTAGCTACTGCATGACTGATTGGCTCAAGGTCATACAGTTGGTGAGTAAGTCTGTATTTGAATTCAATACGTACATACATACATACATGTATACATACATACATATATATACACACACATATATATTTCAAGCTTAGAGCTCTATCTACTGCACGACTGATTGGCTCAAGGTCATACAGTTGGTGAGTAAGGCTGGATTTGCACTATATATATATATATATATATATATATATATGTATTTCAAGCATAGAGCTCTATCTACTTCACCACCTAGCTGCCGCATGAGATCGTCTTCGTAGGCCGCCGTTTCCATTTCTTTCCAAGAACTTTTCCAGCAGAAAGCCCTGCCCTTCTCAGATCTGGAGCTCTTTGGGAAACAGAGAGCAGAAAGGCGAGGAGAGGAGGGGGAACTCACCTTTCTCTTGGCAGCTGGTGGTTTGGGTTGTGGCGGCAGCGGACGCTGAGGCCAAAGAGTTTCCGGGCAGTGCGCTGGATCTTCTGTCTCTGAGCTTCAGTAGAGCTCTGGAGCAACTTGTAGCGGTTCTGTAGATCCCAGTCATTTCCCCAGTGCTGGTGGATGCTCCCAATGGTCAGAAAATGGTTATTAGGCAGCCTCTTCATGAATGATTTAAATTCATCTGTTGCAAAACACAAGCCCAGATGCAGAGGATGAGGCCAGAAAATGCCCTCCAAAAACACCTACATGATAAAAATGATCCCTGAATAGTGGAGGCTTGCAAGTAAGGTTTCATAACGTAGGATCCCCTGGTAATAGAAATCATCCTACCAGTTTCTTTCCTGCTCTCACCTTCTAGACCTTTCCTCCATCTCCTAGAAAGTGCAGAGGTCACAACACAGACAGTTTCATTTTTTTCTCCTTATATACTCACAGACCATGTGAGTTTGAATGGACATTTGAGGTCATTTAGTCTATCTTCATTTTGCAAAGGAGAAAACTGGGGTTCAGAGAGGAGGAGTGACTACCCAATTCACACAGCAAGTTAATGGAAGACTCTGAACTCAAGTCTCAAGGCTCCTAGGCTGGTGTTATTTTCCAGCTATTATGTTGAAGGGTTAATGGACTTGGGCATAATTTATACTGCATAAGAGGTTGCAATGGGATGGCAGCAATAATCTTTGAATATGGCAGTTTTGAGTAATTTTCTCAATGTCCACATACTATCACTTAAAGTAAATGAGCTAAAATTAAAGATTTGGGTTGCTCATAAGACCTTCTTAGTCTTCGACCTGCAAAAATATTGGGAGGGAGGTTCAATGAAGGGGTAGGATTCCTGTCTATCCCTAAAGATCTTTAGAAAGAGAAAAGTTTACTATTAGTACTAAGTAAACTGGCTGAAGGAAATAAATGGTGCTAATGATTGCTTCAGGTCCCTTTTATCTCTATTTTTATTTATGGAAATTTTCTGAGTCCATTCAGCAGTTAACCCGTTTGTTGGCACAGAAAGAGGTTTCCCTCTAATCTGTTTGCACTAAACAGACAATTATTCCCCATGTCTGTGGCTTCAGAGTTAGTGGCAGATTGGGAGGGGAAACCCAGGAGTCCGGAGCTACAAATCCAAGCTCTAACAAGTAAGCAGGCCTCCCTACCCAATCCTTCAGTAGGCATAAACAAGCTTTTGAATCTGTGTGTGTTCTAGCTGAGTCCTGTTTAAGCCTAACCATTCGGGGACATGAAGGCATTTCTGCCTGTGGGGAGGAGTTGATAGTCTTTGGCAGTAGTTGGCCATTAATCCGATGAAATTACCGAGAGTCGAAGCTGTTAATGCTATTATGGGCTGAAAATGAAAAGAGGAAGAAGAAAAAAAAATCAAACCACAGATGCATATATGGATTTCTCTTCTTAATGGGTGATGCTGTTTTCAATTGATACATACATGGGCATTAGAAAATGAATGTCCTTGTGGGAAGCAGGCACAATGCATAAGTCATCTAAGTGGTCTATTCAGCTTAATATCTAGCTTCTCATCTTCTTGTCTTTCTTACCCAAAGTGGTTTCTCTTCCTTCCCAAGAATTTGATTCAGAGAAGCCAGCCAGCTTTTGTACGCAGCCTCCCTTTGACTAGACCTTGGAGCTATTAGGACAGAGTTCTTTTTAAATTTTATTTTCACAAACAGGCCTTTTGTTTAGGATCAACAACAATAAAAATAACATGAATTGTACCACAAATTGCTTTTATTTCATGAATTCTGTGGAGTTTTAAAGGAACTGTGTATCATTAGCAGCTTTACTTCAGTAATATGACCTTGCAAAAAAAAATAGAACTAAGAATAAAATCACCAATAGCCATGCAATCAGAATATTGCAGCTAGAATAAGCCTTAGGATACTAGAACATCAACACTCAGAATGTTAGAGCTGGAAGGGACTTCCTTAGAATAGAATGCTGGAAGATAGAATGCATAAATTGGGAGAGAATGTAGACTATAGAATGTAAAACAGACTATTTAAAACATCAGCTATTAGACCTAGATAGAGGGACATTTGAACATAGAATGTTAGAATATACACTCTGGTAATGTTGTAAATGGGAAAAATGGTGCATACTGGGAAGCAGATAATCAGAACCGAGGACAGGGTATGTAAGCTACTCCAATTGGCCATCCCAAGTACCAATGCAAATGCAAGTCAGGCAGAACTTTGTTAGAGAAAATTACTCCTTGCTCCATTCCTTACTAGAACAGAACAGAACAGTAATATAGGACAGTTTCTACTCTTACGTGTATTTTGATTTTCTCTCCAAACAGAGGTGTGGGGGTCTCATGGTATAGAAGCAAAGAGTTTTCCACCCTATCATTAGACTTGTCTTTGTTCCTTTTGTAAATCATCTGAGGCTATGCACAGCCAAAATTGAGTGGTTATCTTAACAATGCTTTTACTAGAGAGTACCAGTATCACCCTGCTCTTTCTCAGGGAGCCTTGGGACTATTCACAATGACTATCCCATTACTTGGCAATTATGTCTCTAAATGCTTAAAGGCACCTAGGGAACACATGAAAAAGGACACGGTGGGTGGTCCTGGATGAGAGTTGGAGGTGAACAGAAGTCTCTGCCAGGAAGGCAAATGATCTTAGTTCCACACTCTACTATTGGATTTACTGTGTGGCCTTGGATAGATATCTTTGCCTCTCTGACATAATGGTGAAGATAAGGGAAATATGCCTGAAATATTCCTGTTCCTAAGGAAGATTTTTAGACATCATTTCCTATCTTCATCTAGAGTTTATTTTTGTTATGGTGATTGTTGCATGTTAGACCTTATTTTTATTGTTAAATGAGTCTCTCCCCAACCCTCTTTTCCCTCCACCCCTCCCTTTCTCCCCCTCTCTCTGTCTCTCTCCTCTTCTCTGTCTCTGTCTGTCTCTGTCTCTGTCTCTCTCTCTCTGTCTCTCTCTCTCTCTCTCTCTCTCTCTCTCTCTCTCTCTCTCTCACACACACACACACACACACACACACTCACAGAACACAAGGTCATCAGTTGTGAGACTCCATACCTGAATTCTCCAGGTCTTTATAGGCTTCTGTCCAAGACTTGGCCATGTTGGCTAAGGTGTACTCCATGATCTGGATGTCAGTGATTGGGCAGTTGCATTGTGGGAATTCCTCTGCGCACTGACATCGGCACTGGCTGTTCTTACACACATACTCTCCTTCCCCATTGCACATTATGTAACTCAAGGCTGACTGGACAAATTTCTCTTGCAGATACTGAGGGAAGATTATCTGAAGACCTGCATGAGAACATAAAAAGGGAAAAAGGGAGAAAGGGGAAGTGATGGAAACATTAAATAGAAGTTATTTCATTAACCATTTTATAAGGTGATATCTCCATTGGGATTTGAAGCTGCCAGGTTTCTTCTGCTTGTTACAACTGAAGTCCTTTGGGATGGGCCAAAATTCCAAAACTGTGGAGGACCAACCTTGTTAGAGAGATCTCTTTTTCAGCCACGTTCATTCCAACTCAACATACTACATTATCCCCTTTTTCTTCATAGATAAATGATATTTTTAGTGTGAGAATGTCCTCCATTGACACAGATCTCAACTCCTCCACCACTTTCCTAAAACTGTTTTATGAGCTGCTATGCCAAAATATATATATCAGCTGTTGGGAAATGTTCTATCGAGAAGCCTCTCCACAATTAGCTAGTCTGGTATTTGGATAAGAAATCAGGCTTGGACATCCAAAAAAAGGAAAAAGGACCTATTTGCAGAAAAATATTTATAGCTGTTCTTTTTGTGGTGGCCAAGAATTGGAAATCAAAGGGATGCCCATTAATTGAGGAATAGCTAAACAGGCTGTAGTATCTGATTGTGATAGAATACTGATGTACTATAAGAAATGACAAGCATGATTATTTCAGAAAAACCTGGAAAGACTCACATGAACTGATTCATAGTGAAGTGAACAGAACCAGGAGAACATTGTACATAGTGATAGCAATATTGTTCAAGGAAGAACTGTGAATGACTTAGCTGTTCTCAGCAATACAATGATCCAAGACAATCCCAAAGGACTAATGATGAAGCATACTTTCTCCCTCCAGAGGAAGAAGTGTTATTGATTAAATATAGACTGAAGGATGCTATTTTTCACCTTCTTTCATTTTTTTTCTTTTATTCTTGTCTTTTTGTACAAAATGACTAATATGGAAATGTTTTACATAACTGCAAATGTATAACCTATATTTGACTGCTTACCAACTCAAGGAGGAGGAAGGGAGGGAAAGAGAGAGGGATAGAATTTGAAACTCAAAACTTTAAATAAAAATGTTAAAAAAAAAAGAAAGAAATCAGCCTTGGGGGCAGCTAGATGGTACAGGGGATAAAGCATCAGCCCTGGAGTCAGGAAGATCTGAGTTCAAATCCAGTTTCAGACACTTACTAGCTATGTGGCCCTAGGCAAGTCACAACCCTGTGAGGTACCTCACATTTTACATATGAGGAAACTGATGTTGAAAGAAGTTAAACAAAAAAAAAAACCCAAAACACCCTAGGGTAACACAGCTAGTAATTCTCTGTGGCAGGATTCAAACTTAGATCTTCCTGATTAAAGTCCTGCACTTTTTCTAGTAGGCCAAATTTCACAGGCATATCTATTAAGAAAAAAAAAATCACTTTCCAGGCTAATTCTAGGAAGATATTTAACACTGCTAAGAAGTCTTGCTCCATATAGTTCTGTTCCACTTTGGAACAGATTCTTTCCACAATCCAAGACATTTTGACTAAGAAGATGCACAATAAGTACAGTGAAGGCCCTCTCTCCTTCTACCTGTACTGCAACTCACATTTTGATGCATAGAGGAATTCTGGACAAGAATATAAATTATAGGGGAGCCTATGTTCCCCCATCATCAAAGACAAGAGAGTAGGAATCTCCTAGTGCCAAGGCTTCTTGAGGTCCCAATGTATTCTGCTGAATGGGATGTTTGGAAAATGTATGACAATAATAAATATTTGTTAAGCATATACTAGGTTCAGATGACTGTGCCAGTCATTGGGAGGTACACAAAGTTTAAATAAGACATAGTCTCTGCTTTCATGGATCATATAGACTAGTAGAGGGATAAGGAATCTAATCAGTTTGTACGATATATACTGTTGTGTAGTAAGTGCATTAGAGTGATACAAAATAAATACCCTTTAGAAACTGCCAAAGGGGGCAGTTTTTATTGATTCAGTGTGTCACAGAAGGCTTCATGGACAAAGTTTGTGTATGAATTAAATAGGGGGAAAAAAGGCAAGAAGGGCATTACAGGCATAGGCGGTAGTGTAAGGAAAAGAATGGAGGTAGGACAGTACATGGTGTGTTTGAGAGTAAAGAAAATAGAGTCAAAAGACTATAAAGTCAAGGAAAGAGTAATGGACATCAAAAGATAAGCATGTGGAAATGACTCAACGATTTCCTGAAAACTTATTCACAGTAAACACTTAATGAGCATACACTCTATGAATATAACATCATTAGGTGTTAAGGGAGGTACAAAATTTTAATAAGACATGGTCCCTACTCTCATGGAGCACAGTCTATTAGGAGGATAAGGCCCAAATGCAGATGAGCATGGGAGAGAAATTGGACCTATGAGGAAAGAGGTGAGGAAACTCCCTCTACCAGTAGAGAGTTACTCAGAGTACTAGGAAGTCAAGTTACTTGTTCAGGGCCACATGGCCAGAATGTGTCAGAGGCGGAACCTGAAGTTAGATCAATATGGCTTCAAAATCAGCTCTCTGGTCTCGATGCCATACTTCCTCTCATCATACATGGTAAGAAGAGTAGATGGGTAAAAACAAATTGCCATGTATGGCCCAGGAGGAAAGGTCACTACCAATCTTAGTATCTTTAGCAGAATCCTAGGGATAACTGAATCCTCAAAGGACTTAGCTGGCTTCTGCCTGCAGATGTGGTTTGATTCTCTTCTTCTCCTCCTACCCTTTTCTATTCCTCCCCAACAGCCTCTTTTTTTCTACTTCTCCCCTTTGGAGTTTTGTGATGATCCACATTCTCCATTACACATCCTTTGCCCAGCATTTTGGACTCAGTGGTGGGAAGCAATAAAACAATACCAAATAAGAAACTGGATTCTAGCTTAGTCAGTGAACTACCTATAGGAAACTTTCCTGAGTAGAGGATTTAAGATTCCCTCTGGCTTCCAACATTCACTGTCTCCAATTCTAAGATCCTTTTAGCCCCAGCCCTACCCCCTTCTTTCCACCCAACTACTGATTATTTTTATCTTTGTCCATTCAGACAGAATAGTATGGAAGAATCTCATCTTTTCTGTCTGTCTTTATGTGATAATAGCCATTTTCTAGTTGATAAAGTACCCCACCACATACACACAAATTATCTTCAAGAAATAGGCAATGCAAGGACTATTCTCCCCATTTTTTCAGATGGGAAAACTGAGGCTCATTAGCAGGGGTGTCAACTCAAGTCTCCTGATAATGAGACCAAGACTCTTTCTATTTTTCCATGCCACTGCTCTATTTCCATATGCTTGCTCATCATTTTCTCTATCCCCTGTGTGTGGGGAGAACATTTTCTATTCTTGGTTTCAGCCCAAGAGGAACTTGAAAAGCAAGTTTTTTAGAAAAATGCGTCAAATCATCTCTTAGTTTGGCAAGGATTCAAAAAGCAGTATTACCTTACATGTTTAATATAACTGGAGGAAAAAAAAAGACAGAGAAGGCTTGGCATTGGGGGCTTTTTTTTTTTATATGAGCAGTTGTAACACAAACAGGCTTCTCTTTAAAAACGGAAACTCCGTCCGTGCCTCCGTGTCTCTGAGGCAGGATCTCTTGGGTAATTTTGAAGGAGAATAATGAAGACAGAGGCAATTACAAAGTACTTTTCTGCAAAATGTCATTAACTGTTTAAAGTTACATAACTATTTTGTTAGCAGCAGGGATTCACAAACAGCCTTGGCCAAAGGCTTCCCTCAGTCACCTGTGTTCAACAAAGAAGCCCAGTTCTGGCCTCATATACTGGTGCCTCATTCCCTTTCCCTATTTCAATGGGAGCCATAAATATCTTGGGGCAGGATTTGGCCCATAGAATCACTGTTGTGCAAATATACAGCTGCTGTCTGGTGTGGGATATTTTGTTCCACATAGCTCCCAAGGAATTACACATGTGCATTAACACATAGCTCCATATGTTCTTGTGCAAGTAATGATAATTCAAATTTATAGAATAATAATCATATGCTTACACCGACATGTCATGTTTCTGATGCTTTAAGGTTTACTATCTTCAAAATAATTCTGTGAGTCTGGTGGTTCATGTGTACTTATCCTCATTTCACAGATGAGAGGGTGCAATCCCAGAGAGGGCAAGAGACTTGCCCAAGGTCACACATCTAGTAAGTAGATGGAAAAACTAGGACTTGGACCCAGGTATTGTACCCACATGAGTTACAAGGGATGTAAAAAAAAAAAAAAAGCACGGCCGCTCTTTTGTGAAGGTTATAGATTCCACTGCACAATTGGTAGGACTTACAAAAATTGTGATTTTTATTTCAAAACCAACTCACCCACACTGAACATATGGAATGTTTTTTTTTTCTCAGACTACTTAGAATTTTAAATGTGATGCCTTCAATATACAGGATGTGTGGGCAATGGTGGTTGTGTGAGCATTAAAAAGAGGACCATCACTTTCTGATTCTTTCTCCCTTGCTATCTAACATTGTGATTGTTGGGCTTCATATATGGAAACTCATCTAGTCCTCTTCTCCCTGACCCTGACATAGCATGCATCATCTCTGTTCTGATCACTCTAGTTTGACCAAGGGAAGGGTAATGAAAAGGAAGAGAATCAACATTTATATAGTACCTACTATGAGCCAGGTACTGTGCTATGTACTTCACAAATATTATCTCCTTTGATCCTCACAACATCCCTATGAAGTAGATGCTGTTATTATCTCTATTTTGCAGTGGAAGGAACTGAGACAAACAAAACTTAAAGTGACTTGTTTAGGGTCACACAGCTAGTAAGTGTCTGAGGTCAGATTTGAATCGAGATCTTCCTGACTCTAAGCCCAGAACTCTATGTACTGCACCACCTTTTTGTTGTTGCTGTCAGCTGTCTCAGTTGTGTCTGACTCTCTGTGACCCCATTTGGAGTTTTCTTGGCAAAGATACTGGAGTGATTTGCCATTTCCTTCTCCAGCTCATTTTACGGGATAAATAGCAATTGTTTCTGTTCTGGCCAGAAGCTTTGAGGATCTTCACTGCCACCCCCAACCACCCCCAACTGATTCTTTTGTAAAGTCACACTAGGCCATCTTTTGCCTGCATTCTTTTTTTTTTCTTTTCTACTTAATAGTATTTTATGTTTTTTCCAGTTACATGTAAAGATAGTTTTCAGCACTCACTTTTATAAGATTTTGAGTTCCAAATTTTTTCTTCCCTCTCTCCCCTCTCACCTTTCCAAGATGGCAAGCAATCTGATCGAGGCTATACATGTACAATCCTATTAGACATATTTCTACATTAGTCATATTGTGAAGGAAGAATCATACCAAAAGGGAAAAACTATGAGAAAGAAAAAAAAAGAGAGAGAAAGAAAATAGTATGATTCTATCTGCATTTAGACTCCATCAGTTCTTTCTCTCCATGTGGATAGCATTTTCCATCATGAGTCTTTTGGAATTGTCTTAGATCATTGTATTGCTGAGAAAAGCTAAGTCTATCAAAGTTGGATATCACATAGGGTTGCTGTTACTGTGTATGGTGTTTTCCTGGCTCTGCTCACTTCACTTAGCATCAGTTCATGCAAGTTTTTCCAGGTTTTTCTAAAGTCCACCTGCTCATTATTTCTTACAGAGTAATTGTATTCCATTACATTCATATAACACAACTTGTTCAGCCATTCTCCAATTGATGAGCATCCCCTCAATTTCCAGTTCTTTGCCACCACAAAAAGAGTTGCTAAAAATATTTTTGTACCTATGGGTCCTTTTCCCTTTTTTTATTATCTCTTTGGGATACAGACCTAGTAGTGGTATTGCTGTGTCAAAGGGTATACACAATTTTATAGCCCTTTGTTTTGCCTCCATTCTTACCTAGCCTTTAATTACTGAATGGCTGTTGCCTCAGACAAACTAAGACCTGGGAAGGACCTTAGCTTTAAAAGGCCAAGGTCTCCCATTAAATCTGGGGCTACAGCCAAACACCCTGACATGTATCTTGCCACTGGACTCCGATGGCTCTGGAGGAGAGAGTGAGGCTGATAACTTGCACTGCCTCACTTAAATCCAATGCACTTGCAGTCAAGACATCACCCTTCTCATATCATTGATCCTCTTCTAGAATGAAGGATGAACCACAAGAATCATTTTACAGATAAAGAAACTGAGGCAAACAGGGTTAAATGACTTGCCCAGGGCCATAACTACTAAATGTCTGAGGCCAGAGTTGAACTCAGACCTTCCTGATTCCAGACCAGCGCTCTATGCATTCCACCACCTCTCTGCCTCTAAACCCATACAAAATGGGACCTATCTCCATTAACATTAAAAGGATGGGAGCACATTTTTAAAAACTGCCTTTCATATCCACTTTATAGATGATGATGATAAATGGCATTTTTGTAGCATTATTATTTCATTTGATCCTTATAGTAATCAAAGGAGGTAGATACTATTATCATCCCCATCTTATACATAAGGAAACCGAGACAGGCTGAGCCAAGATGGTGGAGTGAAAGCAGTGACTTGCTTGAGCTCTCCCCCAAACACCTCCAAATACTCATAAAAGATGGCTCTAAACAAATTCTGAAGCAGCAGAACCCACAAAAAGACAGAGTGAAATAAATTTCCAGCCTAAGACAACCCAGATGATTGATCAGAAAGGTGTATCGCGCAGGGCTGGGAGCAGAGTGCAACGTGGTGTGGGTGCACAGGCCACAGCAAACCTGGAGCAGGCCTCAGAGGACTGAATCACAGGCAGCTGTGGAGGTTTCCAGACTCCTCAACCCACCAATGCCAAAGACAACTTAGAAGGTCAGTGGGAAAAGTCTGTTTCTGCACTGCTGAGAGAGGAAGGCGGGGTCTCAGCTTCATTCCCCAAAAGCGTGTCCCTGTGGGGGGTGGCAACTGCTTCCCGAGCTTCCAGCCCACAGACTGAGGGTGAAACCAGTGTCTGATCAGAGGGGGATTGCAGGGACCTCTTTGCCAGTGCTGAGGCAGGAATCTCTCGCTTTGCCCATGTGTGGATCTGGGTCAGAGTTCTGGGTGGCAGTGCTGGGATGAAGAGGAATGCTGGCATGGTGGAGCTTGTAGTGGCTGTGGATAGGAGCCCCTCCTCACAGTTACAGGACAGAAAGGAATACCTGTGCTCACAGGCCAGGAAAGGAGTAAACACCTCACCCCTTATCATACCACCTTGGAAGAACTGAAAATTTACAGGTCCCTACAAGTATCTCTGAAAACAGCTACAAACCCCTGAAGCTTGGGACAGTACATTTCCACATTGGAAGCAGACTCTTACCTTAACAAAGAGTTTAAAACTCAAGTAATTGGCTGGGATCATGAGCAAGCAGTGCAAAAAGAGTCAGACTATATTATCTTACTTTGGTGAAAAAGAAGATCAAAATATACAACCAGAAGAAGACAACAAAGTCAAAGCTCCTACATCCAAAGCCTCCAAGAAAAATATGAATCAGTCCCAGGCCTTGGAAGAGCTCAAAAGGGATTTTGAGAAGCAAGTAAGGGAAGTAGAGGAAAAACTGGGAAGAGAAATGAGAGTGATGCAAGAAAATCATGAAAAACAAGTCAACAGCTTGCTAAAGGAGACCCAAAAAAATACTGAAGAAAATAACACCTTAAAAAACAGCCTAACCCAAATGGCAAAAGAGGTCCAAAAAGCCAATGAGGAGAAAAATGCCCTAAAAAGAAAAATTGGCCAAATGGAAAAGGAAGTCCAAAAGCTTACTGAAGAAAATACTTCCTTAAAAATTAGAATAGAGCAATTGGAAGCTAGTGACTTTATGAGAAATCAAGACACTGTAAAAAAATCCAAAAGAATGAAAAATTAGAAAACAATGTGAAATATCTCATTGGAAAAACAACTGACCTGGAAAATAGATCCAGGAGAGAGAATTTAAAAATTATTGGACTATCTGAAAGCCATGATCAAAAAAAGAGCCTAGACATCATCTTTCAAGAAATTATCAAGGAAAACTGCCCTGATATTTAGAACCAGAGGGCAAAATAGAAATTGAAAGAATCCACAGATCTCCTCCTGAAAGAGATCCCCAAAGGAAAACTCCTAGGAATATTATAGCCAAATTCCAGAGTTCCCAGGTCAAGGAGAAAATATTACAAGCTGCCAGAAGGAAACAATTCAAGTACTGTGGAAACACAATCAGGATAACACAAGATTTAGCAGCTTCTACATTAAAGGACCACAGGGCATGGAATATAATATTCCAGAGGGCAAAGGAGATAGGATTACAACCAAGAATCACCTACCCAGCAAAACTGAGTATAATCCTTCAGGGGAAAAAATGGTCATTCAGTGAAATAGAGGACTTTCAAGCATTCCTGATGAAAAGACCAGAGCTAAAAGAAAATTTGACTTTCAAATACAGGACTCAGTGGAACATGAAGAGGTAAACAGGAAAGAGAAATCATAAGAGACTTATTAAGACTGGACTGTTTACATTCCTGCATGGAAAGATGATATTTGTAACTCATGAGACCTTTGTCAGTATTAGGGTAGTTGAAGGAAAAAATTGTATGTATGTATATGTAGATAGATAGAGGGCACAGGGTGAGTTGAAGATTAAGGGGTCATATCTGGAGAATAAAATTAAGGGATGAGAGAGGAGATACTCAGAGAAGAAGAAAGGGAGAGGTAGAATGGGGTAAATTATCTCACAAAAAAACAGAAAGAAAAGTCTCTTACAGTGGAGGGGAAACAGGGGAAGGTGAGAGGGAATGAGTGAATCTTATTCTCATAGGATTTGGCTTAAGGAGGGAATAACATACACATTCAATTGGGTATGGAAATCTGTCTTACCCTACAGGAAAATAGGGGGAGAAGGGGACAAGAGAGCAGGGGGATGATAGAGAGGAGGGCAGATTGGGAAAGGGGGTAATCAGAAGTAAATACTTCTGAGGAGGGACAGGGTCAAAAGAAAGAATAGAATAAATGGGAGGGCAGGATAGGATTAAGGGAAATAGAGTTAGTTTTTCACAACATGTCTACTATGGAAGTGTTTTGCATAACTGCACATGTACAACCTATATTGAGTTGCTTGCCTTTTCAATGAGGGTGGGTGGGGAGGGAGGAAGAGAGAAAATCTGAAACCTAAAGTTTAAAAAACATGTTTTAAAAAAAAGTTTTCACATGCTACTAGGGAATAAGAAATACAGGAAATGGGGTACAGAAGTCTATCCTGCCCTACAGGAAAATAGAAGGGGAAGGGGAGAAGGGAAGGGGGGAGAGAGAGAAGAAAGGACAGCCTAGGGGAAGGGATATTCAGAATGCATGCCATCTTGGGGTGGGGGGAGGGATGAGATGGGGTGAAAATTTGGAACTCAAAAAACTTGTGGAAATGAATGTTGAAAACTAAAAATAAGTAAATTTACATTAAAAAAAATAAGGAAACCAAGGCAGAATCCTGACTCTGTTCCTCATTGCTTATCTGACCTTGGTTATGTGACTTGTTCAGTATCACACAACTAACAGGTGTCTGAGGGAGGAATTGAACTCAGATCTTCCTCACTCCGGGTCCAGTGCTCTATGCACTATGCCACCAGCTGCCTAGATAATGATAATCTTGACCAGATATAGGAAGTGTTTTGATTAAAGTTCCCAGCTGGGACTTAGCCCCAAGTCTCCTACCTCTTAGTCCAAAACTTTTTCCATTACATTCAAATGGGTCTTTTCCCTCTGTTATAGTTATCCCTATATGAGTTGGGATACAGCGTTCTGCCTAGCTCCTCAAAAGCTACGTGAATTCAGGCACAAGTGTGCAAGCATTTCTAGAATAATTTAGTGTAGTCTTCCTCCCAGATTACTCTTACACATATGCATCACCCAAATTTTTGACCTCCTTTGCTCCTTAGGGTCTGGTTGATATGAGGTAAAAGTTGATTGTATACTTCCTTGTATCATGGGTCTGGGTCATGTATTCAAAACTAGACTTGCATTAGGAGAGAGAGCCTACCCTTTTCTTTTCTCATCTCTCCCAACTCAGCAAGCATCAAATGGTTAATAAATGTTTGGTAAATAACAAAAGGGATAGGGCTTGATAGGTTTTGAAATTAAATAGGCAATGTCAGAGATGAAAATTGAGACACAGCTCTCAAGGATGGGACCTGTCCTCAGAGTATACTGGCTCAGTCCCCCGTGTTCCCCTAACTTCCCACCTCAGGTTGGTTTGTCCTTAAAGCTTGGATTGGATTTATCTTGGTGAGAAAGTATGCTCGAGGAATATCCCCTGAGCCCAAGACACGGAATCAGAATATCTCAGTTACAGGCTATCCCTTTTGTCACTTAATAGCTGTGTGATCTCGGGCAAATCCCTTTCCTTCTATGAGCCTTGACTTATTCATAGGTAAAATGAGGGTATTGGGCTGGGTGATTCTGAATTCATCTTTTAGCCCCAACATTCTTAGAAGAGCCTGGAAAAAAATGTTCAGAGCCAGGAATGGCCATGATTCACTCTAAGCCCCTTTAAGGCAGGGACCATTTTAGATCATAGGATTTAGACCAGGAAGGGCCCTTATAGATCAAAGACAATCCCTTCATTCCACAGATGAGGAAACTAAACCCTTCAGAGGTAAAGTGACTTGTCTCAAGGTCAGATAAGCAATGAGGAACAGAGTCAGGATTCCAACACCCATCTTCTGACTCCATGTTCACGGCAAACACTATGCTACAACTTCCCCTAAGCATCTAAACTGGTGCTATGCTCCCTGTAGGGACTCAACAAATCTTTCTTGACTAAATAGTTTGTTTTCTGACCTATTTCATTAGTAGCTAAATGCACACTCTCTTCTGGTGTCAAGGGGAGGCCAATTGTACTAGATGAGGGAGAAGGGGAAAAAAAAGGTCCTCGTGTGATGGAAGACAAATATTTTTCTCTCCCATTAGAGCACCAGAATGCAACCCCCTGTAGACATTGTCAAGCCCTATAGGACTCCCAGCTGTTGTCTTGTACCTGGTAAGTTCTGCCTGTCAGATTCTGTTGGTCTCTGAAACGCATGAGGCAGAGGGAATAATAACTCCGAGTGAACCGCCTGCAAGCCTCCCGGCCTGATCTCCTTCCTCACAAAAAGCCCAGGGATTTCAGACTGGCAGATAAAGGACTTTATGGCTGGAACAGCAGCACTGAACTCCAGTGTAATGAAGGCACGCAGGTCAATTACCCATCTGTTTGTGTTTCTATTGCGCTGAATTACAGTATCCATCGCTGACAGCTCATTGGAGTGGAATGGAAATAAGACAATAATTTACCGGGTGAAACTGTGCAGAAAGGGCGAAAAGGCTGTGATCTCATTCAGAAGTTCAGTCCTGTCTCCGTGACAGGTCATTTACTCTCTGGGAAAGGGAGACAGGCAGCCATAGGGCTCTTGCAATCTCATGAGACCACTTGTTTGCCTTCCTTCGTGAAGGGAGTAGGAAGTGGGGTTTGGTTAAGGTCCAGATCACAGAACCACAGAATGTCAGAGGTGGAAGAAATAGGAATCCCTTCTCTAAAATCCCTGACAAGTGGTTTTCCAGACTCTGCTTAAAGACCTCCAAGGATAGGGAAGCTGCTACTCCCAAGGCATCCTATGTCACCTTCGCACAGGGAGTTTTTTTTTCTCCCCATATATACATGAAATTATAATAGTATATAAGTATATTAAAGATTTTTTAATATTTACATGTAAATATAGGAGAAGTATATTTATATATGTTTTATATAATAATAACAGCTAACATTTATATATTGCTAACTATATACCACACACTTTGCTATATGCTTTATAATTATCATCTTATTTGATCCTCACAAAAACCCTGGGTGGTAGGTGCTATTATTATTCCCATTTTACAGATGAGAAAACTGAGGCAAATAGGTTAAGTAGTGACTTGCCCAGGGTCACACAGCCAGTAAATCTCTGAGACTGAATTCAAACTCAGGTCTTCCTAACTTCAGGCCCAGTGCTCTATCTTACAGTGACAACATTTAGGATCATAAGGACCATAGATTTATAAACAAAAGCGACTTTCAAGGTCAGTCATCTAGTCTAATGCAGTCATTTTACAGTTGAGGAACATGTGGACCAGAAAGGTTAATTGAGTACCCAGGGTCACACACGTAGTAAGGAACAGAGCTAGGATTTGAAATCAAGTTCTCTAAATTCAAAACCTACTGTTTTTCATAACAACTACCACCATTGCTCTTCAGGCCTAGCCAAACTAATCCCTATTCCTCCTGCCATGCCTTCAGACAATTCTATGCTCTAAAGGACTCAATCCACTCAGTTTTCGCACCCAGGCCAGCTGGGATATGGTGATGCAGGCGTGTAATCCCTGCTACCTCAGGAGGCTGAAGCTGGTGGAGTTCTTGAGTTTGGGAGGTCTGAGCTCTAGCAGGGCTAAAGAAGAAGAACAAACAACTCAGATCATATCCTTGCCCTTTTCTCCTTCCTTTGGTAAGTAGAGAAAGTCATGTGGCTCACTATATTTACTTGGTCCCATTCAGTCAACAATCTTTTATTAAATTCCTATGTGACAAGTACTCTGCTGAGCACCGTAGACACAAATACAAAAGTGAAACCATCTCTGTCCTTAAAGAATTTGCAAGCTGATGGGGAAGAAAACATATAATATTTAATATTATATACTATATAACAGAATGTATGGTAGTACCTAATTTATTTTCTATATCTATATCTAATCACTCTCTCATCTATCTATCTACCCATCCATCCATCCATCTATCTATCTATCTATCCATCCATCCATCCATCCATCTATCTATCTATCTATCTATCTATCTATCTATCTATCTATCTATCTATCTATCTATCTATCCATCCATCCATCCATCCATCCATCCATCCATCCATCCATCCATCCATCCATCCATCTATCCATCTATCTATCTATCTATCTATCTATCTATCTATCTATCTATCTATCTATCTATCTATTATCTATCTCTCTATCTATCTATCTATTTATCTATCTGTCTATTATGGGAGAGAGATCACTAGCTTTCAGAAGAGCAGGGAAACCTTCATTTAGAAAGTGACATTTGAACAGAGTCTGGAAGACAGCTAGGTCTGCAGGGAGGTAGATTTGAGGAGTGAGTGCATTCCAGTCATGAGGAACATACAGTTCAAAGACACAGAGAAGGGAGAAGCAGGGTTTTTTGTGCAGAAAAACAAATTGTCCAGCCTACCTGGGTTGAAGAGTGTTAGGAGGAGAGTAATATGTAAGAAACCTAGAAAGGTGGGAAGGTACCAGGTTCTGAAGTGTTTTAAATGCCAGAGGAATTTAGATTGGCTTTTTGAGCCAGTAGGGAGCCGCTGGAATTTGTCTGAGCATGTATGAAATGATCAACATGTACTTTAGAAAAATTACTTGGGCAGCTATATGGAAGATGGATTGGAGGGAGGAGTGAGAGGAGATGAAGGTCTGAGCTACAGTGATAACAAATGAGTATAGATATAGATAAAGATATGGCAGAGATCTGAAGGTAAAAGCAACAAGAATTGTCAACTGATTATTACTGGAGAATGAAAATGAGGAATGGAAGTTGTGAACCTAGGTGACTTGACAGCAATAGGGGAGGTCAGAAGATTGGAAGAATTGATGGAAAAGATAATTCTATTTCTTACATGTTAAGATTGAGACAACATCCAGTTCAATACATCTAACAGGCAATTCAAGATGTGAACGCAGGATATAATATCCTGACCCCAGGGCCAGTGCTCTATACACTGCACCACCTAGCTGCCCCCTTTGATTTTTTTTTTGGGTGAGGCAGTTCAGGTTAAGTGACTTGCCCAGGGTCACACAGCTAGTAAGTGTCAAGTGTCTAAGGCTGGATTTAAAATCAGGTCCTCCTGACTCCAAGTCTGGAGCTCTATCCACTGTGCAACCTAGCTGCCTCGGCTAGGGGCTCTAGCTGGCTTCCAATGGAACTCATGAGATCACCAAGTTTAGGAGAGTAGAAAGAATGGAAGCCAATGGAACTCATGAGATCACCAAGTTTAGGACAGTAGAAAGAATGGAAGCCAATGGAACTCATGAGATCATCAAGTTTAGGAGAGTAGAAAGAATGGAAGCTAATGGAACTCATGAGATCACCAAGTTTAGGAGTGTAGAAAGAAAAGGGAAGAGGGCCAAGGATAGTTAGCCTTGGGGGACATGTTGATAAGTCCAGTCAACTAAGAGGAGAATAGAGAGAAAGCATTGTCATTAAAATCCTAAGAGAGAGTACCTAGGCAGAGGAGGTCAATATCTAGTATATAGAATTGTAAATTTTGAAAAAGCATTTTACATATATGATCTCATTTGATCCTCACAACAATCCCAGGAGGTAGATGCTAATTTATAGATGATGAACATGAAACTGAAAGACATTAAGTGACTTTCTCAGAGTCACACAGTAGGTTAAGTGTCTGAGGCAGAGTGGAAAGCCACAGAAAGGGCAAGGACGATGAGGATAGAGAAAAGGTCAATAGATTTGGCAATTAAAAGATGGTTGGTGACTTTAAAGAGAACAGTTTCCATTGAATGATAAGAATTCAGTTGAATGGTAAGAAGCCAGAGTGAAGGGAGTTAAGAAGGTACTGCTAGGAGATGAAATTAAAATACCAAGTAGAAATGGCTTTTTCAAGTGGTTTGCTGAGAAACAGAGGATAATTAGCGAGGATGATGTAACCTAGTAAAAAAAAAATCAAGATGGGGAAGCCTTTGCTATATTTGCAGTCAGTAGGGGAAAAAAAAACAGTACTGAGAAAATGAAGATTAGGAAGAAAAAGGAATGATGGCTGAAGCAATCTGCTAGAAAAGGTGGCAGGGAATAGGATCAAGGTGGAAGGAGAAATATTGGCGCCCTGGCCGTCTTCTTTGCCATTCTCCTTGCCATTGCACATGTCCTCACACTGCTACCTTTCTACTTCTTGCTTATGGAATGCTTATCAAAACAATAGTATTATTTGCTCCTGGAAATACCCCTTACTGCTGCTCTTATCACCCCTATGATTTCTCATAGCAAAACAGCCTGGCCACTACTCCCTTTCTAGAATGTAAGCATCTTGAAAGCAGAGACTATTTTGTTTTGGGTTTGTATCCCTAGTTTTATTAGGTGCTTAATAAATGTCTAAACTAAGTATTTCATGTAAATCTGAGTCTTTTTCATCCTGTAGGCTAAATACACTCAGTTCCCCCAACATAACAGAATCTGACAAGCATTTATTTAACACTTACCATGTGCAAAGCACCATGTTAAGTTTATAGGACATAAAGACAAAATGAAAAACATCCCATGCCTTCATGGTGCTTATATTCAACCGATTCTCTAATGGCCTAGTTTCTAATAACAGATACTTTAAAAAATGTATGACATTTACATAACATTTAAAGCTTGTGAATCACTTTACATTCATTATCTATTTGTGCCTCAGTAGCCTTGTGAGGAAAGTACCACAAGTATTTTTCTCCCCATATTAAAGCTGAGGAAACTGAGACTTAGAGAGGTTAAGTGACTTACCCATGGTCAAATAGCAAGTGAGAGAGAAGGGATAAAACTCAGATCTTCCTGAATCTAAGTTTAGGAGGCAGTATGGTAGAGGGATAGAGCATAAGACTTGTGAAAGCACCTGGATTTGAATTTGGCTCTGCCACTTACTACCTGTGTGACCTTGGGCCTCTCAGGACCTCAGTTTCCTTATCTATAAAATAAGGGAGTTGGATTCCATTATCTCTGAAGTCCCTTTCAGTTCTAATTTGTGATCCTGTGCTATATGTTCTAGCATCCAGTCTACTATGCTATATGACCCATTATGCTGGTTTAAAACTATGGCACCTAGTTAGCTGAAATATTCTATCTGCTGCTCAGAATAAACAGTAGAAATTTAGAAAGGCCAAAGAAATCTAGACTGGCTTACCTCTAATGTCAGTCCTTTCCAACTGTGAGAAATTATGATTTTAAAATCTAACTAACCCTGGGTAAGTTATTTCTCTGAGGCAGCTAATGGCACAGTGGATAGAGCACTGGGCCTGGAATCAGAAGATCTGAGTTCAAATCTGACCTCAGATGCTTACTAGTTGTATGACCCTGGGCAAGTCATTAAACCTCTATTTGCCTCAGTTTGTTCAAAGGCAAAATGGGGATAATAATAGCACCTCCCTTGTAAGTTTGTAAAAGTGTTTAGCATAACACCTGGCACATGGTGAGTACTATTCCCTCCCTGACTCTTCTCATCTTAAAGTGGATTCTGAGGCAATGTGAAGTAGTGGACAGAGCCTCATAGGAAGATTTTGGCTCAAGCTCTATCTCTGATACATACCTAGTATGTCACCTTGGATAAGTCACTTAACTTCTCAGTGCCTCTAGGTGACAATTTTCAATGATAGAATGAATTTCTTCATTAGGAGTTACCTATTCCAATACAATCATGGATCTGGACCACCTCCCGCCCCTTTAACTCCAGCCCACACCCTACTCCTTTCAAAAGTGGAATATTAATTTTTGCCGTCTCCACAGGAAAGTTATGAGGATCCAATGGATTTACTAACCTGTAAGAACTTTGCATACTGCCATTCACAGGCTAAGGATCCTTCAGTTCATTGCAACAAACACTTCTTAATTGCCTGCTTTATTACCAAACATTGTGCTACATGCAGAGGGAAAAAAAGGCAAAAAAAGGCAAAAAAAAAAAGAGCCAGCCACTGCCCTCCAGGAATTTCCAGTATCCCAGAGTGAGTACTATGAGTACACAAAGAAGAATGACAGGTAAAACTGAGGAAGGAAAGGACAGCAATGATGACTGATATTCAGGAAGGTTGTACAGAAAAGCTGTGACCTGGCTCATGCCTTGAAGGAAGGCAAAAATTTTGAGAAGGAAAGATGAGAATGGAGTGCTTTGAAAGCGTCGAAAATGACTTGTGAGAATGGGCAGGCCCAACATTTTGTACATTATAGCAAGATAAGATCAAAATGGGTACATAATTTTCACATAAAAGGTGATATCAGAAGCAAATTGGGGAGCATGGAAAATTTTACCTGTCAGATCTATGGATAAGGGAAGAATGTGTGACCAAACAAGATAGAGAGGATTATAGGATGTAAATTTTGATTACATGAAATTAAAAAGGTTTTGCACTAATAAAACCAATACAGCCAAGATTTGAAGGAAAACAAGGAACTGTAGGAAAAAAAAGTTTTCTCTGATAAAGTTCCTCTGATAAAGGCCTCATTTCTTAAATAGAGAACTGACTCAAATTTATAAGAGCACAAGGTCTTATAATTGATAAGTGGTCAAAGGATATGAACAGGTAGTTTTCAGAAAGAAAAATCAAAGCTATCTATAGTCATATGAAAAAAATGCTCTAGGGGCAGCTAGGTGGCACAGTGGATAGAGCTCTAGCCTTGGAGTCAGGAGGACCTGAGTTCAAATCTGGCCTCAGACACTTGACACTTACTAGCTGTGTGACCCTGGGCAAGTCACTGAACCCCATTGCCTAGCTAAAAAGCAAAAGAAAAAATGTTCTAAATCACTATTGGTTAAAATAAATTAAAACAACTCTGAGGTATCACCTCACACCTATCAGATTGGCAAATATGACAGAAAAGGAAAATGACAAATGTTGGAGGGGATGTGAAACAACTGGGACACTAATGCACTATTGGTGGAGTTGTGAAATGATGCGACTATTTTTCAGAACAATTTTAAACTGTGCCTAAAAGACTATAAAACTGTATATACCTTTTCACCCTGCAATACCGCTATTAGGTCTGTATCCTAAAGATATGAAAGGAAAAGGAAAAGGACCTATGGGCCTATTTGTACAAATACATATATATATACACACACACACACACACACACACACACACACACACACACACACATACACATACATATATAGCAGCTCTTTCTTGTGATGGCCAAGAACTGGAAATTTAGGAGATGTGCATCAACTGGGAAATGGCTGAAGAAATTGGCATATGATTGTGATGGAATATTATTGTCCTGTAAGAAATGATGAGCAAGATGGTTTCAGAAAAAGGTGAGAAGACTTATATGAACTGAAGCAAAGTGAAGTGAGCAGGAGGACACTATTGTACATAGTAACAACAATATTGTCAGATGAGCAACTGTGAATGACTTAACCATTCTCAGCAATACAATGATCCAAGACAAATCCAAAGGACTTCTAATGAAAAATGCTCTCTACCTCCAGAGAAAGAACTGATGGTTCTGAATGCAGATAGAACCATAACTATTTTCACTTTATTTTTCTTGCTTTTTTTAAAAAACATGACTAATACAGAAATACATTTTGCATGATTTCACATGTATAATTGATATCACATTTTTGTATTCTCAATCAGTGGGTGAAGGTGGGAGGAAAAGAGATAATTTGGGAGGAATGAAGAATCTGCCCTACTGAGTGCTGCCAGGGAATGATCACCAACTGATGTTTCTAAATCCTATTACTGTCACCATGTTTTTTTCTTTAATGTGTGCACTGTGGAGAATTATTAGGAGCACTCACCCAAAAGCTGTCCAGCCTGAAAAGCTGTGACTGGATTGCCATTTGCATTGTCAAAGAGAGTCCTCCCACTGATATAATCACAGACCCATTGAAGTATATAGCAATGGCAGAGAAGGCCATCTTGGCTCTGCTATTTGCTACCATTCTGACCTTGGTGAAGTCCCTTCTCATACTTAGACCTCAGTTTTCTCTACCTAAATACTGAGAGTGTTAGACCAGAAGACCTAGTTCTCAGTCATCTCATAAAACTCTCAGGGAGATTGTAAAGTCTTCATTCACATCTATGTTGGGGGCAGGGAGGGAATTTAGGGGGCCATCCATTATGGCCGACAATTAAAAAAAAAAGGAACAAGTATTAAGGCGGAAGATACAAAAAGTTTTTTTTAAAGGATTACATAATTTACATGTAAAGCAATACCAGTACCTTCCCTCCCTCCCCCCTCCCCATATGGATTTTTGTTACCTAGCTCCTTTGCTCTAGCAGAAGACAGCCTTCATAGAGGCTTGTAACTCTGTAATAATGCATCATACAATATTTGGAATGATTATTTAAAAAAAAAAACAAATGTACAATCAGAGTCCTGAAGAGGCACTGTAGAACTTTGGGAATGTTTGCCTCCAACATACTTAGACTGCTCATCATCTTCACCATTCCAGATTTTAAATCCTGAGTCAAGCGCCAAAAACAAAACAAAACAAATAAAGCCATGCCAATCTCATCTTTTTTTTTTGGGGGGGGGCAATTATCATGTCACACCCTTTGACAAAAAAAAAAAACACAAACAGTCAATTTGGAAACACTTGTGGTGGACAATGGAAGGCCCAGATTCATCATACTCCTGCTTGCTGATCCACATCTGCTGGAAGGTGGAAAGAGATGCCAGGATGGAGCCTCCAATCCAAAAACAGTATTTACGCTCAGGTGGGGTAATGATCTTGATTTTCATTGTGCTGGGAGCTAGGGCTGTAATCTCCTTCTGCATCCTGTCAGCAATGCCTGGGTACATGGTGGTACCACCAGACAATATGTTATTGGCATGCAAATCCTTACGGATGTCAACATCACACTTCATGATTGAGTTGAAGGTAGTTTCATGGATTCCACAGGATTCCATACCTAAGAAAGATGGCTAGAAGAGAGCTTCTGGGCATTGGAAACTTTCATTGCCAATGGTGATAACCTGACCATCGGGAAGCTCATAGCTCTTTTCCAGAGAGGAGCTAGATGCAGCAGTGGCCATCTCCTGCTCAAAGTCTAGGGTGACATAACACAGCTTCTCCTTGATGTCACACATGATTTCCCTCTCAGCTGTGGTAGTGAAACTGTACCCTCTCTCGGTCAGGATCTTCATGAGGTAGTCCGTCAGATCACGGCCAGCCAGATCCAGATGGAGTATGGCGTGGGGAAGGGCATAACCTTCATAGATGGGCACAGTGTAGGTCACACCATCACCGGAGTCCATCACAATATCAGTGGTATGACCAGAGGCATACAGAGACAGCACAGCCTGGATGGCAACGTACGTGGCAGGGGTGTTGAAGGTCTCAAACATAATCTGAGTCATCTCTTCTCTGTTGGCTTTGGGGTTCAGCGGGGCTTCTGTAAGCAGCACAGGGTGCTCTTCAGGGGCCACACGGAGCTCATTGTAGAAAGTATGATGCCAGATCTTCTCCATGTCATCCCAGTTGGTGACAATACCATGTTCAATGGGGTACTTCAGGGTCAGAATACCTCTCTTGCTCTAGGCCTCATCCCCCACGTAGCTGTCTTTCTGGCCCATATCTACCATCACACCCTGATGTCTGGGGCACCCAAAAATGGAAGGGAAGACAGCCCTAGGGGCATCATCTCCTGCAAAGCCAGCTTTGCACATTCCAGAACCATTGTCAACAATGAGAGCAGCAATATCATTATCCATGGTGAACTTTGAAGTGGCAAGTTTAAGCCCTTAAGACAGAGGAGGTGGTGCAGCACCTGGAAGCAGGGGGGAGGCAAGTGCATGCTGGGTGAAAGAGCTCACGCTACCTTACTGTCACCATTTTCAAAAACCACTCCTCATTTGAAGTAGATATCATCTATGCCTATCCCCCTATCTACACATCATTGTTGCTATTTTCTAAACTACTCATCATTCTTTCTCTTTGCTCAAGGACTTAATTATAAGTTATACGATCATCTCAAAAATCCTCCTTCAGCCTCAGGAACATAATAATAATAATAACAACAACAACCACCACAACAACATTATCATCATCAACAGCAACAACAGCTAACACATATAACACTTCAGGGTTTCAAAGCACTTTAAATATATTAGCTCATTTGACATACTGGTTTCTCTTCAATCACTCTGGTCCTCTATTTTTATCAATTTCCTCAATTGCCAAGGTTTTCATTTCTATTCTACCTCAGCCTGACATGCTATAGATCTTGTGGTGACTGAAAAATGTGATGTCTATTATCTTGGGACCTTGAAGTCCTGTTCTTTTCTTTACTCTTACACCTAAGATCTTTTGTCTTTTTGGAGACTTCTAGTTCCTCAATTTCTTCCTATTTTGCCAATTGCCCATGGTATGTCCTCATTCTTTTCTCTTTACAATCTTAACCTTATAGTTAACTATTTTAATAATGTATGATTCTCCAGTACAGTTGTTCCAAACCTCCTCTTCCCTTTTCAATTCCCAGATACTGCATACTTCACCTCACTTAGCAAATAACTTCATCTCCTACCTCACTTAGAAAAGCAAGGCTATTTCATTAGCCTTTTTGGTTCTCACATTGATTACCTTGGAGTCACTTTTGACTCTTTCCTCTTGCTCACATCCCTCTCTGATGAGTTGTTAAATTCTAATTTTCTACCTACAGTACCTCCTCATTTATGCTGACAAAAACCAAGCTTATGCTCTTATCACCTCTCTTCTAGACTATTACAATTTCCAGTTGGTCCCTCTGTCACATATCTCCATACTCTATAATCTGCTCTTTACACAGTCTCAAAAAGGGGTGGAAATGTCTAAGGCACTAGACACCCTCCCTGATTAAAAAAAAAAAGTCTTCAGTGGCTCCCTATTGACTTTAGGCAAATGAAACTGCTCAGTTTTAGCATTTAAGGCTCTCCATATTCTGAATCTAGCATACCTGTCCAGTTTTAATTTTTATTAGCCTCCTTTGCATACTCTATACTCCAGGCAAAATGAATTACCAACTATTTCCTCAATTTGGCCCCCATTCCCCCACACTCCTGTCCCCTGTAGTTATGCAAGCTGTTCCCTCAGCCTGGAAAATGCTCTCCTTTTCTTTGTCTTCTCTTTATTCATTCTCATTTCAGGTGACACTTCCTCTCTAAACCTTCCCTAATCATCATAGCTATGTATTTCCTTCTGTGATGCTTCCTAAGTATTTTGACCTAGTCTTTACCCTTTTCACTGGATTCCTTTAATTATAGTTATCTATGTACTGCTTGCAATAGAATGTAATCTCCTTGAGGAGAGCAATTGTCTTTCTTTTTTTTTTTAATTTAGTCTTTTCCTCCTCAGTGCTATTCACCCTAGAACTCTGATGGCACTAGAGAAATATTTCTTAAATTTTATCAAGCTAAAGTCACTCCCAGTTCTTATATTCTATATTCTATGTCCCAACATTCTATGTTCTAAGGTCATTTCCAGCTCTAACATGTTATGAATCTCAAGACCTAAGTATTCTCAAAGGTACTTTTTAGCTCTAACTTATCAATCTATGTATCTGAATATTTGAAGCTGAAGGTCCCTTAAAAGCTTTAAAGAGGTTGTTTCAGATAAGGAAGCAGTACTTTGCCCAGTACCCAGGAGAGCAAACATTTGCCATTCATTATCCATAGAAGTTGTGCAGACTGACAAAATTAATAGGATACAGATTTTTAGATGAATTTATGAACACACTTTCAATGGCCATTCAGTGGCTAAAGAGGATTCTTTGGGGTCTGCTAAGCATTTCAAGGAAAGGGTTCAGGATGTCAGCATATCCTAGGTGTGTGATCCTCTGTCTTCTCTACCCAACATGCTGGAGAGATAAGGTTAACTTGAATGACGATGGTGACTTTAAGGAGTAAAAATATTCTGGGGCTAATGAAATTGTGTGCCACCTCTATATTTATGAAGTTCCTTTCTCTGATCATATTTTATCACTTCATCTTTTTCTCTGTCTTCTGACCCTTAATTCTATTCTTCATCAAAATCCTCCCTTTTTCTCAGTGATTTTTCTTTCTGATCTATCTATATATCATCTGGCAATGTTGATCACCTTCTACCTTCTGTATACTCTCTCTTCTCTTGGTTTTTGTGACACTGTTCCCATTTGGTTCTCCTCCCACCTTTCTCACTACTTTTTTTTGTCCTCCTTTTCTGGCCTTCCAGAAAAGGTATCCATGGTACCTCTACTATCTATAAATATATTCCAAGGGTCTGTCAGAGGCTCTCTTCTCTTCTATACTATCTCTCTTGGTGATATCATCAGCTCTTATCAATTCAATTCTTGTCTGTATACAAATTATTCCCAGATCTAAATATCCAGCCTTAACCACAGTCATATAAATAGTTGCAGAGCTGAGACTAGAATCCAGATCTCTTCATTGACAGGTCACTGTTTTTTGTTTTGTTGTTGTTGTTTGTTTTTCCACAATACTTCTTTATATATTCCCATAACTTTTCATAGCAGGCTGCCTAGGCTTTAATCTCTGAAAACTGACACATCGCTGGGATCCACTCCCTTCCTTCTGCCTATCAGTGGCATAATAGCACCTAGAACTATCTATGTGTGTCTATGGCACTCATAGCCTGCTTGGTAAAAGAGATAAGGTATTATTTATTCTCCTAGTTGGATCAATAATTCATACCCTTTTTGGAGAGGGGCACCTCATAACTGTGTGTTTGATTTCACATTATTCTTTCCTTAATCAAGACTAGCCAGATCTTGAACCCAAAGATTTCCTCTTTCATCCAGATCCTAAAAATCATAGAATGTAAAATCTAAAAGGAACCATAAACCATAGAGTACTAGAGGAAACAATTCAGGAAACTAGAGATAGAAGGGACCTCAGAATATGAAACATCAAATCTAGAAGAGACCTTAAAACATAACATTTTAGAAGAATCTAGAACATAGAATGTAATAGTCACAGAATTTTAAAATGGTTAAGATCTTAAGAGATCAGTTATTCAGTGGCAAAGTCACTGGACAAAGACTTAAATCCTGCCCTGCCACTTATTACCTGTGCAACTTGGGTAAGTTATTTAGCCCTCCATGCCACATTTTTGTCAAGTGTAAAATGAGGATGTTGTAAGAGCTGACTTCTCTCAGCTGTCTTCCAGCTCTAAATCTATGATCATCTTTGGTTATCACTGAGACAGCTGGGTGACCCAGCAGAAAGAGTGTTGGATTTAGTCACTAGCTATGTGACACCAAGCAAGTCATTTAACCTTTCTCAGCCTCCATTTCCTCATCTAAAAAATGAGGCTAATAATAGCACTAACTTTCAGACCTGTTTTGAGGATCAAACGAGATAACATGTACAGCGCTTTGTAAACCTTGAAGTACTATATAAATGCTAGCTATTATTATCACCGAATCCAGAGATTCTTAACCTGGGGCCCTTTCATGGGGAAGAAAAAAGATAAATCTTCATTTTTATTAATCTCTAACTGGAATGTAGTATTTAATTCAGTGTGTGTGTGTGTGTGTGTGTGCATGTGTGTGTGTGCATGTGTGTGTGTGCATGTGTGCATGTGTGTGTGTATATAAACATATATGTATGTATACGTATATATGTGTGTGTATATATGAATATGTATTTGTATATACATGTCTATATATGCATATACATACACACACGTGTGTGTGTGTGTGTGTGTGTGTGTGTGTGTATAATCCTAGAAGGGGTTCATTGGCTTCATCACACTGCCAAAGGGGTTCCTGACACAAAAAAGTCAAGAAGAGCCCCTAATCTAGTCCAACCCCATTGTCTTACAGATGAATAAGTCTTTTGCACACACAGACACAGGGGGCTAAGATAAGAATCCAGGTCTACAGGCTTCCAGGTCAATACAATTCCCCCTCCACTATGCAAATTATTTCTGTTTTATCAATTTAAATCTCCAAGCTTCCCCACCTTCCTGGGACCTCTCTCTCTTCTCTACAGGCTAGATGTATTATAGGAAATACAAGGCTCTTGGCTCATAAAACAAAACCAATATTTGGATGCAGCTGGCTGGTTGGAAGTCAGCAATTTCCTTTGTCATGAAGACGTTGCTAGTATATTGAGCAGGCCTCCCAGCCAGAGCCACACGAAGACAGAAACATGGACTCTTGTCAGTGCCTCCTGCTCCAATGCTGATCAGATGAAGGGAGCCTCAGTCACAATCCATTACCTGCAGGTTTGTTACTTGTTCTTAATGAGATCTGGCTAAAAGACTAAAGATGAAAGAAAAGATTTGTCAAAATTATTCAGAAAGCCATCCTCCAGATTGAAAAGATAACATAAGGAATACTATTAAAAGTCACTTGCTTTATTAAGACAAGACTTTTCGGGGGTTAATCCTTCCCTTTCCAGGTTCCTTGAATGTAGACCTCCAGCTACACAATCACATGTGAACTTCTTTCTGGGGTCACTACTTTCATTGTATTGTTACCCTCTTATATACCAACTTGGCTCAGAGCTTCATCATTCTCTTCTAGTATGACAGTCAGTCAATCAACAAACATTTATTTAGTAGCTATTATATGCCAAGAACAGTGTTAAGTGCTGGGTATGAAAAGGAAAGAGATAGTCCCTCTCCTCCAGGAACTCATGCTGCAATGGGGGAGATAACATGCACAAACAAGCTATATAAAGAATAAATTGGAGATAATTTATAGAGGGATGACATTGCCATCAAGGGAGATTGAGAAAGGCTTCTTGTAGACTTGAAGAAAGCCAGGGAAGTCAGGAGGTGGAGATGAAGAGGGAAATCATCTCAGGCATGGGGAACAGCCAGAGAAAATGTCCAGTGCCAGGAAATGAGTTTCTTGTGAGAAGAACAATAGAGAGGTCATAATCATTAGATAGAAGAGTATAGCATGATGAGTGAGGTATAAGAAAACTGGGAAGTTGGAGGGGAGAGCTTTGAATGCCAAATAGAGTAATTCATAAATGATTTCAAAAGTGACACGAAGCCACTGGACTTCACTGGGTAGAGGATGTGGTCAGATAGAAGATTGCTTTGACAGCTGAAGGGAGAATAAACTGCAATGAGGAGAGACTTCTTATGGCAGACACATGGGCCAAGGACTCCAGAAGTGTGGCTAATCCTCCAGATGACCCCCATGCCTGGAGGGAATTGCCTTTCTCTGCCACTTCCAAGAATCCCTGGTTTCTTTCAAAGTTCAGCTCAGTTGAGCTACACCAGGCCCTTCTGAATCTTGAAATTACTTTGTAGTGCTTTGTATATCCTGTTGATATATACTTGTGGATTTGCTACATCACTCCATCCCTCTTTAGACTGAACAGAGGTCCTGGGAGGACAGAAACTGTTTCTTTTTGGTCTTTACATCTCCAGTGCTGAGCACTTGCACAAAGCAAAATTTTAATAAATGTTTGTTTAACGAATTGAATGAATTTTACAGTGAGGAAACTGATGCCCAGGAAGGTAAAATAATTTACCAGTGATCACACAGCTAGCAAGTAAAAGAGCCAGGAATTGAGCACAGTTTCTCTGACTCCAAACCCAGTGCTGTTTCCAGGAAACCATGGAAAGGAGAATGACATGACTTTTTCAAACTCGCTTTTAGCCCCTCTCCACCCAAGAGGGCCAAGCAGCACTCACCTCTGGACACAATCTGGTATATCAATCCAATTGTACTTTTAATCCAACAAGTTGTTTATGTTTAGTGAGCTCTTAGCCTGTATGCTGCACTACGTGGGACTGAGGTCAGATAGAAATATATGTAAGGCTTGATCCCTGCCTTCTAACCAGGGGAGATAGATAGACAGACAGACAGACAGACAGACAGACACACACACACACACACACACACACACAAAGATAAAGATCTAGCATCAAATGGGTAGTACAAACAACAAGAGCTGGAGGATATTTGAAGGCAATATCTCTGTGGGCAGAGGTACTCAGAGAAAACTTCCCAGAGTAATTAAGATTTGAACTGAGACTCGAAGATGGATTTGATTTTGTTAAGCAGGAATAGTAAGCTGTGTGTGTGTGTGTGTGTGTGTGTGTGTGTGTGTGTGTGCCTAATGTACAAAGTTTCAAGGGGTAAGAAGTAGATACAGAATAAAACAATTGGGTTGAAGGGAAGGTTTCTCATAGGAATTTGAATCAGTTTTAAAACTAGAAGAGTCCTTGAAGATTATCTAGCACAACTCCCTCATTTTCACAGATGAATAACCTAAGGCCCAGAGGGAGAAGGGAGTATTTAACTTTACTGAGCAAAGTGACTTTGTGTTGTATGTATATTACCTATGTGTTAAATATTATAAGGGAGATGTACTAGAAATCAGGGATGGGGAACCCATGGCCTCTAAGTCCTCAAGGGAGGCCCTTTGACTGAATCCAAACTTCACAAAACAAACTCTTAATAAAAGGATTTGTTCTGTAAAACTTGAACTCAGTCAAGGAGCCATATTTGAGGACCTAGATGGCCATCTGTTGCCCTGAGGCCACAGGTTCCCCACCCTTGGAGTATACCTAAGGTCCTTTCCAGCTCTTTGCAGGCCATGATTGGCTCAAAGTCAGTGAGTGGCAAAGTCAGGACTAGAAACCAAGAACCCTGACTTTCCTCCCTGGACACACAAACACACAGACACTTTTGACACCCACCCAAGATCATAGTTCTTTCTACTAAACTATGACAGAAGCCTGAAGAAATGCATTTTGAATTAAAAAAAAAATAGAGTTGGACCTAAAGAAGAACTCCATGCTGAAGAAGATTGTAAAATTCTGAGATGCATTATGGAAGGGGGCTGTGAAATCACTTTTCTCTAGACATTTCTGAAAACATAATAGACCTTCATCTGACCAGGCAGTTTGAGTGAGGTATTGCCTGGAGGTGGGGATATAGATTTTATGGTATAGCAAGGTCCCTTTCAGCTCTACTAGTTTATATTTCTATCTTCCTCATATTCCTTCTATCCTGCTTATGGTTCTTTTCTTTTCAGTTGGATCTTTTGTCCCAATTTCCTTAAATTCTTGAATCAGTACAATTGAAAGGGACCGTAGGACATACACTGTTAAGAGTTGGACTGGATCTTAGAATGTCAAATGTTATAGAATGGAAGAGCTGGAAAGAATTCTACAAGTTGCCAAAATGAAAGTACTTAGCACAAAGATGAGGAAACTGAATTAGGGGATGGAACTTGCCCAATGCCACAAACTTCATTACTGGTAAAGCTAGAAAAAGAACCCAGGTTTCCTAACTCCCAGTCTGGATTCATTTTTCCCTCCTATATTCCAACTTTGTTTAGTTTCTACATTTGCCATCTGTCTTTTTTTCCTTTCAAAAAAATGAGATCTGTGTTGCATTCATAGATCTTCCCCACACCCAGACAAAACCTTCATCTCTCTATGTGTCAATTTCCCCAAAAGTATGATAAGGAATATAATATCTGCCCTTTGCCTCCCTTCTCAGATTGATACAAGATTCAATTACATGATGACCATAGAAGACCTATTGGGTTTCTTAGAGAGATGTGTAAAAATACAGAATTATTATTGTATAACTATTATTATTACTACTGCTGCTGCCACAGCTGCTCTAACTACTAACTTCCCTTTATTGTTTTCATGTTCAATGTTTCCCCAACCCCACTGTCACTTTATTTTCCTCAACTCATTCTCTTTTCATCTTTCTTGCTTCTATTCCTCCCTTGGCTTCCATTTTACGGATGATTGCAGGATGGATGTTCATTAGAGAAACTATCGGCCATTGCTGCCCATCATAGTCATCAATAGTGGTAAATCATCATCATCATCATCATCATCATCATCATCATGAACATCAACAACAACAACCATCACAACAACTTTAATTTGGCAGTTACAGTGTCATAGATATTATAGGGATGCCATTCAAAAACATTTAGGAATAGCTCATTATGTACATATCATTATACTTGGTGCTAAAGAAGGTACAAAGATAAGTAAGCTCTTGTCCTCCAGGAATTTACAATCCAGTAGAAGATATAAGGAAAGTACATAAATATAATGTAAAATAGAACACCATGAGTACATTAAAAAAATATAAGCAATGAATTCAGAGGAGAGAGTGGTCATCATTGGCTAAGAGGATCAAAGAATGCTTCACGGAGAGCAAGGTCTTCAAGGATATAAAGTATTGTTGTTACAGTTGGATATTACAAGAAGGCATGTTGGACATCCCAGCAAATTGTGGCATGAGCAGAGCAAAAGAGGTAGGAAAACTTGAGGTATATTTGGAATATGATATATAATCAGTTTGTCAGGAACAACAGAGTATATAAGACATTATTAGTATGAGAAAAGGATGGAAAGGTAGGATTGAGCCATGCTATACAGAGTGTTATATGCCAGCCTAATGAGTTTGGAATTTATTTGTTTTGCAATATGAAACACTTGACAGGTGTTGAAGATGAGGGAGATATAATCAGAGCTGTGTGTTTCTCTGGTAGCCTGTTCAGCAGAAGTTGAAATGAAAGAAATATTCAAGTCAAGAAGAGTAAACAGGAAACTATAGTAATAGTCTAGGGGAGAGATGATACATACCTGAGCTAGGGTGGGGGCAATAAATAGAGAGGATAGAGACAATGAAAGGGATATTGCTGAGACAGAAAAGACAGGACAGGGATTCAAAAAGTTATAAGATAAAGTTACATATTGTCTATTTTTCTTCTTATTTATCCTTCCTACTTAATATCACTTCTCTGAGGGTTCCTCAAGGAGCTAAGCCAAGGCATGACTTACTAGGCCCCAGTCTCTTTCAGAGAGTCTTATTCATAGATTTTTTTCCCCCAGTCAGCTACCCTCATGGCCTTCTTTCTTGCTGTCCCCATTATTATGAAGCAATGGGGCTGATTGTTCCTTATCCACTGTCTTCTCTAGCAGGAATGGGAGCACAAAGAGTTACCAAGATATCAGAACATCAAAGTCACATCAATCAATGCTCAGATCTGCTTTGCAAATCTAAGGCCAATTTTCCTCCCACTGACATTCTGAGACATCCTTATCCTGCACTTTGGGAGAAGGTCATACCTGTCGGCTGCTCAGTCTTGTCAAAGCCCAGATATAATTTGATAGAGAAAATATGCATAGGAATGATTAGCAAATGAAATGAAAGAAAAAATAAAACATAGAGGGAAATAGCATACAGAACCAAAGCTCTATAAAATACCCTATATTTCTTGGAATTCAAATAACATCTGTCAAAACACATTGAAAATCAAAAACAATAATAGAGAAAAATCCAGATGATATGTTATGAAATTTTAATATATATTAGGTCTGAGTCATCTATAAATAACACCATTTGGACATTTTCATCAAAATAATCAGATAAAGCTCACATTCCCATACTTTCTGTCAGAAAATAATTAATAACCACGAATTTCATGTACTGTATGTTAAATTTTTTTAAATCACATTTTCATAACTCTTACTTGATTTCCATGCTCTTAGTTTCCATCTTTCTCTCTCCCTCTACCCTCTTTTTATCTCTCTTCTCTTCTTTTCTTCCTCTTACTGATTCTCTCTCCCTTGTTCCTCTCTCCCTTTTCTTTCTAGTATTTCTTTGTCACATCACCTTCTCTTTTTCTCTTTATCTTTTTTCTCTCTCTTGCCTATCTTCCCTCTCCTCTGGCATTATCACTTCTCTTCCTAGTCTGTCCTTTTTTTTCTTCCTCTCCTTTCCCATAGTCTTTCTTCTCTACCTCAGCTTCTTCATTATCCATTCTACCCCTAGTAACCACCTTTGTGTCCCAACTCACTCTGTTTCCCATATCCCACTTTCTTACCTTGGAGGTGGAGTTTGCTCTCCGTGCTTTGTAGAAGGACAGAACTCACAGAGTCCAGATTGTCATAGCTGTTGCAGCCCAGAGGACCAGTGCGGGTTTCTGTTACCTAGTACAGTAACCAAGAACAACATTATGGGGTTACTCTCAGGGAGCAAGCATAGAGTCAGCCTTTGTCAAGTGACAGGGTAGGAAGGATTAATCTTTGATGGCTTCTCACTCAAACTCAGCACCTTCTTTTTCCTACTCTATATCCAGTTCACATATCACGTCCCAATCCTATACTCTTTTCCTTCTGTCACCTAATCCCTATCCATATGCAACTGATAAAAGCTCAAAAGTTTTCTGCTCTTGTAGATAGTGGCATTCTTGGGCCAGAGGATATCTATGATAGACCCTCACACTATCAAGATCCAAAGGACTGGAGAACCAATAATGGAATTTTAGGTCTCATGACATGGGAAGGGACATATTTTGAGTAGAGATACCAAATCATGGCACATCAATAACTACGCACTCTCTTAATTTATAATATTCACTTTCCCCTCTCCAGTTACTTCCCCCTCTGCTACCAAACACAGATCTAAAAAAAAAGGACCCCTTAATTTTTCTCTCCCTCCATTCGCCATTTGAATGTGAGCTTCTTATGGGAAAGGTGCTGTTTTTGTATTTATATCCTGAACACTTAACAAAACCTTGCAAATAAAGGGTGCTTAATCACCATAAGATAAACAGTTGGATTTGGTGGGATTATCAGTTGAGTTATCAGAAGGAACATTAAACTTTTCCCCTCTCTAAACACTATTCCTTTATTTCTTCTAGTTCCCATTCTCCTTAATGTTTTACAATGGAAAGATTTCTTGACTGGAGATTGAAGACTTCCTTTGTAAGAGGTCTTCCACTATAAGTGCTATAATCCTATACATGTGGGAATCCTTTGGATAGTTGTCTTTTGTATGTTTGTTTTGGTCTACCACAGGCTAAAAGTGGTGCCAGTATTATTTCCGTTGCCACCTCAGTATGTGATACTAGACAAATCACTCACCTTCTAGGCCTTCTTTTCCTTTTCTATAAAATAGGAATACTGATAAATACTTTTTTATTGCTTCAAAGGGTAATTGTAAAGAATAATAATAAAGAAAGAGTAACAAATCACTATATGAATAAAAGTGGTGACAAAAAAATCATATAATTACAATATACAATCTCACAGAATCTGTTAGGTTCCTATGCTTTGTGGTGGTGCATCCAGAACTGAACCTAATAAAGTCAATATTTTTTTACAGGGCATCACAGAGGCAAAGGCCAAGAACTTCAAGGGGCCTTAAATATCATCTTACCCACTCCTCATTCCCATTTTACCAATGAGGAAACAGAGTTAGAAAAGCTGAGGTTGCTCAAGGTCACACAAGGGAGTAAGTAGTAGAGTAAAGATTTAAATCCATGTTCTGAGACTCGAATTGCATATAGCTATACTATGTGAGTCCTCAGGTCAAAGACCCAAACTGGAATAATAAATAGTTACAGGTGGCAATGCCTTCAAGTGGTGGCAAGAGACAAGGGAAAAAAAATACAAAAAAAAAGTGTTGCAGAGATAAATGGATTCTCCACTGAGGCTTCCTACATGTAATTGCCCAGGAAACCCTGAAAGTAGTAAGCTTTTCCTTCCCAGATGCACCAGTGAGGATTATCAGCTGTCAGAGCTTCAATATCTCAATTCAGCATCCCATAGTGAGGATGTGCAGTGGGGGAAGTGTGGGGAGGGAGGGCAAGAAAAGAGACGTGGTCAGGGAGCCGTTTCATAGTCATGGAAAAAACCAGCTCTTTCAGAATTCTCACACAGTGAGAACTTCATACAGATCCCACATTTGGTAGTGAATTCTTTAACAATGGGAACCTTCCCCTCCCCAAATCTGGGTTTATGAGTATCAGAGAAATAGGCCCCTTTTCTGGCCTATTTGTTTCTCTACTCTCTTCTTCTCCTGCCCTCTCCCCTCCTCTTGTGTTCCCTCCTTTCCCCTCCTCTGCTCTCCACTCCTCTCTTCTCCTTCTTTTTCCTTCCTTCCCTTCCCTTTCTCTTCCCTCCCCTCTCTTCTCTTTCTCTTTTTTCTCTCTTTCTCTTGCTTAGTATATCCATAAGGTATCCATAGGTTACAAAGAGAGAACAGCATTTGAAGTGGCATGACCTAGGTCCCAAACATGGCATTGCTTCTTTTTCCTTTTATGTGTCTGGGTATGCCACTCACCCTCTATGAACTTGAGCTCATCTTCAAGAACAGGAGAAAGACTCAATCTCTAAAGTTCCTTTCAGGTCTAGATTTTATGAATAATCTATGAACTCTCTTCTACTCACACACACATTTTACCTTTGCGAATCTTGAGGATTTACTTTTTCCATTTGCCTACCTGCATCTGTCACCCTGGTCCCTACTCCCTCAATATCTTTGAAAAGTCTTCCAATATCTGGAAATCATTCAGTGAAAAATCAATAATATAATGATGGAGAAAAACAAAGGACAACATGCATATGCATGCATGTATGATATATGCATGTTTGTACATGTGCTTCCACATGTAAACATATGTATATATCAGAATACATTTTCACATATGAGAAACTTCGTATACATAAAAACTACACTCACCAAGTAATGCATTTTTTGCATGACAGAAGAGGGCTTTGGTTGACAAAAATACTAACCATATAGTTCACTTCAAAAATGACCTCCCTGAATTCAGAAATGCATTTTACAACAGAAACACATTTCCTATGAAGAGCAGTATTCTAATGATGGTTATGGTGTTTATATGTTATGAAAAGTCTTATATTTGAGTCCTAACTCTTAATACTTTATAGACCTATGATTATGGGAAAGTAATTTCATATCTTTGGGGCTCAGTTATAAAGCATATGTAATAATCTTTGTACCACCTATATCACAGGAAAGTTGGGAGAAAGATGACTTGCTAAATATGAAACATTACATCATTGTGTATCATTGTCCATCCCCCTATCATAGTAGTCTATGGTACTAACCAGGTCCTGAGCAATTTGGGTTAGTCCCAACTAGATCCATTTCATCCTTAAGGAGTATTAGAATATGAATCCAGTGATCTAGATTCTGGTCCTAGATAGTCCACAAACTTATTATGTGACCTTACACAAGCTCTTTCTGAGTTCCCTTTCTATCTTATAGTATGCTATGTTGTAGGGTCTATTCTTGCTATGTTTTAGATCTAACATTCAAAGTTTTATGTTCTAGAATTCTATATTCTATGTTCCCTTCCAGCTCTAGTATTGTTTGTTCTAAAGACCTTTCTAGCTCTAACATTCCATGTGCTATTTTGTAATAATCTCCCCATCCAGCCCTGAAGGTCTATGGTGCTTTGGAAGATCCACTCATCCTTGCCTTGTATGTCTATCCTATGCTCCCTCTCTCTGGGAGATGCCCCAAGTCATACCTTGATTGCCCCAGTGGAGATCTGAATCTCATGGAGTCTCCTCATTGTGCCGTCACGGTCAACAAAGTAAGAGGACGCGAGCTGGTGCAGAGCCTCCACGCTTTGGGTAGCATTCCCTGACTTCCTGTCGAGGCGGCTTTTGTCCATGTACATGGTCAAGGCCTCCTCTCCTGTGGGGGGAAAACCAGAAAAAATTACATGATTTGAAAGGCTCCCTAATTTGGGGATATTTCCAGTCACTTTTACCTGTCCATCTTGTTTCACTTAATAAGCCGCTTAGTAACCAGTGACTTTTCTCCAACTTATTCCTGTATTTTCTCTTGAAACTCAAGAGCAGAATTCGAGAGCTGTGTCCTGAAGTACTTTTAAAAGGAAAACTTTTCAGACCATGGACCAATAAGCAGGTGACCTTGGGATAATCTCTAAGTTTTTTTTTAAACTACAATATCCTATGACTTGTATGAGTCAAATAAGTAGGGAGAAATGGAGAAAACACAGGCCCTAGAATCAGATAAGTTGAATTTGCGTTCCTGCCATGCAACTCACTTTATATGGCCTTAGCTGAACTTCTTCTCTTTTTTTTCTCTCAGTTTCTTCTTTTGTAAAATAAGTTATTTGGGCTAGATGGACCCTGAGATTCCTTCCTACTCTAGGTCTATGAATCTATGATCTAATATCTCACCCACTTCTATGTTTCTCTTAAAGATTCCAGATTGACTGTGTGACATTAGTCAAGTTATCTATCTTTGTCTCCCTTTCAGGACCTAGTCTTGGGGCCATGTACATAGCAAGTAGTCTAAATGTTCTTTGACATTTTCTAGTTTGTCAGTCAATAAATATTTACTAAGCACCTACTATGTACCAAGAGTTGTGCTAATCACAAGGGATTAAAAAAAAAGGCAACAGATAGGCCCAGCCCTCAAGGAGCTCACATTCTGATAAGGGAGACAACAAGCAAACAAATATCTACAAACAAACTATATAAAGAATATGTAGGAAATTATTAAGAGAGAGGAGGCACTACAATTAAAAAAAAGGTTGGAAAAGACCTCCTGTAGAGGACTGGATTTCAGTTGGGACTTAAAGGAAGTCAAGGAAGCCAGTAGGCAGATATGAGAAGGTAAAAGTATTCCAGGCATGGCAGACAACCAGAGAAAATGCCTAGAGCTGAGAGGAGTGTTTTATTTGTGGAACATCAATACCACCGGACTGAAGAGTATATCATGGAGAGTAAGGTGTGTGAGAAGTGATCTCTCAGAAGTGAAGCCTCCTTAAAGGGTTAATAGTCCTTATTAATAGTTCTCACAAAGGGCAGTAATTAGGAGATCACTGGTCATTTGGAAAGAGCTGTCTCAGTTAAATGAGAAGGTCAGAAGCCAGATAGTAAGAGGTTAGGAAGAGAGTGAGAGGAGAGAAATTGAAGGCACCTGTTGTAGATGTGGGTTGTGGAGACACTATTCTCTCCTGGTTCTCCTACTACCTATCAGACTGTTCCTTCTCAGTCTTTCTTGATAGTTACACATCTAGGCCACACTCACAAAAACGCAGGCACCTCCCCAAGGTTACAGCCCTTGGGGACTAGCTGACTAGGTGATCTCATCAGAAGATTCTACAATAAACATATGGCTGTACTGTATATATCTTGTATGTACCTAGTTATTCACATGTTAGTTGTATTTTTGAAACACACTTCCTTCTGACCTTGTCAAACCCCACCCCTTCAGACCCTGTTTTTTTTTTAAAGCACATAGAAGAATAGCCTTACCCCCAACCTAAACTGGTTACCCTTGCAAAACTTCCCACCTTTCTGTTGCTGAGGAAGATTTCTGTGAATAGATTGTGACCCCTGAAGCCCAGTCAATGGGATAAGGGGGTAGGAGGTGAGGGAGGAGGAACTCGCGTTATGCCTTACTTTCTATAACCAACTTGTACTCCCTGGCTGGAGCCATTAGTGTGGTGAGGGGAGGTACCCTTTCTCATGAGAAAGCAATAAACCCCTTTCTGCTTTCAAGGTATCTAAGTCTTTGTCTTGATTTTGAGTAGTGGTCTCTGTCCCACACAGGTGTAAGAAGACTGGAAAGATAAGAGGAGGCTAGGTTATGAAGAGTTTTGATGGCCAAACTGGATTTTGTATTTAATTGTAGAGGTGATAAGCCACTAGAGTTTATTAAACCAGTTTACAGTCAGACCTGCACGTCATGAAAATCACTTTGGTGGTTAAATGGAGGATGGATTGGGGTGGGGAAAGACTTGAGGTAGGCAGGAACACCAACAGGCTACTGAAACAGTCCAGGTGTGATGTGATGAGGATCTGCACCAGAGTGATTGCAGCATCAGGGGAGATAAAGGGGCATATTTGAAAGAAATTACAAAGATCAAATCAATAGGACTTGGCAACAGATTGGATTGGGGAGAATATGAGAAAGATAGTGAGGAGGTGAGGCCAGGATAACTAGATTTGAATATCATCAGCATAGAGATGATAAATCAAATTCAAGGGAGCTGATGAGATCACCAAATGAAATAATATATAAGTAAAGGAAAAGATGGCCCAAGGCAGAACTCTATGGAACACCTATGGTTAGAGGGAGGGATCTGAATGAGAATCCAGTAAAGACAATTAAAAAGGAGCATTTCAATAGGTAGGAGGACAACCAGGAGAGGGTGGTGTCCTGAAAACCCAGAGAGAAGAGAGTATCAAAGAGGAGAGGGAGATCAAAAGTGTCAAATGTGACAAATTGAGGAGAATGAGAATCGAGAAAAAAATGGTGGATTTAACAATTAAGAAATCATTGGTAACTTTGTAAAGAGTGGTTTTGATGGTATGATAAGGCTGTATGATGCTACTAGCTATATGACTTTGAACAAATCAGTTCACCTAAGCCTCAGTATCCTCATTCGTAAAATGAAGACTTTTTAAGACCTATGTCATAGGCTTACAGTGAGTCTCAAATGAGGTAATATATGAAGTGCTATGTAAATGTCAACTATTATTGTTGTTTCATGGAATGTCCACAGGACTATAGATTCAGAGCTGTAAGGAAACTTATAACTCACCTGGCATGACATCTTTATTTAAAATAGTGACATCAATCACTCCTTGTACTTTATAGATTACATGATTCTTGTGAGGAAAACACTTTCAAGCACTATAGACATTGGAAGTTTAATTACTATAACTAATGACTAGAAAGTCAGGATTAGGAAAAGGAAGTTGCGAGGGTGGTGGAGGAAGGCAAGGGAAGAGGGGAAGCTGGCAGGGAACCAGGGTTCCCTCTGGACTTGGAGCTGTTAGAAGCTGAGCTTAGATCAGGAGGGGTTAATAGGCTTCTTGCTGCGTTATTAAGACTTGATTTCCTGTTTATTAAGATGATGTTCTGTTCAAAGTTGTCTTCCCTTTTGGGTATTCCTACAAATTACGTCACTGCTTCACAGATTCCCTTCCTGAGCTTTCACGGCCTCCAAGTGACTTTGTACCAAGCTCCCTGCCCGCTCCACTTCCCAACAAGGGTGTGAATGGCTCTGCTAAGGTCTGGGGGCAAAGAGGAGTCACTGGCTTGAGGGGAGTCTGACTGCTTTACACCCAGATTAATAGTAAGCCATTCATTGCTTACAGATGTGGGTTAGAGATGGCAGGGCTGCCTGCATCTCTCTGTCCTTCCCCACAGTGTCCTCCTCTTTTCTCCTCAGCCAAGGGGAGGGCTGATGAACATGGGGATTCTAATGAAAGCTTACACATAGCAGCTCTCCTGAGCTCCTGTGCTGCTCTGTTTTCCAAAGGCAGGGTCTTCAGAGAGGTTAGGGAAATGAGAGCCACTATGAGACAAGGAATGAGAAAAAGCAAGGAGCGACTCCAAACTATGGGAAAGAGAGAGCTAAACAGGCTCTTATTCCAGCTGTACTGCCTTCCTCTGGATGATCTTGGGTATCACCCTCAAAAACCTCACCAGTAAAAGTGAGGGAGTTTGCCTAAATGATCTCTATGGTCCTTCTCATCTCTGATAAATTATGTTCTGAGGTTTCACCTCACAGGGGCTGTATGGGGCAGGGTTGTCCAGAGGAAAGGGCTATGTTCATTTTAAACAACCTAGAAATGGGAGATGTTTTTGTTATTCAACCAATGAATCTATCCATAAGCTGCAAAGCACCTACTATGTGCCAACCAGGCAAAGGGAATCCAAATAAAAAGAATGAAACAATCATTTTTCACAAGGAGTTTACATTTTTATGGAGAAGACAATGTGTACATATAAAAGTACATACAAAAATACATAATAGAGACATTTGGAGCATTCTAAAGTCTTAGTGTAGTTTTAAGGATTAATAACTTCATAGGTATAAATGCTATATCCTTGCAAAAAGAACATTTGAGAGATTACTTATTAATTTTTTTGAAGATAAGTTTCTTATTCAAATTCAATATAATGAAAAGTTTGTGCAATACATCACTCTAGTTGATTTTCTAACTTTGTAAAAATTTTCATCACCAGCTGTTTCTCAGTAACTGACAGGACTATGTTCCTATTACTGGCCTTAAAATCATCCAGAGAAGAAAGTTTTGATGCCTACATGACAGTTTTGATGGACCCTCATAAGAAAAAGAAAATCTAATGGAGATAGATCTGGTTAATTTTTAAAATTTTATTAATTTATTTTGATTTATCAACAATCACTTCCATATGCTTTTGAGTTGAAAATATTTCTCCCCCTTTTTCCCCCCCACACTCCCCAAGATGGTGCACAAGATGGTGCTTTACATTTACATACCCATTAAACATATTTTCACATTAGTGAAGTTGTAAGTAAAAATTAAAACTAATAGGAGGAACCATCAGAAAGATGAAACAAAACTCAACAGAAGGTAAAAATAAGTGATAACGATTCAACTTCCATAGTTCTTTCTTTGGACATGGGCAGCATTTTCAATTCCGAGGCCTCTGGAGAAGTCTTAGATCCTCAAAATGCTGAGAAGAGTTCAGTTTAACAATCTTAGTCATTGTATAACATGGCTGTTATGGTGTACAAAGTCCTCTTGGTTCTGCTCACTTCACTCAGACCATATAAGTCTTTCCAGGTTTTTCTGAAGTCAGCCTGTTCGTCATTTGTTATAGCACATTAGTATTCCATTACATTCATATACCACAACTTGCTCATCCATTCCCCAATTGATGGGCATCCTCTCAATTTCCAATTCTTTCCCACCACAAAAAGAGCTGCTATGAATATGTTTGTGCATGTGGGTCCTTTTCCCATTTGTATGTTCTCTTTGGGATATAACCCTAGAAGTGCTGTTGTCGGATCAAAGGGTATGCACATTTTTGTAGCCCTTGGGGCATAGTTTCAAATTGTTCTCCAAAATGGTTGGATCATTTCACAACTCCACCGACAATGTATTAGTGTTCCAGTTTTCCCACATCTTCTCCAACATTTATTATTTTCCTGTTTTGTCATGTTGGCCAATCTGATAGGTATGATGTGATACCTCAGAGTTGTTTTGATTTGCATTTCTCTAATCAATAATGATTTAGAGTATCTTTTCATATGACTATAGATGGCTTTAATTTCTTCATCTGAGAACTGTCTGTTCATATCTTTTGACCATTTATCAATTGGGGAATGGCTTGTATTCTTATAAATTTGTCTTAATTCTGTATATATTTTAGAAATGAGGCCTTTATTCGAGAGACTGGTTGTAAAAATTCTTTCCCAATTTTCTACCTTCCTTCTAATCTTAGTTGCATTGGCTTTGTTTGTGCAAAAACTTTTCAATTTCATGTAATCAAAATGATCCATTTTGCTTTTCATAATGTTCTCTATCTCCTGTTTGGTCATGAATTCTTCTGTTCTCCATAGATCTGATAGATAAACTATTCCTTGTTCTCCCAGTTTACTTATGGTATCAGCCTTTATATCTAAGTCCTGAACCCATTTTGACTTTATTTTGGTATATGGTGTGAGATTTGGGTCTATGCCTAGTTTCTGCCATACTCTTTTCCAGTTTTCCCAGCAGTTTTTTTCAAAGAGTGGGTTCTTATCCCAGAAGCTGGGGTCTTTGGGTTTATCAAATAATAGATTACTATAGTCATTGACTACTGTGTCTTGCATATTTAACCTATTCCACTGATCCATCTCCCTATTTCTTAGCCAGTACCAAGAAGTTTTGATGATTGCTGCTTTATCATACAATTTAAGATCTGGAATTGCTAGGCCACCTTCCCCTGCATTTCTTTTCATTAGTTCCTTTGGATAGATCTGGTTGTTGAGGTGTCCAAGCAAGAAGACCTACTCTACCAATCCACTATTCTGAAAAAATGTCATTCAGAAGCTGTTGGATAGCAGTGATAACAGAGTGTCTCATCTCATTAAAATTAAAAAATATATATATTATTTAAAACTAAATAAGTAAAAAATAAGTAAATAAGTAAAAAGAAATTTAAATAATTAAACTTTCAAACTTTTTTTATAATTTGTAACATATTCTTCAAGCTATTATAGTTTAAATATATATGGGATAACATATGTGTGTATGTATACATTGTTGTTACTTTATTAATATTATTCTGATCTTTTTTCAACATAATCCAAATAGAACCAATCCTAGGATAAATTACTACTCTGCTATTGATGAAGATGATGATGATGATGATGATGATGATGATGATGGTGCTGCTGCTGCTGGTGGTGGTTATTAGGCTGTTACTACTGATGTTCAGCTTTAATGTTCTATTTTTCTCTAATCAATATGAGTGCTCTTATTTTAGTACCAGCTCTCTCCTAGAAGGCTCTACATGTTTGATGTATGAATTACTTAAATTTTAGAAGAGTTAAATTTGCAAGTGACCCAAGGGAAATGTAAAAGTACATGGTGACTACATGCCAATTGTTCTGTGTTACCAAGAATGCCTTGTGCAGAAACAGTGCAGAAGACAGCAACAAGGACATGTAAGTCCCATCAAAGAGACAACTTGGTCACATTGTGGCAATAAAGGATCACATATGGACAACCCAAGTGTGGTATGGCTATCCATGAACACTGAAAGAGCCAGAAGGAAGCTCCCAGCATTTTGGCCAGATCTTATACAAGAATTTGGAGCAGGAAAAAATTAGTGGTCATCTAGTTAAACCCCTGCATTTTATAGATAAGGAAACTGAGGCCCATTGAGATAAAGTGACCTTTCCAAGGCCACACAGATAATAAGTGGTACAGTCAAGTCAAACTTAGGTTCTATAATTCCAAGTGTTCTGTCCACAACACCACAGTGCCATTGCTAAGGACATAGACAAAATTTCCAACAGAATAAGAGGACTTGGATGAGTTCCAATATGTGCTACAGTACTGGGAAGACACATACCAATAAGGGGGAGACAAAGGGAAGGGAATAAACATTTATATAGCACCTACTATATGTCAGGTACTATGCTAAGTGATTTTTCATAAATATTATCTCTTTTGATCCTTACAACAATTCTGTGAGATAGGTGCTGTTATTATCTCTATTTTACAGTTGAGAAAACTGAGGCAAATAGAGGTTAAGTGAAATATCCAGGGTCACAAATCTAGTAAGTATCTGAGACTGGATTTGAACTCAGTTCTTCCTGACTCCAGGTTCACCACTGTATCCCACTACATCAAAAGATGTCTCGATAAAGTGACAGATCCAATAAAATATAAGAATTTTTCGATTGTCCTCCTTCCTGCCCTCTTCTTTTCTCTTTCCAACTCTGAGACTACTTTCTTTCCTTCTTCCTATTTCCCATTTCTCCTTTGGTGTCATCTCATCCAAATCTAAGTCTATGACCCTGTGATCCTCCATCCCTCCCCCTATGAACTGAGTGTGCACTTAAGTCTCATTGTCCAACATTGGCTCTCACCATAAAGCTTTGCATATTTTAAAATGTTGTGCTGTAAGAACAGAAGCAGAACAAGGCACTGTGAATAATTCACCACTTTGCCTCACTGAAATTAAAAATATATTTCACTGCAAAAGGTCTTCATTACTTGGAATTTCTAGGGACATGGGAGGAAAATAACTTCCAATGGGGAAATTCAATTTGCCCACTGACATCTTAAGATTTCAATGATGAGCTGAAGCAAACCTGAGGTGGGAGGAATACATCATTGTCAGAGAAATTGTGCCTCCTACATATTTATTTCTGTTCTTGGGGGTAATGATAGCTCACATTTTTATATTGCTTTACAATAAAAAAGAAAAAGCTTTCCCTACAACAGTCCTGTGAAATTTGCTCCATGTATTATTTCCCATTTTAAAGATAAAGCAACTGAGTCTGGGAGATGTGACTCTCACAAGTGGCAAAGCCATACTTGAAGTAATCCAGGTCAGTATTCTATGCACCACAACAAAACTTTCCATCATGAGCCACAAGATAAAGTAAAGAACAATGGACTTGAAGTCAGAAGACTTGGGCTTGAGATCTGGCTCTTCCACTAACTCAGTGGATGACCTTGTACATGTCAATTACCCTCTCTGAACCTAATTTTCCTTATCTCTAAAATGGACAGATTAATTTCTGCACTGCATACCTCAACAAATGAAAGTCAAGTCTCGATTTCATCATATGTACAATGAGAGGAATTTGGACTAGCTAACTCTAATGATCCTTCCAACTCAAAATCCCTTTATTTTGTAATCATGAAAAAAGTCCTGAACTAGACAAGAAACTTAGATTTTAATTTTGACTTTTCTACTAAATCATTCTGTGACCATGGATATGTCATTTTCCCTTTCTAGGCTTCTGTCTTTTCATGTGCAAAATGAAAAGATAAGACTTAGTGATTTCCAAACTCCCTTTTACATTCAAATCCCATAGTCCTATAAGCTTATGAGATAATGTATATAAAACATTCTGCAAATCATAAAGCCCATCCAAAAGGGATTCACTAACTTCCAAAGTCCTTATCCTGGCATTCAAAGACCCTCATGATATAGTCTCAACCTACTTTACAAATCTAATCACTCACTATTCTCCTCCTCTCATACTCTGTTCCCTCTTCCCAAAATACAACGTAGCACATAGTTGTGTGCTAGAATTGTGAGAGGAGAGCAAACATTCTTTTTCCCAGACTTCCTCCCACACATACACACCAATTTTAATACTTTGGTAAAATGAATAGGAGCTAATTTTATGAAAGGAACTCCTCACGACTTTACCATATGACATGCCATAAGTTACTTTTATTCTTTGAACCTCTTTTTTCTTATTTATAGTCTTTAAGTTACCTTTCATCTCCAACAATTTAAGGCCTATGTTCTAACATTCTATATTTCTAGGTCTCTTCTAACTTTCTATGTTCTAATGTTTTGTATTCTAAGTCCTAACAAGCCTATGTTATAAGGTTTCTTCCCACTTTAACATTCTATGAGTCTAAGCTGTTGTCTTCAAAAATAGATGACAAAAGACTAAACTGAACTAATTCATGTCCCATGGGTCTACATTTTCAGGTTAGGTCATTTAACTACTCACCATTTTGTATTGTTAATCACCAGATGGGACATTCTGAACTGTCTCTTCCAAGAGGTCCCAAAATATCCCATTGATCCCCTACTTTCTGGACTTAGATTAAGGCCAGAACTGAACCCAGTCAACCACCAACCTACCTCCCAAAGTGGCAGAGATGAGGATGTGGGTGCCGTACTTTTTGATGATGGTATCAATGAATTGCTGAGTTGTGGGTCTCCTGCCCAGGAGTCGGATGCTTCTCTGAAACTCAGGCATGAGGGGCACTGGATTACGGAGCAGATCTCGCCGCTCAATGGCTGTATTCCTCACCTTCCAACGGGCAAACTCCCTGTATGTTTGGTAATAAGGACAGAAAAATAGCAGATGGGTTACAGAGACAGAATTTAAATTGGAGGGGACTTCAGAAGCAGTGTAATCCAGTTAATAGCTGAAGAAAAATATCTTCTATGGTATCCCCCAAAAGTAGACATTAAGACTTTACTAGATGATGTCTAGTAAGAGGAAAGCTACCAGCTCTCTCATCAATGAATTCCACTTTTGGAGAAGTTCTAAATATTAAGAAGTTGATCATTCCATCATGAATAAATTTCCTTTCTGTATCTTCTTTCCATTGCGCCTTGTTCTGCCCTCTGGGGTCAAACAGAACAAGCCTAATTTCTCTTCAAAAACTTGAAGATAGCTTTTGTTTCCCAGCTATTATATTCTCTGGTTTAAACATCCCCACTTATTTCAGTTCAAGTTCTTCATCTGATTCTTCAGCGGCTTCCCTATCCTTTCATCTTCAATTACATGATCTCTACCTTATTAATGTCCTTTTTTGAAATGTGGTACTCAGAAATGAACACAATAGGCTGGTTACAGTCTGACTAGGGACTGGTATACTAGAGTTAATATTTCTATCTCTCATTTAATGCAACCTGAGATTTTATTGGATTTTTTTCCCTGCTATATCATACCACTGATGAACCAAAAATATTGGCTGATGTTGAACCTGCAGACAATGAAAGCTTCCAGCTCTTTTTTTCAGGTGAGGTTGGCTTTTAAAATTCAACTTTAAAACCTTACATTGGTCTCTATTAAACAGCATCTTATTAAATTCAGGCCAAATTTCTTATCTATCAAGATCTTTTGCATGCTGATTATGTCATCCAATGTGTAAGCTATTCCTTCTAGCTTTGCGCCATTGAAATATTTGATAAATATCCTATTATTATTTTTGTTTAGGTCATTAATAAAAATGTTAAACACCACAGAGCCAAACACAGATCCCTGGGGCATTATACTAGAGATATATTTCCAAGTTGACATTGAATCCAAATCCATCTAACTTAACCTCTCCTAGCTCATATTTCTATAATTGCTTAATAGCTTAATAACATTAATGACTTTGTCACCAGGTTAGATTAAACCTAGATAAACCATATCTACAATAATCCACTTCCCTACCAGCTTACTAATCCTGTAAAAAGATGAAATATGGTTAGTCTGGCATGTCTTGTTCTTAAGAAAGCAACTCTGGCTTTTTGTGATGATCATTTGCTTCCTGTGGCAACAGAGTTTTAAGACTAAGTTAGAAGGATATATGAAGTTGGAAAACTTAGGTTCAAATGCTGTCTACTTGTATGACCTTAAGTAAGTCCCTTTATCTCTCTAGGATTCAAGTTTTTCATCTGTAAAATGAAGACGATGGACTACATTAAGTGACCTCTTAGTTCCCCTCTAGCTCTCTTAAACTGTGATCCTGGATATTCACTAGAAATCCCTCTAATCACACACATTCTAAAATTTTGCCACTGGACTATGCTTCATAATTCCTTTATTTTCTGTATATTAAAAATATTGCTGCTATTATTATCTCTGCATAGCTGTATTGTAATACACATGCACACACATTCACACACACACATTCCTAAAGTGACTCTGTCTTACATGTTGTTTTTCTGATCCTATTCTACTCTCCATCTCCAAGCTCAACCAATACTCCTGGACAAAGACAAGATTCAAAGGAAATTATAACAATAATGATATAATATGTGTCCTTCAGCAAGTCACTTAATTCTAAGCTTCAATTTCCTCCTGTGTAAAATGAATGGGATAGACTAGAAAATATCTATGGTTCTATAGCCTTCCATAATCTAAAAATCTATTTTCTAAGTACCTGACAGGTTAATATTTTATTTGGATCCACAGATCTCAAAGCCCTTTGACAGAAAAGCTGTGGTTGATTTTGGGAAAGAAAAACAACATATAGGCTATGAAGATGAAAATCTGAGTGTTTTATTCCAGTCTTCTAGAGTGATGAGGGGTAGAGCTTTGGGCCTTGGGCTCAAACCAATAGATCCCAGACCTAGAATCATTCAGGCATATGTTGATATTTCTGACCCTTCCTTTTAGTTCTTTTGTTCTCAATAATGTTTCAACCATTTGTCACTTACTGAGCACCCTGTATACTCTGGCCTTCTATTTGGCAGTGTGGGTGATTGAAGGACGAGGTCACAATGTGTAACAGAAAGAATGTGGAGTTTGAACTCAAGAAAATGTGCTTCAACTCTGGTTCTGACTGTGACTAGATGTATAATCTTGGGTAAGTCATTTCCCTTTCCTGTTCCTTGGATTGATCCTTTGGAAAATGAAAGTATGGGCTAGATGATTTTTTTTCAAATTATTTCAAATTATTCTGTGATTCTATGAATAAGTCATTATAATTCAAGGAGTTTTCTACCTATTTATAGTAGAGGATGGGGGACAGAAACAAAGGACAAATATAAATATCCTACAAAGTAGATTATAAAAGTACAAGATATAAAAAGAAATTGCTTATAACTCATGGGTGTGGGGAAGGATGCCTTATGACTGTGTGGAAGACTTTATGAATGTGGTGACATTAGAAATGAGCCTTGAAAGAAGATTAAGATTTCAACAGGTAGGGATGGTGGACCAGGGAGGACATTCAAGGCACAGGTAATGACATGAATACAGGCACAGAAATGAGAACGCAAGGAGTGCATTCAGGGAATGTCAAGTCATCCAAGCTTGGCTAATTCAGTGTGAGTGAATAGGAGTAGTGGGAGAAATGGATGGAAAGCACATTGGAACCAGATCCTTAAATGCCCATATTTCTCCGAACATTAATCCCTCATGAATGCTGGCAATCAGAAAACATCTGTGCCCAATGAGGCTCAGAAATAGGAGAGGGAGAATATGTAACCTCACACTAAATAGAAATTGAGCATTTTCTAGTTTTCTTTAAATGACTTTCTCCCTTCTCCCCATGAACAACCTCTGCCCCTCAAGAAGGAGCTCAGTGTTCTGGCTTGCCTGAGATCCATTCTCAGAGCTTCCTGGCAGAAGCAGACAACTAGAAATTCTACTAAGTCAAATTTGAAGAATAATAAGAGACAAGGTTTAAGTTTAAAAAAGAGTCCATCTCTGCATTTGTGTCTGTCTCTTCCTCTGTCTCTCTTGCTATTTGGCATCTCTGGCTGTCTTTCTATTTCTCTTTCTCTTTCTTGGTCTCTCAGCCTCACTTTGTCTCAATTTGTTTCTGTGCCTCTGTGCCTGTCTTTGTGTCACTGTCTCTGTCTGTTCCCATCTCCCCTATCTACATCTGGCTCTGTTTCTCCATCTGTAGCTTGTGTCTCTTTCTGTTTGTCTCTCTGTCTCTTTCTCTTCTTCCCTTCCCCCACCATGAGACAGCTGAGAGAAATAGAGGAAGGGGCAGGAAGGGAGAGTGAAGGTGGGAAATAAGGTCAGGAATATATTCTTGTAATCTATTGCTGGAAAGGAGCCCTTCCTGGTTGAAGGGAAACCTTTCCTGAATACAGTAGAAAACGAAAGTTGTCTCTAAGCCTCGGAATGTGTGATCTTCATCTAAATCTTTCCTCAACCTATCTAAATCAAATCCATCATTCAAGGTTCAGCTCAAATCTTGCCTCCTGCATGAAACCTTCACTAATCTCCAAAGACAAATAATTTCACTCCTCTGAAATCCTATATGATTTTATTATTTGTATGACATGTTTGCTTCATATTACTCACTGTCTTGAATGGTACTTGTTGTTTTTATTATCATTAATAAAAAATATTCCTAATGATAACTTGTATTTGTATAATGCTTTATGTTAAAAATGCATTCACAGTTCTGATGTCATTTGATCATCATATGAAGCCAGTAACAAAGGAGAGCCTAATATAGATGGAAGCTATTGAATATTAGTTTCTAGATGCTGACTGTGGCATGGAGCAAGTCATTTCCCCTTTCAGGGTCTCAGCTTCATCATTTATAAAGTAGAAATCAAAATCTTTGCCCAATCTCCCTCACTTGGCTGTTCTGAATGTCAACAAAAATGTATATGAAAAATGCTTTGTCACTATATGATGCTAGAGAGTTACAAAATAGCATTACACAGTGAGAGGTCTGCATTGCTGCCCCTCATCTGACAGGGGAACACTCAGATTGTGGATGAGTAACTCAAGAGCGAGAAGACAGTTGACAGCTTTGACAATAGTTGCTTCAACACTCACTTCCTACAGTTCACCAGCCAACAGCAGCAAGGCCTGCCATCTGTGCAACCTCCCCAAAGCAAGAATAATTAATTCCTAGAAAACAACTACAGACTTTCCCACAAGCTATTGCCTGACATTCAGAGTCCTCCCAGAGACAAGCAAAGAAGGCTGGGCCGCCAATCAAGGGAATGGCCTAAGCTGCAGGCTAGGAAAATAACTGACAATTACTTTCTCCTTCCAATGGGGTTCATTAGGACAAAGGGGAAGGAGTAGGGCCAGGTCTTTCACTTAGCATCCTGCCCTTCTTTTCTTCTTCTAAAGTCTCGAAATCTAATACTCTTTGCTTTACCATTCTATATTTTAAGGTCCATCCCTAATATTTTTCTGTTTTATTTTTGAAGTATAGGCATTCTATATTCTAACATTCTGGGTTCTAATATTCTATGTTTTAAGAGTCCTTCCAATCCTAACCTTATATGTTTTAATATTTTGTGTTCTAAGACCCATTCAAACTTTGAAAATATATACTCTATAATTGTATACAATGAACCATATTCAATAAATATTTGATTGGTTATAGTCTTCACAGACCCTGAATTTAGTAGAACAAAACTTTAGCCCATAACTTTTTTTTTAACTTTTGGCTCTACAAATCTGAGAAGAAAGCCATGCAAGTCCTCATAAAATTTGGAACTATTGATTCATTTTTTGCCTCTGGAATTTTATAGACATGGAAGTTCCCTTTGGAGGACAAAAGGATTCTAGAGATTGCTTAGACTACATTAAGACAATTGTACTCAATTCACCATCTCAGGAGTAATGGGTAGCTAATTAGTGAGAGATTTAAAAGAAAGAGGAAGGAGAAAAAGAGAAAAGGAGGAGGAGGAAAAGGAGAAGGAAGAGGAAGAAGAAGAAGAAGAAGAAGAAGAAGAAGAAGAAGAGGAGGAGGAGGAGGAGGAGGAGGAGGAGGAGGAGGAGGAGGAGGAGGAGGAGGAGGAGAACAAGAAGCATCTTAATAGCAATGGTTGATGGCAGCATTAAGTTGGAAAGATAGAGATTATAGTCTAGAGCGAACAATTTAAGGTAAAAGGCAATGGGTGCAGAAGACCTGAGCTAGATTCCTATCTCTTTGGAGAAGAGATTAAATTCCTTATCCATAAATGAAAATGATAATACATAAACTGCTATCTATTTGCTTCACAGGATTGTTGTGAAGAAAACACTTTGTGCACCTTCAAAATTACTATCTAAATATGAATTATTAGCCTGTTCAACTTTTGCCATAAAATTCATTAGTAATGACTCCTCAGGACTCCCTCCACTTACTAACACAATCAATATAAGAGTTAGGGAGGCAGTGTGGTGTAGTAAATTGATCCTGGATCTGGAGCCAGTGGACTGAAGTGTTATTAACCAGCTCTGATCTCGGTAGAGACATTTAACCTCTCTGGGCCCCTAATTCTTCATCTTTATTATGTTAAATGAGACCAGCCAATAATATGGCCTCTAGGTTCCACTCCAGCATTAGGTCCTATGAAGCATAACTGTTGAAATTGGGTTGGGGTAGAAAGATGTAAAACTGGGGATCAATCACTCTCTTCTGATTGAACTAGATTGAAAATGCCTTAAAAGTAGAGAATTGAGCCTTAAACAGCAAAGCAGCCCAGCTTTTTAAGCAAACAGACAAGAACTTAAGCATGCTGATCCCTTGGGAGGCTACAGGCTCACTCCAGGGAGACTACCATTGCTGAGACTTTTTCCGAATCCTCAGGGAGAATTAGAACCCAAAGCCAGTTTAGGAACCACAAAAGAAAATCAAATTTTATATCCACACTCCATTTCTGACCTCAAATGTTATGAAGCAATCTTATTTCTCACCTTTCTAGGCACAGCACCCATTTACTAACCACAACTGGCATATATATAGCTCCCCCATCTCGCATAGTTTGTGAAGTTCATCATGAGTATGCTATATCATTTGAGCACGACAAACTGAGGTAGTAAATGCACCATAGTGCCCAAATTATAAATGAGGAACTGAAGTTCAAAGAGGTTAAGGTCTTATTTATCATTGCTGTGATAAGGGTGATTAGGGAAACCCCAGATCCACTTTAATTCCCTAGCCAACTTGAGAATGCAGGGTATGGAACTTGCTTAGAAAAGCAGCTAATATGGAAATGAATGTGTGCCCTTCCCGCTTCCAGAGAAAACATAAGGAACTACTCTGGTTAGTCTTTAGGGAATGGGGAATGCCTCCTGATTATTAGACTGAGATGCAGGAGAATGGACTCTTGCTATAGGGGGTATACCTAATGTGGTCTATAAGAATAAACTGTGAAATGGTGTATTTCTATTCTCTCTGTCCCAGTATACAGGGTACGTAGGTGGCATAGTGGATAGATCACCAGCCCTGGAATCAAGAGGTCCTGAGTTCAAATCTGGTCTCAAATGCTAGCTGTGTGACCCTGAGCAAGTCACTTAACTTTGCTCAGTTTTCCCATCTGTAAAATGAGCTGGAGAAGGAAATGGAAAACCATTCCAGTATCTTTGCCAAGAAAATCCCAAATAAGGTCACAGAGAGGTGGGCATAACTGAAATGACTCAACAACAGCCACACCCCATTATACAGCAGGGGCTAGCTAGAATTTCTTTCTCTCTCTGCCCCAGGAACAGAAAATAGTGACTTACAGAAGAAGCAGATAAGGAGCAGCCTATGCAGTCTAAGGCAAATTGGCTAGGGAAACAGAGGAAGACTTTTCAAAGCCTCCCCTTACTCCATGGATTCTGGCCTTCCGTCTTCCCCCACTAGGTGCCAGAAAATTTTTTAAAAGTTGAAAAAGAATAGAGGTACAAGGCATTCCTCAGTTCACTCTTATGGAACAGAGAGGGAACAGCTTGATTAGAACAGTGCAATAGGAAAAGCACTGAATGTGGAGTCAGAGGATTTGTTTTTCAAGTTTCTGTAGTTCTGAAGCTCTGCTACTTACAGTCAGTGTGACTTTAGGGGAATCATTTGGCCTCTCGAGGTCACAGTTTCCTCATTTGTCTTACGAGAGGGCTAGAGTAAATGGCTTCTGAGTCTTATCCAGTATGATAATCTATGATAAATTTTGGCTCTAAATTTATGACCCTCTCCTCCAAGACAGACCACCTCTCCTATTTTCTGTATTTTACCATTTACAGAGCACTTTCTTCATAATAGCCAGATAAGACATAAAGCACAAATTTTATTATCCCTGTTTTGCAGCTGAGGACTTAAACTCAAAGAGGTGAATCAGCATCAACAAGCACTTATTTAATGCTTACAGTGTGCCTGGGAGTATGCTAAATTCTGACAGTTTGAGCAACGATAGTATCAATGGAATAATCCTCCCAACAGGTCTTCTTTAAAGAAAAAAAAATACCTATTTGGCTATAGATTTAATATCGTGTGTTTATGTGTGTGTGTGTGTGTGTGTGAGTGTGTGTGTGTGTGTGTGTGTGTGTGCGCGTGTGTGTGCATGCACGCACACTGTATTTTGCCTAGATCTGTGATTTCACAGGTCCTGGGAAATCCCAGGAACGAAACTCCTTCTACCAATGCAAGCCAACATATGACAGTGTCTTAAAAAGTTGCCTAGAGCAGAAAGAGAGTAAATGGCTTATCTAGTGCCACACTGCCAATATATGTCAGAAGTGGGAATTGAATCCAGGAATTCCTGACTGAGTTAATTTTCTATATACACTATGCCATAGCTGCCTTTCTTGTTTCGGTTTATTTGTATTAACACTCAATCATGTGATAATGATGTCTCATCTACTCACTACTATTAAATATTGGCCCAAGAACAGCCTGTGCATCTATTGTCAAGGGGAGGTGCAGCCAAAATGGTGGAGTGTGAGTTTGCACACCAGACTGAGTTCTGATTAGGAAAGCCAAGAAAGAGTCACCACAAGTAATTTTTCAAGCCCAGGGCAGCATAGAGAGAAAGGTCTGGCCAGGAGCACATGCAGCAGCCATGGAGGCAGCAGTGGTAGCAGTGTGGAACATTCTAATACCTTCGGAGTATAACGGAGCTGAGAGTAAAAAACAGGACTGGAAGCACAGGGCAGAAAAAGATCCCATGGGACTTCTGAACCAATCCTGGGAACAAGAATAGGTGACAAGTGATAGCTGTATGACACATTACCCCAGTTCAGTGTCACAATTCCTAGGGAGAGAGCACTGGTTGCAGTCATAATCAAGAAGAGCTCTAATTATACAGAACAAGGAGCAAGTTCCAAAACCTTAGCTATGTGGTTCTGAGCCCAAAGGCAGAGGTGGGAATCATTTCTAACTTTTAGCCCATACATAAGTCTGCAGTGGAGTAACCAGGACAGGAAAGCAAGACCAAAGGGGATTTAAGCATTTCAGTCACTCTAAACCTACATAATTTCCCAGCAGGGAAACAGTGATGGAGTCCAACAGCAGTCTACCAAAATCAGTCACACACAATCCAACAGACCCAATATGGGTCAGGAACATGCAGAGTTCAGACCAAGAGGGCAGTGAACAAATGTCAACCCAGATCATACTACTTTGGAAACACTAAAAATTTCTAGGCCACAAGACTCTGAGATGTGAGAAACACAGAAAGACATAAAAAGACAGAAACTCACGCCACCACCCCCACACCCCAGAAGTGAGCAAATCCCAACACTAACTTAAAGGCCAAATTCAAAAAGTAGTCCGGAAGAATGCACAAAAAAAAAAAAAAGAACGACTCCACCACAAAGCACTACTGTGGTGACAGGCAAATACAAGATACAGACAGAAGAAAACAATCATTTAAAAAGTACCTATAATCAAAGCTTCAAAGAAAAAAAATGCAGAATGCACACAAGGCCAACAGGAATTCTTAGAAGATTTAAAGAAAGCATTTTAATAAGAATAAAAATAAAAAATAAAAAGAGGTATAGAGGAAAAATGGGAAAATAAATGATATTTATGGAAGAGAGTTATGAACAAAGAATTAATAGCTTTGTAAAAGAGGTACAAAACATACTGAAGAATATAAAGACTTAAACAATAGAATTGCCCAAATAGTGAAAGAGTACAAAACATTACTGAAGAAAATAATTCCTTAAGATTTAGAACTGGCCAAATGGAAGCTAACGACTCCATAAGACATCAAGAAATAATAAAACAAAGTCAAAATAAAAAAGAAGAGAAAATGTTAAATATCTCATTGTAAAAGCAACTAATCTAAAAAAATACATCAAGATATAATTTAAGAATCATTGGACTACCCAAAAGCCAAGAACATAAAAAGGACCTAGACATCATATTTCAAGAAATTATAAAGGAAAACTGTCTAGATATCTTGGAACCAGAAGGAGAAGGAAAAACCAAAAGAATCTACCAGTTATCTGCTGACAGAAACCCCAAAATGACAACTTCTAGGAATATTATAACAAAAGCCCAGATCTCCAAGGTGAAGAAAAAATACTGAAAGCAGCAAGAAAGAAAAAATTTAAGTTTCATTATTTTTTCTTTCAATTTTATTAATTTCACCTTTGATTTCCAAGATTACTATTTTAATGTTTAATTAGGGTATGGGGATAACCTTGTTTTTCTAGTATTTTTTCTTAGTTTCATGCCTAATTTGTTTTTCTACCCTTTCTCTCTTTTATTGATGTAAACTTAGGATTACATAAGATTTAGCAGCTAGCACTATAAAGGAATATAGGGCTTCAAATATGATATTCTATAAAGACAAAAGATTTAAGATTGCAGTCAAGAATAACTTATTTAGCTAAACTGAGTATAATCCTTTGAAGGAAGGGCAGGGAGAAATGGGCATTCAATGATATATAAAGCTTTCAAGTATTCCTGATGAAAAGAACAGATGTGAATAGAAAATTTACCTTTAAACATAGGATTTAAGAGAAGTATGAAAAGGTAAACATGAGGGAGAAATAATAAGTAATCAAATAAAGTTAAACTCTTTGCATTCTTATATGAGAAGAGAATATGTGTAATCCCTCAGAATTTTATCACCATTTTTCTTAGTGGGAGTTTAATTAGGCAGAAGGCCTGGGTATTATCATACTACATTTGAATGATATCAAAAGAGGAATGGAAGGGTAAGAAACAGAGATGCGCTTGGAGAGAGGGGAAGGAGAGGATGAAAGGGGGAAATTACCTCACATAAATATGATGTGTAAGGAAGAGTTTATACAATACAGTGAGCAATTAGGAGGAGCAACATTGCACATCACTTTTAGCTGAACTAGTTCAAGGAGGAAAGAATAAACATACATACACAGTTGGGCACAGAAATTCATCTTACCTGATAGGAAAGTAGAAAGGAAAGGGGTTAAGGAAAAGGTGGAGGGATGAAATAGAGAGTAGCTTAAAGGAGATAGTGGTCAGGAGCAAAATAGATTCTTAATGAGGGGACAGGATTAAAAAAAAAGAAAGAGAGAAGGATAAGTATATGAAAATAAGATAAAGGGAAATACACATTTAGCAATTTATGAATATCAATGGCATGAACTCACCCCAAAAAGCAACGAAGATAGAAGAATGAATTAGAAATTAGAATCCAACAATATTGTTTATAAGAAACACACTTGAAACGCAACATTATACTTAGAATTAAGATAATGGGTTGGAATAAGTCTATGATTCTTCAAATGAAGTAAAAAAAAGCAACAGTAGAAATAATAAATTTGGACAAAGTAAAAGCAAAAAATAGATCCAATTAAAAGAGATAATCATGGAAAATATACACCTTGCTAAGCATATGGACTTTGAATTAATAGACAATGAATTAATATCAACACTGAAGTATATGCATGGAACAGCATAGTATCAAAATTCTAAAAGAAAAATGTTAAATAGAGGAACTAGAAAATAAAATTATACTAGTGGAGGGCCTCAATTTATCTCTCTCAGATTCAAGTAAATCTAATCACATAATAAACAAGAAAGAAGTTAAGAAGTTGAATAGAATTTTAGAAAAGTTTAATTTAAAGGAAAATAAAAAGTTAGGGTTTTTTTAGATTTCAAATGCGAATGGAAAGAATTATAACTTTTTACTCAGCTGTGCATGGCATATTCACAAAAACTGGCCATATATTAGGGCATAAGGGCCTCACAAACTAGTACAGAAAATCAGAAATATTAAATGTATCTTTTTCTGACAATAGTGCAATAAACATTACATTCAATAAATTTCCTTTGAAATATAGATTAAAAATAATAAGAAACTAAATAACCTAATACTAAAGAATGAGTAGGTCAAAGAACAAATCATAGAAACAATGAATAAGTTTATTAGAAATAATGACAACAATGAGACAATGAACCAAAATTTGTGAGATGAAGTCAAAGCAATCAGTACTTAGGAGAAAATTTATATCTTTAAACATTTACATGAATAAAAGAGAGAAAGGGTAGAAAAACAAATTAAGCATGAAACTAAGAAAAAATACTAGAAACACAAGTTTATCCCCATACCCTAATTAAACATTATAGTAATCTTGGGAATCAAAGGTGAAATTAATAAAATTGAAAGAAAAAATAATGAATTAATAAAGTGGTAGCTAGGTGGTGCAGTAGGCAAGAGGATTAGGGCTAGAGTCAGTAAAACTCATCTTACTGAGTTCAAATCTGGCCTCAGACATTTATTACCTGTGTGATTCTGGGCAAGTCATTTAACCCTGTTTGCGTCAGCTTCCTCATCTGTAAAATGAGATGTAGAAGGAAATGGAAAACCATTCCAGTATCTCTGCCAGTTAAACATGACTGAAGAAACTAAACAACAAACAATAAAACCAGGAGCTGTTTTTTTTAAAATAATTAGCCAAATTGTTTCTCAAAAAGAAAAATCAAATTACCAGTATCAAAAATGAAATGAGGAAAATCATAACCAATGAAGATGAAATAAAAGCAATTATTAGGAAAGCCATTTTGCCCAACTACATGCCAACAAAGCTGACAATCTAAAGGAAATGGATGAATATTTATAAAAATACAAACTTCACAGGTTAACAGAACAGGAGATTTAACAGGGTTAAATAAGTCTTATAAAAAGAAATTGTACAATTCATAAATGAGCTCCCCTCTACCCACCCCCAAAACAGGAGCAGATGGATTTACAAGTGAATTTTATCAAATATTGAAAGAACAATCAATTCCAATATTAGATAAACTATTTAAAAATGGGTAAAGAAGGAGTCCTACCAAATTCTTTCTATGACAAATATGGTCTTGATACCTAAAGCAAAGGGAGCTAAAACAGAAAAAGAAAACCATAGACTAATTTTCATAATGAATTTTGGTGCAAATAATTAAATGAAACACTATTAAGAAGATTGGAACAGTATATCACAAAGATCATATGTTTTGACTAGGCTGGATTTATATCATAAATGCAAGGCTGATTTGAGATTAGGAAAACTATAAGCATAATTGACCATATCAATAACAAATACAACAAAATCATATGATTATTTCAATAGGTACAAAAAAGGCGTTTGACAAAATACAACAGTCATTCCCATTTAAAAAAAATGTCAAAAGCCTGGGAATAAATGAAGCTTTTTTGAAAAAAATAATAAGTAATAACTGTCTTAAACCAAGATAAAACATTATCTCTAGTGGGGATCAACTCAAATCCCTTCCAACAAGATCAGAGATGAAGCAAAGATGTACATTATCATCCTTTTTATTTAATAGCATACTAGCAATGCTAGCTATAGCAATAAGATGAGAAGAAAAATAAAAGAATAAGAATAGTCAATGAGGAAATAAAACCAACACTTTTTTTTGCAAATGTTATGACAGTTTACTTAGAGAATCCTAGAGATTGAATTAAAAAAAAAACTAGTCAAAACAATAACTTTAGCAGAGTTACAAGATATAAAGTAACCCTGCATAAATGATCATCATTTCCATACGTTAACAACAAAACATAGCAGGAAGAGATAGAGAAATTTAATTTAAAATAATTACAAACAGCATAAAATATTAGGAAGTCCACCTGCAAAGACAAACTCAGAACTATATGAACATTATTTCAAAACACTCGACACAAATGCAGATATAGAGAACTATTAATTGCTCATGAGTAGGCTGAGCCAATATTATCAAAATGACAATACTACCTAAATTATTTTATTTTAGTACAATGCCAAACTATCAAAGAATTATTTTATTGAAATAAGAAAAATAATAACAAAATCAATCAAAATCAGTGAAAAAAAATGTGAAGCAGTACCAAATCTCAAACTATACTATAAAGTGATAGTCATTAAAACACTTTTATAATGAGTTGGAAATAAAAATGTTGATCAATGGAACAGATTAGACACACAATATGCAAAAGCAAATGAACACAGAAACCTATTCTTTGATAAACATAAAGATCCCTACCACTGGGGCAAGAGCAAACTGTTTGACAAAACTGTTGGGAAAACTGGAAAGTAATCTTGCAGAAATCAACATTACATAAAATATATGATGAGAAGCTCAAAATGGGTGCATGATTTAAAAATAAAGGGTGACATCATAAGCAAATTAGTGAAGAAGGGAAGAAATTACCTGTCATAGCTATGGATAGGAGGAGTGTCCATGACCAAATAAGAGATGGAGAGGTTCATGGAAGATGAAATGGATAATTTTGATTACATAAAATTTAAAATTTTTGCAGAAGCAAAACTAATGCAGGTAAAATAGGAAGAAAGTCAGGGAACTAGGAACTTATCTTTGCAGCATGTTTCTCTGACAAATGTCTCATTTCTAAAATACATAAGGAATTGAGTCAAATTTAAAAGAACAAGAGACATTCACAATTGATAAATGGTCAATTTATCAGACAATTTTCAGAAGAAATTAAAACTATCAAGTCATACAAAAATGCTCTAAATAACTAATAATTGGAGAAATACAAATTAAAACATCTCTGAAGTGTTACTTCATACCCATCAGATTGTCTAACATGACAAAAAAAAATTACAAATTCTGAAGGGCACAGAAACAAAACAAAACAAAACAAAATAAAACAGTACACCAATGAATTGCTGGTGGAGCTGTGAACTAGGTCCAGCCATTCTGGTAAGCAATTTATAAATATGCCCAAAAGGCTGTGGAGGCTACACCTGAAATAGATCAAAGAAAAAGGAAAGGGTCCATATGTACAAAATATTTATAGTAGCTCTTTTGGTACTGGTAAAGAAATGGAAAATTAATCAATGCCCATAAATAGGAGAATGGCTTAACAAATTATGGTTTTGTAATGTAATGGAATACTATTGTGCTCTGAGAAATGATGAAGGGAATGATTTTAGAAAAACCTGGGAAGGCCTGTATGAACTGTTGCAAAATGAAGTGAGCAGAACCAATAGAACAATCTTCACAGAAACAATATTATAAAATAATGAACTTTGAAAGATTTAATAACTGATCAACACAATAACCAACCACAATTCCAAAGAACTCATGGTGAAACATAAGTTTCAAATATGAGAAACGTATCCACTTTCAGTTAATGAATTGAAGGACTCAGAGTAGAGATTGCAGCATATTATTTTCCTTAGTATTTTTTTCAATTTTTTACTTTTTAATTAATTAGTTTTTTTATTGCTGATGCAGAAACCTGTTTTACATGACTATGTGTTTCAGTTATTTTTCAGTCATGTTTGACTCTTCATGACCCCATCTGGTGTTTGAGGAAACTGAGAAAAACAGGGTTAAGTGACTTGCCCAGGGTCACACAACTAGTAAATATCTGAGAACAGAATTTGAACTCAGAAAGATGAGTCTTCCTGACTTCAGGCCTGGCACTCTATCCACTGACTATATGCCACCTATATTCATGACTACACATATTCATAATGTTTTTGTTTTTTTCCCTTGCTTTCTCTTTGGGTAGGAGTAGTAAGGTGAAAGGAGCAAATTCAGAATTTAAAAAGGACAATAACAATATCTGTGCTTAACAAATTAAATGTGAAATTATAAGATTAATTGTAATCTGTTTCAGAGGAAGAGGTACTCCCTGATAAAAATCAAGCATCCTTGAGATACTAAAGTCAGGAAATAGTATTTTAGGATTGTAGATTTGGAGCCAAAGAGGTCTCAGAGGTCATTCAGCCCAATCCCCTTATTTTTCAGATGGGAAAACTGAGATAGTGAAACTTACTAATCTTACTCAGGTAGCCAACAGTAGACTTGAGATTTAAATACAGGTTCTCTGATTCAAATTCAGTATTCTTTCCGTGCTACAATGCTGCCTCTCCACCTGCATGTCATATAAGTAAAGTTTCCAGAGAGCTCTGAATTACCCTACTGCATAAAAAACTTGTTTAATTTTAATCACTTTTGATGGGAACATTCTACACTCAGAACTAGAAGAAAATTTAGAGATTTTCTACTTTACTACCTCCTCTCCCCCCTCCCACTAATTTTACAAATAAGGAAACTATGACCCTGGGAACTTAAGTGGCTTGGTTAAGGTCTCACATTAAGTAGTGAAGTCAGGATTCAAGCTTGAGTCATTTGACTCCAATGACAACACTCATTTCACTGATATTCCATGCCAACCACACTCCCTAAAGGGAATTACACTTCTGGGCTTTCCCAAAACTGATGTTAAATATGATGTAATCTTTTCTTTTTGATCAGGTCTTCATTATAAGTATCACTGATTGCTGTGATTGTCATCCAGTGATGTTTTCAATTTATTAGGTTAATTAGGGATATTCCCCCCTCTACCAAGTGGCTACTGACTGCTGTGATTTTTTCTTTTTTAGTTCTTATGCTTGCTTTGCATGTTATAAAACATTTTTTACATTTATATATTTTTTATATTTCTTTCCTCGTTGTCAGATTTATAACTATTACTTTTAGCTGATATCCCTGTGTCTGTTGTGAGCATCCCTCTGCCCTTTCTTCCAATCTGCTTTGGGCTGAGAAACCAAATAATCAAACTTCATAGATTTGACAGTAATATCAGAATAAATAGGTTCCAAGTCTCTCTGTCTCCCTGTCTACTGGCTTCTTCCCTACTGCTCATGTCTCTTCTGTCCTCAAAAAACTCACTTGATCTGTCTATCTCTGCTAACTACTGCTCCATATCTTTTCTGCCATTTATGGCTTAACTTCTTGAAAAGGCCATCTAAAATAAGTGCCTCCACTTTCTCTCCTCTTACTCCCTTCTTAACTCTTTACAATGTCGTACTACCTCATCATTCCTCTGAAACAGCTCTCTCCAACAGTACTAAGAATCTCTTAATTGCCAAACTGTTTTCTTAACCCTCACTCTCTTTGATCCCTCAGTGGCCTTTGACATTGTTAGTAACTCTCTTCTTCTTGATATTCTCTTTTCTCTAGGTTTTTAGAACTCTATTTATTCTCCTTCTACCCAGTGGACCCCTATTTCTCAGTCTCCTTTGTCAAATCTTCATCCAGATAATATCCTCTAAACATAGGTGGACACCAAGGTTGTGTCTTGGGCTATCTTCTCTTCTCTCTATATAGTGCTTCACTTTGTGATATCATTAGCTCCCATGGATTTATCATCTCTGTGTTGATGATCTACTGTTTTCTCACTGCTGACCTTCAGCCTTACATCTCCAACTACCTTTCAGACATCTCCAACTGGATTTCCAGTAAGAATCCTAAACTCAACATGAAATTGTTATATTCCCTTCTAAACTCTCCCTTCCTACTTTCCCCATACCCCATTCTAACTTCACTATTGTTGTAGGGACAAAATCTATTCTGTCAGTCCCTTATGCTGACAACCTAGGTCTCTATATCCAATCTGTTGCTAAGGCATGCTGATTTCACCTTTGCAGTGACTTTCAAATATGCTTGCTTCTTTACTCTGACACTATCACCACCCTGGAGGCCCTTACTGCTTTATGCCTGGACTATTGCAATAGCAATCTAGTGTACTTCCTTCAAGTCCCTCTCCACTCCAATCCATCTTTCTTTCAGCCACCAAAGTAATTTTCCTTAACTGCAGGTCTGACCATGTCACTTCCCCATATACACTCAATAAATTCCAAGATTGCCTCCAAGATTAAATACAAAAACCTCTGTTTGGCCTTCAAAGACCTATCTTCCTCCTACCTGTCTAGCTTTTTTACAACTTACTCCCCATCACACAGTCTTTGATCTAACACTGGCTTCCTGGCTGTTTCACAAATGAGATACTCCATCCGTCAGCTCTGGGCATTTTCTCTGACTATCCTCCATGCTGGGAAGATTCCCTCTCCACATCTCCAACTATGGGCTTTCCTGGCTTCTTTAAACTCCCAACTAAAATCTTATCTTCTTTGGAAGATATTTCTTTCCCATTCTCTCAACCTAGTACTTTCCCTCTCTTAATTATTTACTGTTTATTCTATATATGGCTTGTTTTAATACAGTTGTTTGCTTGTTGTCTCCCCCCATTAGATTGTGAGGTCCTTGAGGGCAGGACCTGTCTTTTATCTCTTTTTATATCCCCAGTACTTTGCACAGATCTTGACACACAGTAGGTACTTATTTTGACTGATGTATTTAGGGTTTGAAGGGTTCTCTTTAAAAAATTGTACGATCTTTGATTCTAAGACTTCATAGATTTCATTATGACTACTCAGAAGCCTTATTAGATTGTTTCCTAGATTTCCACTGGATCCTGGAGGGATAAAGAAGGCTAAGTTGTGTATAGGTGGAAATATTTATATATTTTATGGCCATTTCTCATTAAAGTATATATATGGCTGACCTGTAAGAGAGAGCATAACCTAAACCTAATGACTACAGAACTGAAAACTAGAACAATATGTACACAGTGGTGGAAAGGGATGTTACAGGAAAGGGCAGATTTCCCTCAGTATGAAGAGGAACTTGTTAGCAATTAGGATTATGCAGCAATGGAAAGGGGTATTTTAGTAGCTATATAGATCTTATTCACTGTTGCTCTTTCATCAAGGTCTAGATGACAACTTGTCAGAAAAAAATATACATACAGGAGATTGCTTCTATAGCTTTTGGTTGAAATAGAAGGCTTATGGGTTCAGATCCTTAGAATAGACTATATTCTAAATGTATTTCTACATCTAATATTCTGTGTCCCAAGATCCCTTCCAGATCTAACATTCTTTTTTGTTTTCTGTTCTATCATTCTGTTTTAAGGACTCTTTCCCTCCTATAACTCTTAGTTCTAAGGTGCTTTTATAATTCTAATATTCTATGTTCTATCATCCATTCTACCTGTGTCATTTTATGTTCTAAGATCTTTCCCAGCTCTGTTACTCTGTGATTACATGATCCTTCAATTTTCCATATGCTTCATAGCACACTGTCCTGGAAGGTAGAAAATCAATACTTCCTGAGTGAATGAAACACTGAAATTAGAAAATATTTGTTTATTTCTAGGAATGCAATTCCTTCAGCTGCACTAACTCATCATTTAGATTTTTTTTTTCTCTTTCCTTTAAAGCTTTTCTGCATCATAAAGCCAATGGGGAGGATCTGGACTCTCTCTGGTCCCTGTTAACCGCATATTCCCTCCCTCTCCACCCTCCAGGGAGTATAGATACAGGGAATCACTGAGGAACAAGAAAGCATGGATTCGAAATCACTCAACCAGAAGAAGACATTTCTCTGGCTCTCCCTTGCTCCCCCCACCTCCAGTTTGGGAGCCCCAAGCCAGCATAGGGAAAGGGGAATCCAAGGGCACAGATGAACTGAGAATGATGCAAATTAGCTAGAGAATGTGTCAGAGCCAATTAGCCCATCCGTCTTCAAAACACCAACCTATAACTAGGGGGCAGATGAAAAAACCCAGCCCAAGAAAAGACCCTATGGGGAATATTAGCCACAGAAGAAAAAAAAAGTAATGGAAGGATAATTATGAGTATTATCATTTCAATAAGGTATAAACATTTTAACTTGAGTTTCCTAGTTAACAATAACAGTCCCTGTATTTGTCAAATAATTTTCATGTTTTAAAATGCTCTCACATATGTAGTATTATAGCAAAACAATAGTGGATTTAGAGCTAGAATAGCTGAGAGGAAGATTGACTTAGTGAATAGTCTATTGGACTTGTGGTAAGAAAAACCTGGGTTCAAATTTTGCCCAGATATTTACTAGTTGCATGTCACTATCATTCATTCTCTCCGTGTTTCATTTTCTTCATCTGTACAATGAATGTATCAGGCTCAATGTCTTCTAAATTCCCTCTTAGCTGTAAATTTATCATCCAAAAATCCTGTAATGCAACTTGGGCACGAATCCTGGAGTTGATACTTGCTAGCTGTGTGACCTTGAAAATGTCACTTCATTTCTCTAGAATCGGTTATTTCTTTGTAAAATAAGGGGGCTAGGATAAGTAACACCTAAGGTTTCTACTAGCCTTAGATCCTGTGGTCTGTGTTCTTATTAGGTCATCCTAACAGTCTGTTACAGAGGCAAGGCAGGGGTTCATTGGATCATAGCTCCTGGGCTGGAAGGTACCTCAGAGAACACCTAACACAGTCCACTCATTTTTTTTTTTTCAAATGAAGAAACTGAAGCTCAGAGAGAAGTGACTCGTCTAAACTTACACAGAAAGTTAGAGACAAAGCCAGAACTTGAACCTAGTTCTCCTGACTAATCCAAAGCTCTTTTAATTTACATCTCCTATGGAAGATATCTTTGACTCTTGCCCTTGAGAGGAGGAAAATTCATATTGCAAAGTTTGGGGACTTGATTGCTCTGAAAATTAAAGAATTTATAGCTGGAAAGGATTGCTAGGCCAGTCCATGACATTTTGTTTTGAGTGACCATGGATCTCCTCAAGGAAGCACTATCATACTCTGAAGCTTGGTGCAATTAATAAAACATTACCCACAAATGGAAGCAGCTGGAAGGCCTCACTGTCTAAAAGGAACCTCTCATCCTTTTGGACCTTACACTTGACATCATCTGTGATGGGAGAAAATCCTTTAATAAGTATGCATCTCTCATCCTTTTTAATCATGTAGCCTTTTTTTTTCAGGTAGACTTCAACAGTCATGCACATCCCAGTTTCATGCCTCAATTTATATGAATAATTGGAAGATGGTCGAATAAAGTTACCTTTGTAGCTGCATATTCAAGGAACCACAGATGATCTTAATCAATACATTGAAAATTCTCTGAGTGGGAACATTTAAGGTTTTAATTTTCTCAACCAAATTATTTATTTATTTTTGTGATCAGCATACATGAATGAATGAATAAATAAATAAATAAACAGAAGGATCATACAGAGGTGTACGTCTACATTTTTCTGACATTTGCGCAATTCTAGAGATGTCTGTTGCAGAAAATCATTTACATTCTTTTCCTATTTGTCAAGTATGTCTTTGAATTCTCCCTAAGAATTTTTATTAGGGGACGGGGGAAGGGATTTCTTTTCTCCTTCCATCAACACACTCAGCTATAGTGACTGCTTGCGCATAGCAGCAAAAGTCTGTGCTTGTCTAGTTGAAGGCTGCATACCAAGGTCCTACCTGCCTGCTTTATGTTTCCTTCTCTGGGTATAGGTGCCCAAACAGCAATCTTGAGATGGATATTACTAGCCTTGATGGCAACCACATATTTCTAGAAGGTCAGACAATTGTGGCTCCAACTGTTGGTTTCTCAGCAGGAGATGAACATCACAATTTCTTCGGGTAGGAAAGATGACTACTGACATGAGGATACTATAGATGAAAGGATTAAGAAACCTCAAGCCATGCTCTGGCTTGCCAGAAGTTATGCAGCTTGACTGAATTGTTCAGTCAGTACAGATATGAGGTGAAAGTCAATGACTATTCAGCAGTCCTACAAGGTATTTTATGTTTTAAGTATTTATATATTCTGGGAGTATCATTGGATACTGATTCACATTTTAAATATTGCCAAGGAATGTTTATGAATTTTTTTAAGCATTTATTTTTTTGTTGGGAAATAAATAGCTGTCTATACCTAAAAAAGAAAAAGAAAATAAAATTGTTCCTTTTGCTTACTTTCATTTACAATATCCTTAGTATGTTCATAGACCATTATCTCAAAGACTTCATAGAAAAAAAATTATAATAATGCCATCTGTGATTATTTTCCCATTATTTTAGTATCTTCCACTCTTTGAAAATCTTAGATATCATGTGTCATTTCAATAATTAAAAGAAGAAGCTTAAGCAATCTACAAAGGAAAATATAATTGGATAATGTGTCTTTCCAGATTATGACTTGTAGTAATATGGAGAAAACATATTAGTTCATTTATGTACGTATCTTGGACATACACTGCAACAATGAGTTAAGCTCACCAGAATAAAAGGAAAAAAAGTGAATTTATATTGAATTTGGAAAACAGTGCCTACACACACACACACACACACACACACACACACACACACTATGTTTCTAGGGATTATGGGGCGCCACGATCCCCAAATAATAAAAATTGCATGTGACCCAAAGGGAAGTAAAGATAAGAACAGAATGTAACCTCCTTGAAGGCAGACACTATTACATGTATGTCTTTGTATCCCCAAGTGCCTTGAAGAGTTCTTGGCATATAGAAGGCAATTAATAAATGTTTGATGATTGGTTGAGGATGAATAAAAATAACTACAGCATATTGCCAACAATGATATGTGTGGATTAAGAGGTATAAAAAGCATAATTTATTGCATACCTGGGGCCACAGACTCTGGGCTTTCAGAAAGTTGGAGGAGAAACATAGTCTAATGAAGGTAGACACAACCACAGAAAGGATAAGATTTTAGATTTATGCCAGGATGTGACAGACCATTAGCAGCAATGGTTGCATATCCTTAACCTCAAATACAGTCATCATGGAGAGTGAATTACAAGATCTGATCTGAGGATATCTGTGTGTGTGTGTGTGTGTGTGTGTGTGTGTGTGTGTGTTTTAAATTGGGGAAGTGTGAATAGAGCAGGGGGAAGGAAGGTACACAAGCACCTAGAAGAATCTAGCAGAAAGAGGAGTACATGTTTCATTCCCTCTTCCCTTCTTTCACAGTGGAAAGTCAGGGAGGCATTAAAATGTTCTCGATGGCCCAAGAACTAAATCAATCTCCAGTGCAAATAAAGAATACATCTATGCCAGATTTAACATTATTTTTTAAAGTCAATTCTGGATGGACATTCTTCATCCTAAACAAATCCAAAAGACATAGGATCAACACAATGATCAAACAAAATTCCAGAGGACTCTTGATGAAGCCCATCTCTGGATAGAAAGGTGACAGACTCAAAGTGCAGATTGAGCTCCTTTTTTTTGGTTTTGGATGTTCCATACAAAAATTTATTTTGCTTGACTATTCATGTCTGTAACAGGGATTTTTTTTTCTCAGTGGTAGGGGAGGAGAAAGGAGGTGTGAAATATAAAAGGTGGACTTTTGTTGATGGAAAAAAATAATTTAAACAATTTGATGCTCTAAAGTGCCTTCTAGTTTTCACATTTTAGGTTTTGAAGCTCTATGCTCTCAGATCCCTTCCAACTCTAATATTTTATCTCTTTTTTTCAGTATGTTGTGTTCTAAGGTCCCTTAGAGATCTAGATTATTTTTTTGTCCTTAGGAGTCTATTACTATATTGTAATGTGGAAAAAAAAAGAAAAGCAATTCACAAAAACTGCTTTCAGCTAGTACTGTAATTAATCGGAGCAGGGATCATCAGTTGGGGTTAAAGAGATTACATTCAAGAAAGATAATCTACAATACCTTTGCTTAATGGTTTCCTAGGGGACTGGGGTCTTTAAGAGATGTCCTATAGGTACATATGCAGCCTAGCTGACATAGCTTATTTCTCAGAATATATCAGACTAAGTTTTTTCCATGTTAGTAGAGGATCAGTATTTCAGATGAACAAAAAGGGTCCATCTTAAATCTCCTTTTAAGTACTCAATGTTATCCTCTACCAGGAAGACTTTTGATCCTTAGGAGGAAACAAACAAGGTGAGAAAATAGTTAATCTCCAAACTGCAAACATTACATCTGGAGAGTTAAGAATATACCACATAATATTCTGCAACCCTTCTTATAAGGCAGTTGTGCTATACAGCTTCTGATGGATTTTTCATAATGATTATAATGTGGCCCTAGGCCCAAGAGATCACATGTATTGCATATAAATAAAACACTTAAAATCCGTTTGCTCTAATAGTCTATCTACTTTTTCCAAAAGCATCTATTGTTATAGAATGACTCATAACCAAATATAGATTAATAAAATTTTGGAACTGCAATTATTTTCTAATTATTGTAAATCCCATTAAGCACTGCAATTTTATAATTTTTTTTCCAAATTGTAACATTTTAGAGCTAGAAGGGAAATTAAAGAGGATCTAGTTCAACTCCTTCATTTTAGAGATAAAGAAACTGTGGCCCACAGAGGGAGAAAAACACTCTGACAGTCAGAGAGAAAATGAAAGAGAAAGAGAGAGAGAGAAGCCAAGACGAGAATCCTTGTCTCTAAACTAGGCTCAATTCATACACTCCATGATCAGAGGTAGTATGGCCTAGCAGAAAGAGCTGCTGAGCTGGGAGGTTTGGGTGTGAATCCTTATTCCAGTACTAATGATTTCCATGCTCATGGGAAAGTCATAATGCCATGCAATGTTAATTGCCTCATCAAAAAGGTGGCAATGTTGATAATCATAATTTGCTTTTTGTAGTGCTTAAGAAAAGCAGTATGCGTAATGGATAGAGAGCTTCAAAGCCAAGAAGATTTGGTTTTAAATTTTGCCTCTGACACATATTGGCTATGTGACCCTAGACAAGTCCCATAATTTCTACCTGAGGCAGCTAGGTGGCAAAGCGAATAGTGTTGGGCCTGAAGTCAAAAAAGCTTGAATTCAAATCTAGCTTCAGCCACTTATTTGCTTTGTGATCCTAGGCAAGTTATTTAACTGCTGTCTACCTCAGCTTTCTCCACTATAAAATGGTGATCATAATAGTATAATAGCACTTACCTCATAGAGTTATTATGAGGACTAAATAAGACATTTGCAAAGTGCTTGGTGCACAGAAGACATTTAACAAATACTTATTTCCACATTACATTACACATTACAGAGAAATTGTCAAATTTTAGACACTGACAGAGGGAGTTTTCATCAATTGGGAGTTTTCTGTGCCAATAAAAACATAGTTCCAGGCCCTATCACTTAAAATTTACAAAGCAGCTTCTCACAATAACCCTTTGAGGCAGGGTATATTCATTTCATAAAATAGCAGAAAGAATGAAGACAAAAAACATCCTATAGAAAATTTGGCATGAGACACAACTGAGCCATATCATTCCAGAGGCATTCATAGATGGAGCTGGCAGTAGACTGACAAATGGATGGAAAATAGAACAGATCAGTCAGCATTTCTAAAATGATCATCATTGACAGAAGAACCACCATGTATGTGATGTGTAATAACTGGGTAGAAGAAAAACAATGGAATGTAGTAGAATTGGAGATGCATTTGGAGTCAGAGGGATGGGGTGGGAATCCCAGTTTTGCTCCTTGCTACCTGTGAGACCTTCAGCAAATGACAAACTCTTGGCTCCTCACTTTCCTTATTTTTGAAATGAATGTGTGAGACTAAATGGCTTCTAAGGCCAATTCTGGCTCTAAATCTGTGCTTCTATCATTCAATGGTCTATGGAAAAAAAAAACATATGCAAAAACTGCATAGGATGAGAAGGCATGGGTAGGCTAATCTATATCAAAGAAACGCAAAACCTAAGTCATTAAGATCACAGAACCAATGAAGAATTTATATATGATTTCACACAGAAAATTCATACATTTAGTAGTGGAAAAACAATAATGGCAACAATAACAACAATAATCTTGGTGTTACAAGACCTTCCATTCCAAGTGCACTGCCTTATACCTGTTGGACCCTAGACAAGTCATAAGATTTAGAATTGGAAGGGACCTTACTCCAATTTTTTTTTCTTCAGATGTCACAGATATAGTAAGATCACCAATTTCATAATCAAGATTCAGATCTTCTGTGATTGCAAATCCAGTGCTCTATCTACTATACCATATACCATTTCAATACTGAGCATCAATTTCCCTATCTGTTAAATAGGGATGATAATTTTGGTACTCCTTACCTCACAGGGTTTTTGTGAGAGCAAACTTTACAGCATTATTGAAATAAGAATGATAATTATAAGTTAATGAAATATGCATATACTTAGCTAGGTTAAACAGTGGGTAGAGAATTGAGCCTGGAATCAGGCAAACTTGAGTTCAAATGTGGACTTAAACATTTGCTAGCTGTGTGATGCTGGGCAAGTCATTTGACTTCTTTCTGCCTCAGTTTCTTCAACTATAAAATCGGTGTAATAAAAGTATCTACTTTCTAAAGTTGTTGTTGTGAGAATCAAATGACTTAATATTTGTAATGTGCTAACTGCAGTGTCTGGGGCAGCTAGGTGGTGCAGTACACAGAGCACTGGGCCTGAGTCAGGAAGACCTGAGTTCAAATCTGGCCAAGGACACTTACTAGCTATGTTTGACCCTGGGCAAGTCACTTAACCTCTTAGTATCCTTAGCATCTTCATAGCTAAATAACAAGGTCATTTTTTAAAGTAAAATGACAGCTTGACTAGTAACATTTATTTGAGAGTCAGAAGACCTCATTTTGATACCTGGCCCCACCATTAATTAACTTTGTAAACTTCGTATATCGCCTCTCTGTGCTTCATCCATAAAATGAAGGTGCAGGAACAGATGCTTTCCATGATCCTTTCCAACTACCATCCTGTGTCTTCATTGAGCCCCCTCCAGGTCTGACATTCTTTGATTCTCTTCAAGATTCACAGAATGTCACAACTGTGGAATTGGAAGACATCTCAGAGGCCACCTACTACTGCAAATCAGAACTGAAAAGAAATACCTCTAACAGTAGCCATCTCTGGGGCAGTGATGAGGGGTGGGGGAATGAACAAAAAGGAAGTTATGTGATAATTTGAATATATATTTAAAAGAAAAAGCAAGTTGTACATACTGAATTTTCAGTTTCATGTGGGAAAAACAACAACCACCACAACAACTACAAAGACAGACCAGAAAACTGGTCCTGAAGCCCCTTCTTAAAGGTTTCCAATGAAAGGAATCTCATTACCTCCAGAAGCAGCCCATCTTTACTTTGGGGCAGCTCTAATCATTAGGAAGTCTTATTTTATTAGTTTGTTTGTTTGTTTGTTTTCTGATATTAAGCTTAAATCAGTGTATTTGGAACTTCTTGCTTCTACTTTCCAGGTTAAAACAGAACAAATCCCTCTTTCACGTGAGAGCTCTTCAAATATTTAAACAGAGTTATCATCACGTCTGCTACCCACACTGACTCCATATACAAGTTTTCTCCAGACCAAACATTCCAATTTCCTTCAATAATCCTTATATGTCATGGAGTCAAGGCCCTTTACCATCTAGTTGCCCTCTTTTGGATACATTTAGGCTTATTAATACCTCCTAAACTATAGCCCCCCTCCAAAAAAACGAACACAGTACTCTAAACACAGTTTGACCAAGGACAAGGCCAATGGCTTTATCACCACATTATGCCTGGAAGCTTCCCTTTTAATGCAGACTAAAATCATATTAAGGGTTTTGGGTTGCCACATAACTCTGACAACTCATATTGAGCTTGCAGTCCACTGAACCCTCATATTTTTCAAGTAATTTGCTTTCTTCACTTGCCACCCCATCCTTATACTTTTGAACTTAATTGTTTGAACCCATGTGTAAGATTTGACATTTAAACCTATTTAATTTTATCTTATTAGATCTAGTCTAATGTTCTATCCTTCCAAGATCTTTTTAGATTCTTACTGTTATATAGCGTGTTTGTTAGTAATCCCTCCTAACTTTGGCTATTTATAAATTTTGTAAGTATACCATGTAAATAAACCTTTATTTGCATCACTGACAAAAATATTAAGCAGTACATGGCCTAGGACTGATATTTGGGGCACTCCACTGACAGGAACCATTACCAACTACTATTTGAATCAGACACCATGAACCAGTTACTTATGTATTTAGCCATATTATCTTCTGACCCATATCCATCTTTCTCTTTCACAATAAAGTATCAACTTTTTTAATCAAATTCTTTGATAAAACCTTAGTAAACTCTATTTCTTTCTCCTAATCTAGCAGTTCAATGACCCTATCAAAAAGAAATGTTCTTGTCTTTGTTTTTGGCAAGACTTGCTGTCAATGAGGCTGTGCTTATACTTTGTAATCACTGATACCTGTAGTAGATGTTTCCTAAGCCTCTTTTTTAGAGATTTGCTCTAGAATTTTCCTAGTAATTGATCAATCTAATGACAAATGATGAGAAGGCTACCATGCATGTTAAGTTTCTAATCCTTAGTGGCCAAATGGGCAAACTGGTCACAGGAAGGGGACCAATCCAAAGTAGAAGCTTTGAGGCTTATGATTCATGAAGATAGAAATACACCTGATGCTTGGGGTAATGAACAAGAGCCATAAAAGAGACAGACATCGTTGTCAGTAAAGCCTAGGTGCTACAGTGACATGTGAAGGGGTAAATTATCAGGAATGAGTGCAGCTGAATGGGTCTAAATGGCAACTAATGAGATGAGTTCCAGAACATGGAAACAGCTGCTGAATATTCAGGCATACTTCCCAAGGGGCTGGCTGGCTGAATTAACAATGTCTCTCTTAAGGTAAGTGGTCACTGGCATCCCTGAGAATCAGAAGAGGCAGAGGCAAAGGGCTCCAGATTGTTGAAGACAAAGATTGATTGTCAAGAGGGTGGAGGAATAGACATAATCAGCCTTTCTGATCTCTGAATTGGGCATGGAGGGGCCCTAAAGGGTTCCTCCCATGGCTCAGAGTACCACTATCTACTTTGCTTCAAAGCAGAAAACTGAAGGATTTTCTTATAGAAACAACTACCCATGTTATTTTTCCTGAGTCTAAAGTGTGTTGATGACCACATCGTATGAACTCATTACCTAGCAACCATTCTTCAGCAAGCCTAGTTGGTACTTTTCCAGAAGAGACATTCTTTCTTGTGCTCCTGTTCTTTCCTCTTCCCCCTCCTTCTCTCTCTCTTTCTCTCTCTCTTTTCTTTCTCTTCCATTTTTTTTTCTGTCTCTCAGTCTGATTTTCTATTAGGGCTGCCCTCCAGGCAGTATATGATTGGCTTGGACAATATTTTATCACTGAAGCTGTTTGTTTCTTACTGATATGGCATGTTATGGCTGTTTTATGTTTTGGTATTGTTCCCACCTACCAACTTCTGTCTTTGTCTCTTCCCCCTGACTCTTTCACATGTGCAAACTCACCACATGCAATGATGGGTCAAAGTCTTCAAAGATTCAGCACTGAAGGGGACTTTAGGGGTCAATTAGTCCAAAGACTATAATTTTACAGATGAGAAAATTAGAGCCCAGAGGGATTAAAGGACTTACCCAACACACAGACTTAGAAAGTGGCGGAGTTAAGATTCAAACCTGGGGCACTCCAAATTCAATACTCTTTCTACTATATGTCAGTACCCCCAAATTAAGCAACATATCATTTCTGAGACCTGTTATACTTATTTCCCCAGGCCCCTTTCAGAAAATGAAGAATTCATACTAGGTTACACTCTAAATTCTCTGTAGGTCAGAATTCTTTCCCCTTCATAAAGAACTGAATCCTCTCCCTCCAAATTAAAAAAAAAAAATTTTTTTTGACCAAGGTAGATGGGAGATTATGTGCTAAACTCTGAAGATTCTTGGTGACAAGTGCTTGGGAGAGTCTGCTATACTCCCAGGGACAGGTACGAGATGGAGTTTTAAGTTTTTTATCACTGAATGTGATGCAGCAGAATGGGAGAACAGGAGGGGAGCATTTGAAAGGAGCAGAAGCTGCCTGACTCTTCAGATGGGTGGTAGATCATACAAGTGGCAATAAAACCAAGAGGCAGAAGCCATGGAAGGAATAGCACTACATCTAATACTGCTATGGCTACATTGAACCTAAGATTGGAAGAGTGTTTAGGTATTTTTTTTTCTTGTTTATTATTTTGAATGCACCAGACTTTTAGACAGGTCATATGATTAATGGGAAGAACACTGGTATTAAAGTCAGAGGACTTAAGCTTGAATTTCAAGTAGACTACTTACTATTTGTAACCTTAGGCTAACAATTTCACTTTTCAGTGCCTTCATTTCCTCATTTGTAAAATGTAGCTGTTGGATGAGAAGACTCTTTGTGTCCCTTCTGCCTCTGAATTCTACTACCAATAGAAAGTTCCTCTCACTACGTATCTCTAATGTAGCAGTTCTCCAAATAAGGTCTTCAGATCTTTTTAGGGGGTCCCTGAGGTGAAAATTATTTTCATAATAATACTAAGATGTTTTAATTTCTAACATTGTAAATAGAAAACCAAACATATAAACAAAAACTCTTTGGGGAGTCCGCAATGATTTTTAAGATTATAAAAAAGTCGTGAGACCAAAAAGTTAGAGAATCACTGCTCTAATGATTCTTCCGAGTCTAACAGATTGGAACTGTTTCTTCAAGAACAAGAAGTTAAATTAAGATATATAAAGAGAGAAGATTATGAGGCAGGTGTGCAAATACTATACCCCCATTTTACATATTTAAAAATGAGCTTTCTAAAGGTCAAGTGACTTATTAAAGGTCATGCTGCTAGAAAATGGCAGAAAGGGCATGAGGATTCAATTCTGTTCAACACAATGTACTTTTGTTGTGCACCTACTATGTTCAGGAAACTGATTCTTGCTCCAAGTCTTTTGACTCAAAGTCCAGTGTTCATCCCATGACTATACCAGAATCTTGCTACATCTTCTTATAGTTCAATCATTTTTTTAAAAAAACCAAACATTTGATATTTGTATATTGTTTAGAGAGAATTATGCTTGGCACTAGAGAAGATGTAAAATATGTCACATTAATCAGACATCATCCTTGCCCTCATGGAACTCACACACCCAGAACAACAATAATATGAAATATTACCTATAAAATGTGTTAGTCAAAAAACAAAATCTTGTGTAATATAAGAGAAAAGGAATGATTGTTGAGGAACTCAAAGAATCAGAAAAAAAAAAAGATTTTTGGAGGAATTGACATTTGAATTCAGCTATAAAGGATGGGTAGAATTCACCAGGATTAAAGAGAGAAATTTCAAGCAAAGAGAAGGATGATAACAGAGGCATGGAGTCCAGGGACATAATGCATATTAAGGAGACAGTGAAAACTGTTTGGTTTGGCTTATGTCTAGAGGGCACGAAGGGGATTCATATAAGAAATGATTGGGAAGGGTGAGCGAGAGTCAGATTTTAATTGGAGGCAAAATCGAACCTTTGATACAATTACAGAGAAAGACTATTTCTTCTCAACACTGATAGCAAGCCATGATGAGGCCATATTGCCTCTGGCTGAGTGGGTTTCAAAGAAATCTTACTTGGTTAGCTTTAACTTCGGGGGGTAGGTCCTCAAAGTTAGAATGATTCCTTGAAAACTGGGTTTAGAACTGGGAGGAACCTTAGAAAATAGAATGTTAGGACACTACGGCTAAATGATGTAGTGGATAGAACAATGGACTTGGAGTCAGGAGGACCTGAATTCAAATGAAGTTTCAGATACTCACTAGCTGTTTAATCACTTTACCTCTGTCTGCCTCAGTTTCCTCATCTGTAAGATGGGAAGAATAATAGCAGGCAGCTAGGTGGCACAGTGGATAGAGTTCTGGGCCTAGGAGTCAGGAAGACTCATCTTCCTGAGTTTAAATCTGGCCTCACATACTAGCTGTGAGACCCTGGTCAAGTCACTTAACCTCAGTCCCTCATCTATAACTTGAGCTGAGGAAGGAAATGGCAAACCACTCCAGCATTTTTGCCAAGAAAACCCCACTTAGGGTCATGAAGAGTAGAATATGGCTGAAATGACTGAAGAACAACAAATATTATCTGCCTTACCTGATTATTGAGAGGATCAAATGAGACAATATTTGTGAGTGTTGCACAAACTTTAAGGTGCTATGTAAATACAAATTATTATTACCTAGAACTTAAACTATTAGAATTGAATAAAAGAAGATAATTGTTAAAAGAGATTAGAATGTTTGAACTATCAAAAGGAATTGAGAAAACATTTAGTCAAATGTCTTCATTCTATACATGAGGAAAATAAGGCCCTTTGAGTTTAATGTATTCTCTTGGAAATCTGTACTCAAATAAATGGTCTCATAAGCTTTCTGATGCTTTCTGTTTCTATTATTGAATCCTGGTCAGCTTTGGGGGAAAGTAGCAATTATAACCTCAGAGGTAAAGATGGTCAGAATTAATCCTTAACACCCTAATACATTCATTCTCCTACTTCCAATCATCAGCATGTCAAATTAATTCCCTTGTTGAAACAAGGAGACTCTGGTGGATCAGAAGACAACAGTAGCTGTATTTAGTGGGGCACCATTCCACTTATTCATTCTGTGGCTTGGGTGCAGGACATTTTTTTTTTGGCCTAGATTTCGTTAGCCCCAAGGATTCAATCCAACAGTGCTTGCAGAAGGACCCATGGGTTTATTTTCCCAATTTCTTACCCAAACCCCAGCCAATCTCACCCTAATATAACCAGACTATGTGAAATAATTCCCAATGTATATTATACACATGTGAATATATGTGTATGTGCAGCCACATATGCATATATATGTATAAACACATTAACATTGTCTTTTCATCATTCCCAAGAAATGGTCATCTATTTACCACCAAAGATATCCAGCAACAAAGAAATCACTGAATATTGAAGTGGGTTTGTCTTCCTTTGTCAGGTCCTTCTGGTTTCATGGAAAGGAAAATAATCTTATGATTGATCAAATTCTTCCATCATCTGTCCACGAGCTTGGACAATCATGTGGTGGAAAAAACATTGATCACTTTGGGTCTCAGTTTCCTTATGGAAAATATGAAGGGGGTAATAATCTCTAAAGTCCCTTCCAACTCAAAATTCAGTGATCTTGTGTTCCCCTCCTCAGAGCCTCAATTTCCTCATCTGACAAGTGGGAACAAAAATATGCAAATGAACTGTTTCACAGGGATGTGGAAAAAGCATACCAAGAGACATGGGACTATTTCTCAGTTTCTCCCAGGGCTGTCCTTTCTCCACTCCTTTCCCCCCCTCCAGGAGAGGGTAGTGGCTGTATTTAGAGCCTTAATCTTCCTGGGCAGTGGACCATCCCGAATGGCGCCATCATAGGCAGCACTGAAGTCCTCTGACTGATTGCTTGCTTATTTGCTTTCCCATTTTAGTCTGGCTGCATATAGAAAGTATTATGAAATCATTTTCTTGTTCCATACATTAAATTTGAGACTACTCCAGTGAGGAACTATAGAATGAGGGATGGTTATGGGGAGCTGGTTAGTTTAGGAACTGTACTGTGGGAACTTAGTAAATAATAATCATCTCTTCTAATACTGCCATTCTTTTTAATTTTTGAAGCACTTTCATATCCATTAGCTCACTTGATCCACACAACAGCCCCATGACCCATGCAGGTGAAGAATTCACAGAATCACAGATTTATAGAATCTCAGAGTTGGAAAGGACTTCAGGGGCCACTGAGTTCAACCAGTAACAGACCCAGAGTTACTTTTCTAGAATACCTAGTAAGGTATCATGCAGACTATGCTTGAAAATCACCAGTGAGGGTGGACTTGCTACTCCTTGAAATATTCCATGCTATGGGTTGGGTAGTCTGTATTGGAAATGTCCCTACAATGAGCCTGATGAGCCTCAACAATTGCCACCCATAGCTCTGCGTTCTGCTCTCTGGAGCAGAATGAATCCAGTCCCTCTTCTGGGTGACAGCTCTTCAGACTGATGAAGAGAGATGTCAGATTCCTCCCCTACATCTTTTCCTTTAAGATAAATGTGGGGGGCAGCTAGGTGGTGCAATGGATAGAGCACAGGCCCTGAAGTCAGGAGGACCTGAGTTGAAATCCAGTCTCACACCAAACACTTGACACTTACTAGCTGTGTGACCCTGGGCAAGTCACTTAACCACAATTGCCAAAAAATAAATAAATAAATGTGCCTGTTCCCTCACCCTGCCTTATTCTTTTATTCCTCCAATTAATCTTCTTGTGGAATGGTATATGCTATTATTAGGCCCATTTATCAGAAAAAGAAAACGGGCTCAGAGAGGTGGATTGACATCTCCTCTCCCCTCCTATCATTCCAGTTTTTTTATACTTTACTTCCTTTCCTATGCTATGATCCGGCTGTACTGGCCTGCTTGCCGCTTCTCACAAACAAACCTCTGTCTCTGAACTCCATCCATGCCTTTTAACTGGGGGACCGGAATACTCTCCCATGCCTGCAACAATCTCCCTCCTCAACTCCATCTCTTAACTGCCGGACTGCTGTAACACTCAGCTCAAATCCTATCTTCTGTTGGAGGCCATTCTTGATCCCCTCTTGACTCTACCACTCTCTAGCCCATCTGCTGCTAGAGCCTTCCCTCTGAGGTTCCCTTGGATCTCCTCTTGATATAACCTGTGTGTACAGTTATGAATACATTGTTTCCACCATTAGAACATGAGCTCCTTGAAGGAAGGGATCATATTTTGCCTCTCTTTGTATCCCCAATGCTTAGCATGGTGCCTGGCACATAGTATTGCTTGATAAATGCTTGTTGACTTCCTGACAAGACTTTGTCCCAGCTGGCCCCTAGTCCTGTCTTCTGATTGTCATTAATGTGCCTTTGGGAGCTAGCCTCTGGCCTGTATACTTAGTGCGTTCACTAGCATTTTTCCCTTATATATCCTAGGGCAAGCAGGACCAAGTTACAACCTCTATCTTGCTCACGTGGTTTTTACAGAGTTCCCCAGTTCTTTACAAAGCACTTTCTCCATATCTCCTTTTCCTTCTTTCTCTCTCTTGATTCTTATCTGTTTCCCAACACTGACCTTCAGATGTTCTACTTTATCACATGCAGATCTCATTCATTCCTTTGCTCCTGCTATTCTTCCTGACTACAACGTTCTCTTCCCTCTGTTTTGCTAAATCTTGAGGGCTCATTCCAAAGTCCGCCTCCTCCAGGAAGGACAGACTAAAGGCTGCACTGAGCTCTGAACTCGGTATTTAAAGCCTGAGCTACACATTCTATTGCATAGTGTTTCTTAAATTCTTTGGTATTTTCATATGTGCCTTTTCACAATGCCAGTCCTGTGAAGGCAGGTACTATGTCATATAGCTGTGTTATATCAATACATATAAACGCGCGCACACACACACACACACACACACTCAGAGTTTTGTGCATAGAATACCAATCCAAACTTCAGAGACAGCATGATAGTGGAAGATTCCAGACTTGGAGTCAGAGAACCAGCTCTTTTCCTGGTCTGATATGTGACTGATTTAAAGCTGGGAGGGACCTTAGAGGCCATCCATTCAATCAATAATATGCCAAACAAGAAGCATTTATTAAATGCCTACTACATGCCAGACACACTGCTGTCCATTCTTTCCCTTTTCTATCATTTTACAGATGAGCAAACTGAGTCACAGGAAGGTTAAGTGACTTGTTCTAGGTCACATAGGTAGTCAACATCTAAGGTGGAGTTTGAATCCAGGTCCTCAGACTCTAGTACAGGACTCTTTTCATTGTATCATTTCATGTTTCTTCATCTATAAAATAAAGAGGTCAGGGTAGATATCTTGGAAATCTCTTCCACCTTTTGTATTCTGTGATTCTACGATCCATGTTCAGATCCCAGTTCTGACACTTTTAAACTCTCTCACTGTTGGAAAGTCACTTTCTGATGCAAGGTTTCTTTAAAAATGGGAAAACAATGGAAATAATAACACTAGAACCACCTGTCTTACTGTGTTGTTGAAAATTCTCTGTAAGTTGCAAAAAGTATATGAATGAGAACTATTATCATTATTATTATTATTACTATTATTAATAATAATAAAGTGAGTTTAGAACTAGGAATGTTAGAACTGGTACTTTAGAAGAAAGAGTATGAAAATTATATATACATATATAAAATATAATATATGTGTATGTAGTCTAATTCAACACACTAATTTTACAGGAAATTATGAGGAAAGAGTGGAAGTGCTCATATGATCATAGATATAGAGCTTCAAGGTATCTCAGAGGCCATCCCATTCAATGTCTTCATTTTATAGATGAGGAAACTGAGGTGTGGGGAAACAATGTAACTTGCCAAATGTGACACAAAGAGTTAGCGGCAGAGGTGGGATTTGAACCATGCCTTTTGCCTGTAGAACCATTTTTTCTTTCACTGTACCATGCTTATTTAGCCCAAGCTCATTAGTTTGGTTCTCTTTCTACCATACTCTGCTAACTCACTAAGCTTCTCCAGGTTCGAAAGGGTTACATCTTTGTCTTTCTAATCCTCAGTGCCTATCATTAACCCTGGCACATAATAGATGCCTAATAATTGCTTGTTCAACAGTATGTTGTTATGAAGTATTTTTTCATTTAAATAGTAGTAAAAATTGGATGGGAAGGAGCTGAAAGGGACACTATTCTGATGCTTCCTTGCCAGCTCCTCTCCCAGTCCTTCTCTATAATGAAATACCAGATTAACCTTTCCCCAAATACACCATGTGCACAGAGGAGACCTTCCAAGCTGGTCTGTTCCATTCTTCAATTTCAGAGATTCAGCTGGAACTTATCACCAGCAAGGACCTGCTTAGTATGCACAAGGGGGAGTCCCTCCAGTCTACACTGCAGCAGTGATCATAGCAACTCTTATACATTTTCACATGCAGCCTTCTCGCTGTGGGAACTACAGGATGCATTTCTCAACAGCAGGAGTAATGAAGCCCAGAACACACCAAGGCTTTGCTTGTTTCCAAAACGACATCATAAATTAGCAGATTTTTCCCCCCTCCAACACCAACCAGAGGATGGGCGCATTTCGCTCAGCAATTAATCTTGGCTGATCTATATTAAATATTTATCTGCTGAAATGAGTCCTGTATTGTAGTGATATTTTTCATTATAGGACTTTATCATATCCAACGAGATTTCCATCCACCAAGCTCCCTTGTATATATTAAACCCAAATTTCCTGTGAAATGACACATCTTTCTTGGCAGTGACCTTTTTTCTCCGCAACAAGGTACTGATATGTGGGAATTTACAAGGTGATAAATGCTTTTATTGAGTAGGCGGGAGTTGAATAAGCCTGTATTTGTTTCCCTAATAAAAATCCAGGTTGAAGCTGGGTGATGAGGTCCCCATCTCAGCAAAACAGCGGCCAAGGTCTGAATTCCTAATTGAGGAAAGAGGACTGACCAGAGTTTCACTTGGCTAAGTGAATGGGAAATAATATAATAATTAATAATAATAATATGCTTTTGTATGCACTTTATAGATACATATATATTTTTATACAGTTTTTCATTTAATATGCATTCATTTTTCAGCTGTAAGTTAATGTGTTGTACTAGAGAAACTCTAAGTTCTCCTCTGTCTCTAAAATTCTGTTAAGTCTGAAAGCTCATAACAACTCTGTAAAGCAGTTAGGGCAGGAATTCTTATCCTCATTTTACAGAGAGCTTACATGACCTACCCGTAATCATACAGCTACTATGTCACAGAGGAAAGGCTAGAGCCTAGGTCCAGGTCTCTTTCTACCACACCATACTGAGTGCCTGATATGCCATCAACAACAAAAAGCAATAGAACATGCAAAAACAGGAGTCATGGGCAGCTAGGTGGCACAGTGGATAGAGCACTGGCCCTAGAGTCAGGAGGATCTGAGTTCAAATGTGGCCTTAGACACATGACACTTACCAGCTGTGTGACCCTCGGCAAGTCATTTAACCCCGATTGCCTCACCAGAAAAGCATTAAAAAAAATAGGAGTCATTTGCCTCCTTGGGACTGAGAAGCACAGCTTGGAGTCTGGAAAATGTTCATCAATCCAAAATGGGAGGGAGAAGGAATAAATAAAAAGGGTGAAAGAGTAGAAAACAAATAAAAGAGAAACTAGGAAGGGAAGTTAATAAGAAAGAAGAGAGAAAGACAGAAAAGGAAAGGGACATATTATAAAGAGTAATGCTTTCACATTAATAGTCTCATAGATAGAACCTGCACTATAAGCTGCTTCCTGTTGCCCCATGGGGCCTGAGATCTGGGCTTAGGCACCTTTGAATATCAACCCCAGATATTCCAGGAATCTACTCTTTGCTTTTGGATAAATTTCCATTCTTGCAAAACTGAAAGAAGTCTAATGAGTTATGACTGATGATGATAAAGATGAAAATGATAAGAGTGGTATTACTGTCACAGAGGTAATAGTGATGGCAACAATGTTCATGATAAATATATGAGATGGTGATGGTACTGGTGGGTATGATTATGGGTATTACAGTGAGAGTGGTGATGGTAATGATGGAAAAGCAACCAGACAAAGTAGAAAGAACATTGAATTTGATGCCTAGATGATGTGGTTTCAATTCAATTTGATTCAATTCACCGAATGTATTCTAAATTATGGAGATACAAAAATGAAAAGAAAAGGCCTTCCCTTTTTTTTTTAAGGCACCTGGGGTTAAGTGACTTGCTCAGGGTCACACAGCTAGTAAGTGTCAGGTGTTTGGTCTGAGGCCGGATTTGAACTCAGGTCCTCCTGACTTCAGGGCTGGTGCTGTATCCACTGTACCACCTAGCTGCCCCCAAAGCCCTTACTTTTAAAGATGTTGCATTCCACTGGAGGCTATGGCATGCATATGTAAGGAAACATATGATAACTGGAGGAGGAAGAGAGAATTAATAAGTTGGGAAGGTGGGGGCAGGAAAGGCATTGCATACTAGGTGTCACCTGAACTGATTTTTTGAAGGAAACTAAAGATTCTAAAAGACAGAACTGTGAAGTGAGTGCTTTCAAAGCATGGAGTATGGCCTATGAAAAGACACAGAGACAGAAAAAGGATATCAAGTTCAGGGAAAAGCTAAATGGCTCAGTCATTGAGTGCATAAGGGGAGGCAGCATAAAATGTGTGGCAAGCTAGGTGGGAGACAAATTTTGAAGGTCTTTACGTGTCGGCTGAGGAATTTATTTCTATTTATTCTCAGAGGTACTAAGGAGCTCCTATAGATTTTTGAGCAAAGGATTAACATGATCAGCCCTGTATCATGGGAATATTAATCCAGTATCTGCGTGGAGGATAGATGAGAGAAAGTATAGACTGGAAGCTGGAAGACTAATTACGAGGCTACTGAAAAAATTGAAGGATTATTCTGAATTTGGGTGGAGGCCATGTAAATGACAAGAAAGGGACAGATTTGAGAGATGTTCCAGCTGTAGAGAGAACAGAGTTTGGAAGGTGTTTTGAAACACTAAATATTGTGCTGAAAGAGAAGGAAGAGTTAAAGACATGACCAAAGTTGTGAAACTGAGTGATTGTAAATATGGTGGTAACCTTAAAAGAAATAGGGAAATTTGGAGGAAGACTGGACTTGGGGAAGTAAGGTGAATTTAAAAATCCAAGGGGGCATTCAAATGGAAATATGGGATTGCATTTCTGGAGAAAAATAAGAACTGCATTATACAGGGATTTGGGAGTCACTTGCAGAGATATAATAATTGAACTCATGGGAACCTATGATGTCACAAGAAAATATAGAAAAAAAGGAGGAGAAGCAACATGACATAGCAAAAAGAGTTCTGACTCTGGGGTAAGGGAGATTTGAGCTTGGATTCTTTCTCTGACAATAATTGTGTGATTTTTGGCAAGTCACAAACTTCTAGTACTCATTCCTCATCTGTAAAATGAAGGAGTAGGACTGGGTGTCCTTTAAGGGCCCTTAAGCATAAAAATGATCTTCTAAGAGTGCTCAGGACAGAGCCTTGGGGGATACCTACACTTAATAGATGTGATATATGATGTAAGATGTAAGATTATTCAGAAAAGGAAACTATTAAGAAGTGGTTCAATAAGTAGAAGGACAATCTATTGGAAGAAGCATGGCAGAAACCAAAGAAGGAGAGAGTATCTAGGAGGTCTGAATTCTGGCTTTGTCACTAACTAGCTTGGGCAGGTTACTTCCTCTCTCTGGGCTTCAATTTCCTCACCTGTTAAATGAAAGAGTTAGAACAGATGACCTCTAAGGTCAATTCTAGGCAGAAATCTATCATTTTCTTTTGGAAAGTGATGGTTACAGTGAAGATAGTTATAAGAAACGCAAAGATGAAGACAATGATGGTGGTGGTCCTAATGACAATTAATATAATATAAAGAGAATGCTACCTGCCTATCTCACAGATTTAACAACAAAAGCACTTGGATTTTGAGTAGGTATGGGATGGCATAGGCGAAAATTAACATATTAACCTTCTTTCCCCCAGGAGTAACTTTTTCTTGTCTGATTGTTCCATTCATCATGAAAAACGTGTTTTTTTCCTTATAAAATTATTATTATTTTTTTCTTCTAAAAATAAAAAAGCAACATTCTTTCTTTAGGGCTCTTTGAAAGAATCCTTTTTGCTTTCCTCCAAAGGACAGATGGAGCTTCTTGTGTCTGGTATCAGCCTGTTTGTTTGTTTGTTTTTTGCTTTTTTGTTTTTGTTTTTTTCAAGGAATTACTATAACAAGGCAAAGCCAGTCAGATGATCAAATAGACATATTTTGCTCTAGCTCCTCTCCCTCCTTTTTTTATTTGCTCTCCTTTCTCTTTAATTTATTCCCATCTTTCCCTCCCCTTCCCATTTCTTCTACCTTTCTTTTCCTTCCTTCTTCCTCTCCTTTTCTTCTCCTCTTTTCTTCTCTCCCTCCCTCTCGGTTTACTTATCTCTATCTTTGTTTCTATTTCTTTCAGTCTATCTCTCTGTTTCTGTTTATCTGTGTATCTCTGTCAGTGTCTTTGTCTCTGTATTTCTGTCTCTATCTCTGTTTCCCTCTCTGTCTCTTTCTGTCAGTTAATTTATCTCTGTAATGTCTTTGTCTCTGTTTCTCAGTCTGTGTCTCTCTGTCAGTCTGTCTCTGTTTTGTCTCTTTCTGTCTCTGTCTTTCATCCCCTTTCTATTTCTCTCTTTCTTTGCCAGATTATTTATATATGACTTTGTCTTTGTCTCTGTTTCTCTTAATCCATCTCTCTGTTTCAGTCTATTTCTGTTTTTGTCTCTATCTCTGTCAGTTTATTTTCCTGCTTTTGTCTCTGTCTTCCCCTTCTCTTTTTCTCTCTCTATCCCTCTCTTTCCTTTTCAGTCCCTCTGCCTCATTCTCTGGTTCTCTGTCTCTGACTTTGCCTGTTTCTGTCACCCTCCATCGTTCTCTCTTTCCCCCTTCTCATTCAGAATGTATAAGTGATGTCTGAATGTTTACATCAATGCTAAAAGACCCAAGGCGGGCGAGCAATAGTTTCCTGGTAGCTCTTCCGCAAAGGCGGACTGATTGATTGCAGATTGGAACTAGCTCCAACTCTCTGTCCCAAATGACAAATGAAGAGCTTTTAAAAATGGAATAAAATATCCCATATGAGGAGAAGTATCTCTGCCAGACTGGGCATGAAAGGCAAAGAGCAATATGAAATGTGTGCACTGCCTGGCCCATCCAGAGCCTGCCTCTTCTCAGTATTCACATCAGCAGCAGCAGGATCATCATCAAAAAGCAGTTATTAAGGTCCTATTTATGTATGGAATAAGTAATGCACGAAGGGATGTTCTAGGAACCTGAGAAGATAGAATGTTAAACACAAACAAAGAGTGTTTTACTTGAAAGATACTTATAGGACACAGAATGTTAGAGATGGAAGGGACCTTGGAGCATTGAATATTAGAATATGGAGCCAGAGCTAGAAAGGACTGTAGACCCTTGACTATAAGAACAGAAAGTATAGAATGCTACAGTTGGAAGAGATGGGAGAATAGAGAATATGAGTACTAGAAGAGGCTTACTCCTTTTATTTTACATATGGGCTAAGTGAGACCCAGGGAGGTTAAGTGACTTAACTATGGCCATCCACCATGTTAGTGGCTGAGCCAAGACAAGATCTTCTTCTGACCTGATGTGGTGTGACTTGGAGAAGATCCAAAGGCAAAAGGAAGAATGGTAGAGAAAAAGAGAAAAAGAATCAGTGCATAATTGAGAAGTAGGAGTCTATAATTTTATTATCAACTTCCTCATACTCAGGTAAGCCTGGAGAAAATCAAAGGTGCAGAGAAGTATAAGCTACCAAAGACTTATCACACTCATTTGATTCATCTATCCTACTTTCCCAGGATTCTGTACTAGATTTTTCCTTACTCCAGCCTCTAGAGTTTAGGCCACATTAGTTTTAAATAATTCACATGGTGGTTTGTGTCTCCCCTTAAGGATTCTTCTATCATCAAACATACCATATTTCAAGGGACCACTTCTGGAAAAGCATCCTAAATATATCAGGGCAGAGAATCAAATTCTGTAGTTATTCTCACTCAGAAAAGGATCATATCTATGGTCTTTTATTCCCTACTCTCTAAAAGTAACCTGAAAACTCTATATAGAAGTAGAGAAATATTCACTACAAACATTCGTTCTCTGTCTCTGGATCTCTGTGTTTTTCTCTCCCTCTCTGGCTCTCTGGTCTTTTCTGTCTTTGTGTGTCTTTCTTTCTGTGTATCTTTATTTGATTTTTTTTTCTCTCTATGATTCTATTTGTCTTTCTGACTTTCCTTATCTCTGTCTCCTTGTCTCCATCTTTCTTTTTCTTTATCTCTGTCTCTCTGTCTCTGTTTCTGTGTGTCTCTCTGTCTCTATTTTCTGTTTCTCTCTGTGTCTCTGTCTGTGTCTCTCTGCCTGTGTCTCTTTATGTCTGTGTGTGTGTGTCTGTCTGTCTGTCTGTCTATCTGTCTTTCTGTCTGTCTCTCTTTTTCTCTTTCTCAAAGTCCTCAGATTCCTCCCTGTGACACAGAGATAATGCTTTGCTCTCAAAGGTTATGTCTGGCTATGAAATGTGTGCCCATCACCCATTCACTGGCCGGTTTATCTGAGTTAAGTGAAAGGATAGTCACCAGGTAATGGATTGTTTTGTCCATGACCACACCACATGACAATTTGATGATGTGTGGAGGAAATGCTGACATAAGGACAGAGGATATTTCAGATCTTTTAAAGTATAAATACATATATACATATCTTTGTGTTTTCTTTATCTATATACATATATACATATATACATATATATACATATATATATATATATATATATATATATATATATATATATGTGTGTGTGTGTGTGTGTGTGTGGAGAGAAACAAATAAAGAGACAGAAAATGAAGCAGTGTTTAATATAACAGATAGAGTGCTTGGAATGATGAAGACCTGACTTCAAACCTCATATGAGATGTTCATTAGTTATTTCACGTTGGCTAAGTAATTTGGTTTCTCTGAGCTTGAGTTTCTTTGCCTATAAAATGAGATAGTGGTACTCAGTGACCTCTGAGGCCCCTTGCAGTTTTAAATCTATGATCTTATAAATGTACCAGGAGATATGAGGGTTCTATAGGTGTCATCATATAGAGCTAGATGGCACCTTAGAGATTATCTAGTGGAATAAATTCTAGTCTGATGTTCTCAATTTCATATGACAAAATTGAAGATAAAGAGGGAAAGTGATGTGTCCAAGGTCACCTAGGAAGAAAGAAGCAGGGTTGGGATTTGAACCCAGATCCTAAGACTCCAAATCCTTCTAGGGCATTGAATCCTAAGAAAAAAATCAAAGTATTTCTTTTCTCTGCAGCCTCTGAGAGAGTTGTGGGTAGACTGACAAGGCTTAGGATTTTGTGTAGTTTATATTACATTGCCATGTCATGGGAGGTTGGAGGATATATAAGTGCACTGAGCAATTTACATAGAAGCCCTCTCTCTGCCTATCCCCACCTCCACTGCTTCCTTCTCGCCTGATGGGATTCATTTAACCAGGACAAATAACTCCAACCTCACTGTAGCATCCCCTAAATAATTCACTGTGAATGATTATGTCAGTGTAAGACTCTCTGAGGCCAAATGTGAGAAAGATAACCTGCAGCTCCTTGGAATTTGACCTCCTCTTCAGTTTGGGTATGAACTGCTCCCTGGAGAAAAGCATTCTCTCATGTAGCCTTTGTTTTTCACCCACAGCAATGCCCAGAGAAAGTCTAGAATAACCACTTGTATTTAGAGAGCACTTTTCAGTTTGCAAAGCACTTTCATATACATTTGAGAGGTAGTTGTCCACTGACGTGGGAGGCAGGCAACATGGGTTTGAGCTCTGGATCTAACAACAGCCATGAGACTTGGGGCAAGTCACATCATCATGCGATTCACAGCTAGAAAGGAACTTACAGATCATCCAGTAGAACCCTCTTATTGTACAGAAGAGGAAACTGAGGCCCAAGAGCTTAAGTGACTTCTCAAGGTCACAAAGATAGCAGAGCCAGGACTTGAATCCAGGGTTTTTGCATCCAAAGCTGGAATTTCTTCTACTATACTAGGGATTCTCAACCTGAGATCTGTGAGCTTGTTTTTAATATTTTGATAAATGGATTTCAATATAATTGATTTCCTTTGTATTCCTATCTGGTTTATAGGCTTCATCAAATTTCCAAAAGGATCCAAGTTATCCATCCATCTATGTACCCATTCATCCATACAACAACAACAACAACAACAACCACAGTTAAAAAACTCTGCACTATATTATGTTTTTCCAGTTATTTCCACGTTCGTGCTTGGCTCCATAGTTGTATAGTAAAAGACTGCAGCAGATAGGGTTCTTCTTTATGCCATGTCTGCTCCCTCTCTCCCTCCCTCTCTCTCTGTCTCTCTCCCATACACACTCCCCCCGCCCCCAACATTTCAAGGCATGGCTCATTGTGTAATGGAGAAAGGAGAGGTATATTCAGCAAATGTAACATGCAACAAAAGGCATTAATAAAAATATTTTAAAAGCACAATATATTATCAAGGTTAGCAATAATAGCTGTAGTAACACCAATAATAGCAGTCTGAATTTACATAGTACTTTTATAAGGCACTTTATTTAAAGCAGCCTTGTAGGATAACTTGTTCAGTAAAGAAAGGAAGAAGTATATATTTGGAAATGAAGGTAATATAAAAAAATGATCTCAAGAAAAATGTTAAAAGAAAATAAAATAATACAAGCAGGTCTATTTTAAAGATGGGAAACCTTATCTTAGCAAGATTATGGCTTTGACGAGGGTTATATATCTCTGAGCCTCAATGTCCTCATCTCTCTCTCTCTGTGGGGATTATAATACTTGCACTACTTACCTTACCTGTCACATAGTAATACAACCCTGTGAGGATATCCCTGTGTTCACTTGTGAACCTCAAAGTGCTGCAGAAGTTTGGATAACTATAATTCTCTTATTTGCATCTCACTAGGACCCAGGGAAATAGGTAGGCTTGGTATTACTATTTTCTTTTTATAGTTGAGGAGACTGAGACAGCACTATTAAGCAATTTATCCGAAGTCATATAGATGGAAGGTGGCAGAGGACTTGAGCCTAGATCTTCTGATTTTGAGGACATGGCTTTTCCAAATATCTAATGCCCTCACCCTACCTCCAAAATTCAGGCCTGTGATTGAATAGCCACCAGTATCTCTTGCAATACAGGATCCTAAAACCATTTCGTGATGATTTTGAATTTTAATATCACAGAATGTTATTACTGAAAGGAACTTTATAGGCTATCAAGTTCAATCTTCTCATTTTAAAAATTAGGAAACTGAGGCCAAGAAAAATGAAATGATCTGCCTAAGGACACACAACTATTAATTACTAGAGCCAGGGCTCGAATCCAGATTGTTTTTTTCTTTAAATTGTTAATCTGATGGTCTTCTGATTACAACAATACTGATTATATGACCTTATTGTCCTCCTCAGAGTAAGAGTCACATCTCAGTACCATCTAATGAATCCCCCACCATCAAAACTTGGCTATTTTCCCGGGGACCATTCAACAAATGTAGGCTGAGGGCTTCCTACACCTACTCGGGAGATGTGGATCAAAGCCTGACTTCACCTACCTATTCCTTTTAGAGGCATACTCTCAAGTTTCTGTTGACAACCTAGTGCCCAGTGAAAGGAATATGAGGAAGCAATTGAGACGTCTATGAATGTCTTTGAGGTGGCCCTGTATCCCAGAAGCAAGTGGGTGGTTCTCAGCTAAAGAATAGTTTCCCCCAAAAGGAAGAGAATTATAGGGGAGCCAGAAATAGAAAGACATAAAAGGTACCATCATGTACCTTCCCACCATCCTCCTTCCATTTAAACCAGAACAAAAGAATCCCTTATGCTAAAACGTGCTGGGATTTTTTTCCCCTTCTTTCTTCCTTTTTTTTTTCTTTCTTTAAGCTACCACTACAAGATACCTATTTTAGGAAAACTATTGAGGGTGAAAGCCTTTGCTCCCTCCAAGGTCAGGTAAGGTTGCAGGCAAAGCAGAGTTTCTTGTTTATGTGGGAAAAAATTCTGAGGACCTTGTAGACTAAATCTTAGCTGCCTTCAAGAAGACAAGGGTCAAGGTTATTGGCAAAGCATATAGTACCATCTATTTGAGCCCAGAAGCAGGAGAAAGAGCCAAGTCAGATGGAAAAAATAGCTCAGGACAAAAAATTGTCTTTTATACTGTGATATATCTGGATCGGGGGTCTTAATGTCAGGAAACCAAGTTCAGTTTTTCCTGAGTTCTTTAAGCCTTAAAACAACAATAATGCAGTTATTATGCAAATTGTGTGAAATTAGCATTAAGGATCTTTTTTACTTAATTAGTGACATTTTACAGAGATCAAAGTTTTTCAAGGGCCAGTGAAATTAGAAGTGCATTTGATTACGTCCTTTTTTTTTTTCACAAGGCAATGGGACAGGCTCAGAGAGGCTGAGTAAACTGGCTAAAGTCAGCTCAAAGTTATATCTTAAATAAGAGTCCAAGACCCTAACAATGGCCACATTTGGGGTCCAAAAAGAAATGAAATTGACCAAAAGGGTAGGGGTAGTAATAGAACATTCACTGATGCCTTCTGGATGGTTACAGGTAAAGCATAAAATCATAGTGCACGAGAACTGGAAAGAATCATAGAAATATAGAAAGTTAGACCTGGAAGGCACCTTAAGAGATCAACAAGTCTGACCTCATTTTACAGATGAGAAAAGAGAACCACAGAGAAGGAAAATGACTTTTCAAAGGTAACACAACCAATTTGTGGGAGAACCAGGACTAGAGCTGAAGTTTCTTCATCTCTAATTGAACATATTTTCCACTGCATCATGTTGTATAGATTTTAGGTGGAGATATTTCTCCACAAGATAAAGGAATTGGCCCAGAGGAAAATTCAGATTTCCATCCTGTTCTACAATCCAATGACTATAATATCCACCTTGGAATAGCAATTTATACAAATTTACAGGAAAAGAATATTTGAGCAAAATGATTCTGAAAAAAAAAATAGCTTTCCCTGGGAGATCAAAAGAACAGATGAAAGCTAAATTATCTTCAGATTCCAAGGTCAGTGCTGGTGATGGTTTTGTCTTTTTTAATTTTAGTGACTAAATTTTTTAGGATTCTGAGTTCTGCATAAATAGATACATGAGATGTTTGCCTTGGAAAGAAGCAATGCCCACAGAACATTTTTCCCTTTTTTTTTTTTAAATGATGCTTCAACCAGCACTAACCCAATCCCCACCTCTAGATGACTGAGCACCTTTCTGGTACCAGGAATAATAAATATGCAGAAACAGAATATGAAAAGTCTGAACAACTAGAACTCATAAAGAGGAGTAATACCAGGATGCAAAATTCACCTTCCCTTCCAGAACATTGGTTGTCCTTAGTAACTCACAACTGGTCAAAATCATAATCCCCTCAGGTATAATTTTTTTTTTTTGCCATTGATTTTGTAAAATGTCAAACTTGACAGAGATTGGATGCAAAGGAAATTTCAATTTCCTTCTGGTTCATGAGAATGAATGCCTATTGAATTGATGTTCTTCTTTTCATCCTAACTCATAAGTCTTAGAAAACATATATTTAGGTTAAGTAACAGGAACAATCAGATGGCCAGCACATTTTAACTTTGTTCCATCAATCCATGAGGCTTGTGCTATGTGGTTCCTATATCATACAATGTAAAAGAATTAAAGCTATAGAATCAGAAGACCTGAGTTCAAATCCAGCTTCTAATACTTACTACTTACATGACTTTAAGCAAGCTGTCTAGTTTGCTTATGTCTAGGTTTCCACATTTGTGAAATGAGGTAGTTATACCAGGTAGCCTAGGAGGCCATGTCTATCTTCATAGTTGTAACCCTATGATTCACTTCAGTCCACTTAAGAAATAGGGTGTCACTGAGGACTAGAAGATGTGACTTTAACTTCTGGCCCTGCCACCTGGTAGTTGTGTCGGCAAATCATTTTACCACTTTGTGCCTCAATTTCCTCCTTTACAAAATGGACAATATTGTTTTTACCTCCTATCTCACAGAGCTGTTTTGAGAGGAATGATTTTGAAAACTGGCAAATGCCATGAAGTAGCATTATTCAAATGCCTGGATGTGACAGTCCTGTTAGTTGAGATTGTTTTTGCATCAAGGATATTGCTTATAATTGGTACTGTGTCTTTTACAAAATCCTAAGCATAAAATTAGAGCTGGAATGGATCTTAATGGCCTTCTAGTTCATCCTGTCATTTTATAGATGATGAAACTGGGACTTAGTTTAAATGATTTGCCCAGGATTGCACAGCTAGTAATCTCTAAAGGCAGAATTTGAACTCAGGTTTTACTGACTCCAAATCCAGTGCGCTCTCTCTCTCTCTCTCTCTCTCTCTCTCTCTCTCTCTCTCTCTCTCTCTCTCTCTCTGTCTCTCTCTGTCTCTCTCCTATCCATTAATTAGAATAGAAGCTCTTAAGGACAGGAAATGTCTTTCTTTCTACTTGTATCTGTACTCCCAGTGCCTAGCAAAGTGCTTGGCACACAGTAAGTTTTTAATAAGTGCTAGTTGACTAACTGACTGTCACAGTACCACATATCTCTGTACTTTCTTTGCCCTTCTTTTTCTGCCCTTATTTCACCCTCATAATACCCTTCTTATTATGCTGAACTGTGTTGGAGATCCAAGTAATAATAATAGCTCCCATTTGTATAGCACTTGATAAGTTATAAAGTACCTTCCTCAAAACCTTGAGATAGGTCATTATCTCCATCTTACAGATCAGAAAACCAAGAGGGCCCATGGTTACACAGAATGTTCTTGGCAGAAACAAGACTCAAACTCAGGTCTTCCCAATCTAATTCTGAGCTTCTTTCCACTACACAACTCTCACAGTCCGAATGTCAGGACAAAACCCTGTGTATCCGTGCTTTCCTGATTGCAGTTGAATATACTGAGGGCTCATTCTCAGTGCATTTGTATAAATCAAAAGTATATTGAAGTCATTATGTTGCAGTACAACATATCCTTTCATCGGTCAATTCGTCTGGGTCAACTGTCCTCACATATTCATTCTAACATCTAGTAGATAGAATAGGTTTATATTTTACCCTTTGTCCAATATAACAGCTACCATTCACTGTTATCCTAAAATAATATTCTGAAATCAAGCCATCCTCAGGCCATTATTATGTCTCAAGCGCAATCTTCTATCAGAATCCTGGAGGGAATTCAAACTTAGTGTCTGGATGGTCAGTATATATCCTGCTCTCCAGGAGTTCATATCATCAGAAAGGGTAACATCATCCGGGTCACAGCACCATTCATATCATCTTTTTCTTCCTTCAGCCACCTGCGTTGTCTCCCAGGTGCAGGATGTAATGTAAGGCTCATGGAGAGCTTGACATACCACACGCAATTGTGCCCTGTCAATCAAGTATAGGCTAGCACGAGTGTTCAAGGGCCTTGTCTTCCCCCATGCTGGCCCTGAATGAAACAGGAAGCTACCCTCTGAGCCAAGCAAAAGTCAGCACTCCTGAAATGATGCTGATTGCTGTGATGGCACTCGGGTGAAAACAGTCCCAGAGGACCCCAGCCTCTCTAAGGGCTTCAGAGATCAAAGTCAACCTGATATCTTATGTCGAGGAGTGAACTGAAAGACCAGACACTGCAGACTGCTGCTCTCACCTGGGCTGATTAATGAATGAGACACTTGCAAATTAGAGTACGTGGGTTGGGTGCATAAATCAATAAGCATTGAAAGTTTGAATGCCCCTCAGGCTAAAGAAGTGATGCTATACAGATGTATGAAATCAGAAACCTCTTCATTGCTCTTTCTCTCACTTGGACCTTCCTCTACTCTCCTCCAGAACCACTGTCTTCTCTAAGAAGAGATACTGATATCCACATGGACCACCTAGACTATTCCAAGGGACAAAAAGAGGGAGACTAGTAGCATCCAGCTAGATGTTCCATAGTAACAAACACAGAAGACAGTAGACCTCAGTTCCAGCCCTAGTTCTGTCACTAAATTGTTATATGATTTGAGAAGAGTCATTCATACTCTCTGGGCCTCAGTTTCATCTCTAACAATTTCTGTTCTCAAACTCCATCCCTGAGGCCCTTCCAGCTCTAACATCCTATGTACTGTGGCCTACAGTGCCTTACAGCTCTACAACCCTAGAATTATAATTCTTTTTAATACTACCTCCTGTTAGTACATGTCTCCTTCCAAGTTATACAGAATGTACCTCCTGCATTTCAAGGATTCTCCTCTCTAAGTTCAAAGTTTATAGATTCAATAAGGAAAAGTCTCTTCTTCAGCATACCTGCTAATCCTGATAGTCTCCCTGCTGCTTACTGTTATAAGAAGGAAGTGTCAGCATCATCATGCTCACAGCTTCCTCCCTCTCTCACTAGCCCTCATGATTGGCAAGTATCTCCCAAACAATAAGGACCAGCAATGTCTGAACTGACATGCTATTTCTCATAGCCTTGTCTTGAATCTTAATATGGACCCTGCAGGAATGAGGGGCGGGCAACCCTTATTTAATGAGCCTTTCATCTCTAGAGTTTTAAAGAAGAGGGAGGATTTCCTTCCCAAAGGCCTGATGGAAAAGAGACAGGTGTTCCCAAATTTAGAGATCTTCACAAACCATGAGCAGACTCACCCACACACCCTCTCTGCAGCAGAGATGGTCGTCCTACAGAAATCATGATCCACAGCACACCCACCCACTTGCCAGCAAGCTCTCCATAGCTAGATCTACACAAAGTGGAAAATGCATATGATTCAATCAAACACCAGATAATGGAAGACATATAGAGACCTTCTATTATGATATTTATTAAAAACAGGGTTGAACAGGCTCTCTGGAGGTCATTTAGACTAAGCTCCTACAATCACAAAGGAATGGCTAAACCTTTGATGTGACTTATATGACCTCTTACACTACTGAACACCATTTCTGTGCTTTTTTTAAAAAATAGTATCTATTTTAGGTCCAATACAAACACCTCCTGCTGCATTTTAAAGTCTTTGGCTATTCATGGTTCTGCCTTTGGTGCCGAAGTTGTCATCTCCTGCACATTGAGGGGAATTTTCAAAATTAAGAATCAGAAGAAAAACAAAAGAAATAGTTGAGTAACACAAAATACAGGAAACCAAATCTCCCATTCTTCTCAAGCATAAGCCTTCAGGTGAAGTTAGACCTAAGAAAGAGTAAAGAGTTTCATGAAGAAGGCTGCCTTTGCCTTATATATGCAGGACATTAGGCTAGAGTAATGGTCTTGGATGGAAATACAAAGATCTACAGAAGCATGGCCAATTAGAGAGTCAGACAACTAAATGGAGAACACAGAATATTAAAGGCAGAAGGACATTTTGAAAGGAGAATATTAGGATCTAAAATAACAGAATGTTAAAATTACAGAACACAGAATCTTAGAGCTGGAAATAACACTTAGCTAGTCCAACCTTCTCATTTTAACAGATTAGAAAACTGAGGCTCAAAGAATTTAAGTTCCTTGTCTAAGGCCATACAGGAAGTTAGGGGCATAACATGGTAAATCTGAGGTTTTTGTCTCCCAGTTCAGTGTTCTGGCATATAATTCTGCCTCTCCAATCAGGGCCAAAAATGGATTCTACAAGGCCCAGGGCAAATATAAATGTGTGGGCCTTATTCAGTCCCACTAAGTTAAATAATTGAAATGAACAATTAAGGCAAGCTTGAATGAGAAGTAAGAGATAAAAAGCAACCAAGATTCTAGAGTATCCATTGATAAAGCATGCTACCCACCTCTTGACACACAGGTAATGGACTCAAGATACAGAAAAAGAGCCAGGGGCGTGCTGCAGCCAGTTCATACTGTCCCTTAGGACAATTGTTAAATTTTCAATTCGAGCATTTCTATGCTAGAAATCAGTAAATTACACAAATCAAGGATTGATATGTTGTTTTGTTGATCTTCTGGCCTTTAAAATGTGCTGGAGAAAATGCTAATTATGCAAATTAAACTTAAAAGGTCATTGTGCATACTTTTTTTTCTGTCTGGAGAGCCAGTTGTTAAACATTTGCTAGCGCACCATTGATAATATATACATTTGGATGTGGACAACAAGGGGATTGGTTTTGCTTGACTATGTATATTTGTATGATGTTGTTGTTATTTTTGTTGTTGTTGTTGTTTCTCCCGATTGTGAGGGGGGGAGAGGCAAGGGAGCAAAAACAGATTTGTGTTCATTGAAATGCATTTAATTGAACTGAATCTTTAAAAAAATAAATAAATTAAATAAACCCAATAAGATAAAATGTATACGAATACAAGATTCATAATGAGTTTTGTATTAATAGAGGCAGAGGGAAAGAAAGCAATATCACAATGACCACAATAACACAAAGGAAACCACTATTACAAGACATCAAATTCAGACTAATATAATATGCAATCTTGACTCCAAAAGACTGAGGATGAAACACAATTCCCTCCTAACAAAGAGGCAGCGAGCTATGGAAATGGAATCCTACCTATGCTCTCAGACACAGTTAATGTGCAGGTTTGTTTTATTTAACTGTTTCTATTTGTTACAAGGGAGAACTTGATTGCACGTGTTATTGGAAGTGACAGTCACACAAAATAATTCCCCCAAAACGGAAATGAATTTTTAAAATCCAAGAGGCAGCTATGGCAATGTTCATGAAATAAAGGAAAAAGAAAAAAAGGAGGGTGGGGTAGCAAAAGGGGAGGGAATGCTTCCAGTTTTAATCTCTAGCTTGATTGAAAGCATGAGAACATTAGGTCTTCCACAGCAATGGCTGGAAGCTCATCGTTCTTCCCTTCAGTCCGGGGTTGGATGTAGAGGCATGAAATAAAAGTCTCCTAGTCCCCACCTAGGTGACACAGTGGACAGAGTGCTGGGCCTGGACTCAAGTAGACTTCCTGAGTTCAAATCCGGTCTCAGACACTTACTAGCTATGTGACCCTGGGCAAGTCACTTAACCCTGTTTGCCTCAGTATCATCATCTGTAAAATGAACCGGAGAAGTAAATACCAAACTGCTCCAAAATATTTGCCAAGAAAACCGCAAAAAGGGTCACAAAGAGGAAAACACAACTGAAAAATAACTGAACACAGAAAAGGACCCAGAACATCCTGAACCCCTTGTAAAGGACAGATTCTGGAATAGAGAGTTTGAAATAGTATGCCTTCTAGAGTCAGAACGCTTGGGTTTGAATCCTGGCTTTGTTACTTTGCTACATTTTAGATTTGCAGTCAAATCTCTAGACTAGATCTTTATGGTCCTCTTTAACTCTAAACCTTAGGATCCTGGATCCTGATTCATCCACTTACTCACTTATTAGCCATACAACTTTGGGCAAATCACTTCACCACTCAGCTTTAGGTGACTCATCCATAAAATGGGGATAAGAATACTTTCAATACCTCCATCACAAGACTGTAGATTATAGGAAAAAGCTTTGAGGCAGCTGGTAGCTCAGTGGATAGAATTCTAGTCCTGAGTCAGGAAGGCCTAAGTTAAAATCCAACTTCAGACACCTCCTAGCTGTGTCTTAACTTTTGTTTGCCTCAGTTTCCTCAACAGTAAAACAAGGAAAATAAAAGCATCTACCTTGCAAGTGTCCTTGTGAGGATCAAACAAGAGAATATTCATTAAAAATACTTAGCACAGTACCTGACACATAGTAGGACTATACAAAACTTATCACCTCTGTCCCCCTTACAGAAATATTCAGGTTTCAGAATCTGAGAAGCATATCAACATAATGATGACTGTTTATAATACAAAATGACTACATTTAAATATCAAGTTTTCTCCCCCTGGTCCATTTAAATAATTGCTTAGAGAATCCAGTAGTCAGAGAAATTGGAAAACCAAAACATTAAGAATCAATTAAAAATCAGGTCAGAAATGAAGTTGGAACATCTCTTTGATGCACGTAAGATAGTAGGAAAAGCAGACTAGATTTACAGAGATTTGATTTGCAAACAACTTTTCAGGAACAAGTATGGTAGCACGACATAGTAGAATGCACACAATCTGAGTGCTAATTGAAACAGATTTTTCTCACTTTCTTTATCTTTCGTGATTTTTATTGTTTTTGGTTTTGGCTTTATTTATTTATTTATTTTGATTTTGCTACACGGTTAATATGGAAATATGTTTTCTCTGATTTTGCACATGTAATTGATATTATATTGCTTGCCTTCTCAATGGATAGAGGAGAGGAGGGAGGGAGGGAGAGAATTGTGTCTGGAGTCAAGGAGGCCTGAGTTCAAATCCAGCCTCAGAAATTAGCTGTGTGCCCCTAAGCTAGACACTTCATTTCTGTTTGCCTCAGTTTCCCCAACTATAAATTAGGGCTAATAATAGCAACTATTTCAAAGGATTATTGTGAAAATCAAATGAGATAATAACTTTAAAGTGCTTAGCACAGTGCCTCAGAAATAGTAAGTATTTTATAAATGCCCCCTCTCATAGGCATCAGTTTCCTTATATATAAAATAAAGGCACTAGGATAGATAATCTCAGAGGTTGCTAAAATTCCATGATCTAATAGCCTATGTGCTAAATCCCTGTGCAGCTCTAATATTCCTTGTGTTCTATATTCTAATATTCTGGTTCTAAAGTATTTCCTACCTTTAATATTTTATGTCTTAAGGTCCCTTCCAGCCCTAAAATTCTATGTGGTTTGTTTTGTTTGACATTCCAAGTTCCACAATGCCCTCCTGCTCTAACATTACATATTCTAAAGTTTCTTTCTACTTCATTGTCTTTCTTAACAGAAACAAAAAAACTGATTATTTACATTTATATAGTGCATTAAAGTTTATTATGTTGTTTAAGATAGATGTGTGTTTCAGATGAAAATACACAGTTTATAATCAGAAGACTCAGGTCCAAGTCTGACTCTGCCAAATGTGTGACCTTAGACAAGTGAGCTTACTCTCTAGTCCTCAGTTTCCTCATCTGTAAAATGTCAGGAAGGAGAAAGACTATCTGATCTCTAAGACCTAATCCAGCTCTAAGCACTCTGAAAAGGCTCACCTTGAAAGAAGGTAGATGACTCCTAACTCTTGTAAAATAGAAATGACCTAACAGAAACACCCATCAGTGGAAAGCATAAGTGGAATGTGAAAGCGAGTAAGGGTCTTCTCCTTCCTATGAAGTGAATATATACTCTCCTTCCAAGCCAAAGAAGTGTTACATTTCCCATGGACCTCATCCCTTCAAAATGAGGACATAACCCTCTGGTGGGACAGCAGGCTTCTGCTCACTATGTACACCCTGAGTTTCAGAGATGTGCGGTTATTACTATGATTATCCCTCTATGAAGCAACATGCAGCAGAATGGGATGCTGGGATTTTAATTTAAAAGGTTCTCATTTCAGTTCTTGGCATTGTTTCCTTCTCTCTCTCCCTTCCCACAGTGACTCAGTAAGAAGAAAAAGAGAGCTAGAGAGAGTCAGCCTCTGCATATGCATGAGCCATGGATATTACTCTGATTATGCAGAAGGAAGAGATCTGTCTGGTCCTCAGCCCCTTCCTGAAACTCCCAGCATTCCTCTGGGCCTAGTTCAGGCAGACTGAGAGTTGGGTATAGTTGCTTCCGCCTAATGGGCCTGATGCTCGAGAGCTGGAGAACCAGCAGTGGGCAGGACTGGGGAATTGGGTGTTGCAGAAACAATTGCTCGGGATGCTCTTGATAGTCAGGCTTTATGGTGCATCTCGACTCCGGCAGTGGCTTTATCTCTGCAGGTCTGCAATGCAAATGACACACTTCTAATGTGCTATGTCCATGTTACCTCACAGCAAGACACCGAGGGAAATCATCAGCCAGTTCGCTACAGGATTTCAACAAAGCCGGGTATTGTTAGAGGGAAAAATTGCCAATTTATTACGGTTCTGATGACCATGTCCATGTAAGAATGTTGTTGTTTGCTCAGCTTTATTCATGGATGAGATGATGGCTCTGGATACCTGCCTGAAGACTCTGTAAGCTAAAGTGGGGTCCATACCTCCCGGTCCACAGGGAAATGCAGACCAGCTTTCATGTTTGTGTCGCCAGGTGTCTCCCACTATGTACCATGCTATCACTCCCAAGCTGCCATCTGGTGACCACTGTTCTTCCCATACTTTCTCTAACCGTGAGGATGGAAGGGCACAGGACCATCCACAGTTTTCTATCTAGATTTTCTTGGGACCAATCATGCTCTTTAGTGAGACTCGGGAGTATAGGTTTTGAAGAGGAAATGGAGGTTTGCCTAGCTCACACGGGTCAAGATATATCATCTTAATTTCATTCGTGGACACGCTCTAAGAGAAGGTAATCACTCCCAGAAAAGAATACACACATACACAAACACACACACACATACACACACACACACACATATAATATGTGTGTGTATATATATATATATATATATATATATAGATAGATAGATAGATATAGATATTTTTTTTTATAAAGATTATATAATCACATAATCTCAGAGCCAGAAGGGGTCCTGGAGATTATCTAGTCTGACCCTCTTGTTTTTATGGAGGAGGAAGCTGAGAACCAGAGAAGGGAAAGGACTTGTTGGACAACACACATGCAGTAAGCGACACAACCAAGATTTGAATCCAGGTCCTTTAACTCTAGGACCAACACTTTCCCCTATACCAAGCTGCCTTCATTATGACAAACAATATTACCACATCTATTAATTGACCCATAGAATTCTGTAGTTGAAAGGGCCAAATCCTAGCAGGACGGATGAATCTTCTCTACAGTAATATTGTCCAGCTTACATATTACAGGGTACTGGGGGTTCAAAAGTCTATCATTAATCTAGTGACAGGGAGCTCACTATCTATCAACACAATCCATTTCTTTGTGGAACAGTTAAAACTATTAGGAATGATCATTTTCCCCATATTTAGCCAAGACATACCTCCCTATAACTTCTACTGAAAGGTCCCTCTGAATTTGGACAGAATAACCCTCTTCCATGTGTAACTTTTTCACATATTTGAAGAGAACAAATTTTAATTCATTATCTTTTTTTATTATTTCTTTAGGCACCTGGGGTTAAGTGACTTGCCCAGGTTCACACAGCTAGTAAGTATCTGAAGCCACATTTGAACTCAGCACTATCCTTTTTGTAGAGAAAATACCAAATTCCTCTAGAAACTTGGCTTAGATGGGGACTTCACATATAATAAGGTATATTTAATAGAGGGCACATGTATATATAAACTACTAGTTAGAGCATATGGACATTACATTATACTTTCAATCAAAGCATTCCTATTAATGTGCATGGGTTTAGCAAATCCCAACTAGCTATGTGATATGCCACACATTCACTTTTTCTTCATTTACTCCAGATTCCAATGTTTGGGCTTCAGTGTAGCCCTCACACTCAGCATACCTTACTGATACTGTCATTCTCTTGTCAAAAGCCTCTGTGTTTTCCTTACATATGCATATCTCTCAATATAATGATGTTCTATGGGGAGTCTATTTTTAGGGAGAGGATTTTGAGGATACAAAAGGTATATTGGTTTGGGACTGAAATCAATTTAAGAAACATTAAGCACCTACTCCTTGTGCAAGACACTACTCTCTATGCTGGTAATGCAATTAAGTATTGGTTGGGTGTTGGTTATACAAAGGGGACATAGTTCCTGCCTTCAAGGGGTTTAGAGTCAAATAAGCAGACTACAGTCTATACATAAGCATAATATAAAGGGTAGTATGATAGGGGCAAAGGAAAGTTCCAAATAATGTGCTCTAGGAAAACAAGGAGAGAGATCATTTTCATGTAGGTAGAAATAGGAAAGACTTCATGGAGGAGGTGAGTGCTAAATCTGACCCTGAAGGACGTAAGGACTTCACAGTTGGAGACGAAAGAGAATAATATATACATGGGCAACAAAATTGACCAGATTCTTGAAGATGAGAGGCAGAAAGAGAGAGAGAGAGAGAGAGAGAGAGAGAGAGAGAGAGAGAGAGAGAGAGAGAGAGAGAGAGAGAGACAGAGACAGAGAAAGACAGAGAGAGATAGAGACAGAGATAGACAGACAGGTGAGATTGGGAAATATTAGCAGTCTAGTTTGGCCAGAGTCTAGAATTAATGCATGTGAACAAAACTAATAAAACTGCAAAGGTAAGTGGAAGGTAGGCTGTGGAGGAACTTAAATATTGGCTAAGATAAAGAATATTTTTACCTTATAAATATTTTAGAAGAGAGGCTGTTTAGTATAGTTTATAGAAGGGTAGAATTGGAGTCAGCAGAGTCTGGGTTCAAGCCTTGCCACTGACACATATTAGCTGTGCGACCACTGACCAATCATTTTTCCTGTCAGTGCCCTCTAGGCACTGAATTTTCCTACCTCTCGCCTACTTCCATACCATGTTGTTTGTTTGTTTGTTTGTTTCCCTTTACTCATATTCTTACTATCCCTGTCTAATTTCTGGCCTGGAATGAGAAGATGAAGGATTGAATCCCAGATCTACCAATGACCCACTGTGACCATAGGCAAGTATCTTCTTCCTTCTCAAAATCTGTTTTCTCATCTATAAAATGGGGAGCATTGTCCTTGCAGCATCTATTTCCCTGGGCTGTTGTTGACCGAGTGTTTTACAAACCTTCAAGTGCTATAGAAATGGGAACTATTATTATATCTATTGATTATCCCAACTTGTTTATCAGTGTGTGGACTGCTTTCTGCCTGAATTCAGGTGCCTGTGAATACTTGCCAAGTACAACATCTGGTGTCTTAAAGCTGCTTCTTCCTGCTGAGCCAAAAAGCTGAACATGATTTCCATTCTGTGGAAGGTCTGTGATGACTTTGCTTGGGGCTCCCTTCCTAAAACAATACCTGAGGCAAAGTTTGGCCCACTCGAGCAGACCAGCAACTGAAAGCAAGGACTCACTAGAAGCCAGCTCAGCGCAGGACATACCTGTATATTTTATATCGGGTTGTAAATCCTTGACGGTGTCTTTCCACAAAGGATAGGTAGCTCCGGGAGTGATGGAAAGGTCCCCTGTCTGAAATAAGCCAATCAAATTCCTTGGAGACATGTTGGTCGGTAACAGCTGTTTCCTGGTGGGAGGGCTGCACTGTTATATGGTCCCATATAAACAGGAAGTAGATGAACTCAACAAACCTCCAGTTCATGCTTTTCTGTCTGCCTTATTCCTTTCATTCTTGCTCCATTCTGTGGAGTCCTGTGGAGAAAAGGAGGGGAGTGATAGAAAGAAGAGGTTGGGAGAAAGAGGAAGAAGAAGGAGAGAGGAGAATAATGGTTAATATGGAGGAAAAGATACACTGAGCATCCAAATTATCCAAATAATTATAGAGTATTAGAAGGTCCTTTCCCTGGAAGAAACCTGAGATCATAGAATGTTAGAAAAGAGTGTTCAAGGGTGTTCAAACTGGAATAGACCTAAGAGATTAAAATTTAGGATATAAAATAGTATATTAAAACCAGAAAAGATATCAGAGGATTCTCCCATTTTATATATAGGGAATTTGGGGCCCAGAAAGAAGAACTGACTTTTCCTCAATCCTAAATGCACACTGGTTCTCTGAGACATGCAGCTCTTTTTTCAATGCCTGGCAAATAGTAAGTGTTTAATTAATTCTTGTTAACTGATAGATTCTGTTATTATCCTAGGGGGAGGGGAGAGGATTGGAGAGAAAGTGGGTAGTTGGCAAAGGAAGCATGAGAGGCAACAGAATAGTATTGGCAATATCCTATCATCAGGAACCAGTGGGTTCTAATCTTGGTTCTACTTCCCATATCGAGGAATCTTTTTTTTTTAATTGTTATACTGATGTTCATTATTTGTAAGGAAATGCATTCTACCAGTTCAGATGGGTCAACTATTCTTCAGGCAACAAACTTTAAGTATTTCCTAGACCACTGAGAGGTTACATGACTGGCCAAGGATCATGTACTCAGTGTTTGTCAGAGACTGGACGTGCACTCAAGACATCTTAATGACTCCAAGGCTAGATAGCTATCCATTATACTGGGGTGGGGAACTTGCAGCCTCAAGGACACATGTGGCCCTATAGATCCTCAAGTGCAGCCCTTTGACTGAATCTAAATTTCACAGGACAAATCCCCCTTAATAAAAGGATTTGCTCTGTAAAACTTGGACTCAGTCGAAAGGCCACACTTGAGCACCTAGAGGGCCACATGTGGCCTTGAGGCTGCAGGTTCCCCACCCTTGTTCATGTTCCCTCTCTGAGAATCAGTTTCCTCAACTATAAAATGAGGGTGATGGACAAGATGGCCTAGCTATAACTCTGGAGAAATTCTCATCAACACCAGGGTCTTAGGTCTTTAGCAGATTTTCCTTTCTGTTCCCCACCTCCCTTCAGCTTGAGTGCTAGGGATTTATTTTCTTAAGATAGATTAATATTTGTGTTTGAAGTCATTACAGAGGGAAGAGAAGAGAAGAGAGAAACAGGCTTTTAAGAGAGACAGTGGGGAGAAGATTGAACACTGTAAAAAGAAATCAGGTCCACTTCCATCTCTGCCTCTTCTCAAGACAGTAGCTATGGGCAAACCTCTAAATCTTTCTAAGCCTCAATTTCCCCTTCTGTAACTTGGATTTTGTAAGGAAAGTGTTTCTGTGGTCTGCAACATGATATAGGCATGTGAATTATTGTTAGTAATAAAATGGTTCTTTTTTTCCCCCAATAGCAGGAGGAGCCCTGCCTAAGAGGAGGGGAATAAATTGGGGATTTGTCTTTCCTGCTTAATTGGAATCCATCCCCATCCTACCTTTATATCACCAGGCTCAACTGCTTTTTATGGTTTGCTAGAGAAATTCACTTTTCAATGTAAATTCTAATTCCAAGTATTGAAAAATGAGACATAGTTAGGAATGGGGTGGGGAAATAGAAAAAAAAAAGAAACTAGATTCTGAAATGTTGTTTAGAGACTACTCCAAGTAGGCTTCATAGTGCACAGAACCTTAGCAATTCAGTTTCCAAACTGCCAAAGCAGTTTACTAGAGCTCACCTGAGCTAGAACTGGGTTGAATAAAGATAATCCTGAGATTCTTGTAGGTAGCTCCAACGTGAACTATCTTTCATGGGTGATGAGGCAGATGGATGCTGTGTACATGTCATGTCTGCATGTCTCCATGTGAAGGCTTTGATAATGAAGGTATTTACAAAATGACAGAATCCAGATCATTTCATGTATTTAAGGAAGTGTCAAGCCATGTACAGTACTGAAAAGTATTTCAGTGTGGGTGTTGGTGGAGAAATGTCTATATGTGGCTATGACCCAGAAGTGTATGCATGCATGAAGGAAGGGGAAGGAGAAGTGTATGACACATCAGTCATAGAATTATAGGACCATAGGTCAGTGCTGAAAAGGACTTGAGAGTATAAATTGTTAGAATGTAAGGTAGAATATTAGGGTTTCGGACATAATAAAATTTAAAAATTTTAAGATTGAGAAGAAATTAATTTCAAAATGAAAATTAACATTTCTTTGGGACAGAAGCAATGTTACCATAGGCAAATGTGCAATATTTTTTATGCAGTGTTTGAGGACTATTGAAAAGTTTCCTTGGATTTCAGTGTCTTTTGCACTAACCCATCACTGTTTAAAATCCTACCCACCATCAGTTTAAGCCATTAGCTAGAAGTTCCTTAATTTAACCTTAATTTAACAGATGAACAAATTGAGAACATGATCACTTTTTTCAAAAGTGATATTATTCTCTGTGGCACTAATTCAGCTAAACAAAAAACATTTTCTCTGCCCAAGGCTCTCTGCTAGAAAACATGGTGAAAATTGTTCAGGGGTTTCAATGGCCCTAAGGTACTTCCTGTTTCAAAAACTCATCTTTTTAACACCATCCTGGTGAGGATATTGGGAACTAAATCATGGAAAACTGTAATCTTGGAAAATTCACAATTTCTAATGACCTAAAGAGCAATAAAAACAATACAAATTGGATTAGCTAGATGCAGCATATTATTACAAATGACTGTTGTGCAAGAAGTGCCATTAAAAATCATTAAGGACATAAGTGGAAAGAAAGAGGTGGGCTGTTTCAAGTTAGAAGTAGTGCCCCAAAGCAATGGACATACCTTTTTATTGTTCCTCATAGAGAACACTCCAAATCCTGTTTGTGTGCCTTTGTACTGGCTGTCCCTCATTCTTGCAATCCACTCCATTCTCACATCTAACTCTAACCTTGAAGATACCATCAAAATTTAACTCATTCAGCACTTTTTACATGAGGTCTTTCTTGATCCCCAGGCTACTAGTGCTTCCCCCACCGAAACACACACATAAAAATTGGTACCTATTTTTAATATCTATATTTACATGTATCTATTTATACATACACTCTTTGAGGGAGGCAATTGTTTCACTGTTTTCTTTGCCAAATGTTTAGTACAATTTGTGACACATAGTAGGTTCTTTATAACTGCTTGTTGAATGAAAAAAAATCACATTCTTATTTTGGGGGGGGCAACATTTCTAAATCTAAAAGTTATATTATTGATCAGTAGTTGGAAGGGGCCTTCAATGGCATGTGTTAAATCTTTTTTTTTAATTCTACAGAAGAGGAAACTGAGGCCCAGAAAGATTAAGCAACTTTTTCAACATCTCACAGCTAATAAGCATGAATAAGTGAGTCCTCCAAGGATAGAATCCTCTGATTCCATAGTCAATGCTTTGTGCCTTGTTCTACTATTCTTGATGTACTTTGCCTATGTTAATGAGGCATTTGATGAAGTTTCCTGTTATTCTAATGATAAAGATAGAGAGATGTGGTCTGATAGTACAACTGGAGTTGGACTAAGCTCAATGAAGCAATCTCTCACTGGCTGTGTAGCCAAGTAGAGGACCTAAGTTCAAGTACTGCCTCTAAGGTTTACTACCTGTCTGAACTTGGGCAAGTTTCTTAACCTCTGTAGGTCAGTTTCCTCATTTGCAAAATGAAAGGGTCAGACTACATAGCCCCTAAGATCTTTTCCAGAATTACATCTATGAATCAATGACCTTGGACAGAGGCCACCAGGGTAAAATTTTAGTGATCTGTAATTAGATCTATGCTGTTGAATATTTTTATCAATGATTTGCAGAAAAGGAACAAAGGCATATTCAATACATTTTCAGATGACACACAAAGTAAGGTAGGTTAACTAGTCACCTGGACAGCAGAATCAAGATCCAAACAATATCTTGAGAGGCTAAGATATGAGGCTGAATCTTATAAAATAAGATGTAAAAAGGTTCACTATAAACTAAGTGTTAAGTGTTTGGACAAAAAACAAAACAAAACAAAACAAAACAATATTTCACAAACACAAGATGTGGGAAGCATGACTGGGCAGTAGTTTATCTGAAAAAGATCTGGAGGTTATAGTGAACTTCAGATTCAATTTGAGTCAGCAATAAGAAGTGGTAGCCAAAAAGCAAATACAATATTAGGAGATATTGCAAGGAATAGATTCTAAGGAATAAAGAACATTTTGTCCCACTGTGATCTGCCCTGGTTGGACCACATGTGGACTACAGTATTCAGTTCTAGTCACCACATTTTAGAAAGGTCATAAATAAAAAAGACAATATCAAGGAGGACAAGCAGAATTAGTCCATGCCACAGTAAAATTGATAGAAGTAACGAAATATGATTAACCTGGAAAAGAATAGGTTCATAGGGGACGTGATACCTATCTTCAAACATTCAGAAGATATTTTTGTGGAAGATGGAGTAGATTTGCTCTATTTGACTCAAAAGGAGAGACTTAGGAACATAGATAGATACATAGATACACAGATGGATGGATGGATGGATGGATAGACAGATAAGCAGACAGGCAGGCAGGTAGAAACTGCAAAGAGGTCTAAAGAAAATCTTCCTAGCAGTTAGAGCTATCCTGGTATGGAACTGACTGCTTTAGGATGTGGCTACATCCTCCTTGGAGTTCTTTAAGTGAACTCTAGATGACATTTTGGTGGGTGTATGCTATTGGGAGGTTCCTTTTCAATTATGAATCAGGCTTAATGGATGTTTCAACTTTCATATTCTTTGAAGTGTCATGATGGTCTGTATGGTTTAAAGAAATGGCTATTTCATCAGATAATATGTCATTCTAAGAATGACAGAAAGCCAGCCATAGTCTCATATGGCTAGAGCCAGCTAAGTCATGCAATGAATAGAGCACTGGGCCTAGAATCAGGAAGACATGAGTTGAAATTAAGGCCTAGACATTTACTAGCTGTATGTCTTTAGGCAAGTCAATTAACCTCTGGTTGCCTCAGTTTCCTCACCTATGAAATGGAGATAATAGCAGCACATACCCCCCCCAGCTTATTGCGAAGATTAAATAAGATAATATTTTTTAAAAGTTCTTAGCACAGGACCTGACACATATTAAGCACCATATAAATACTAAATTGTTGTTGTTGTTATTATTATTATCATTATTATCATTACAGAAGTAATAGTAGTATGTACCCTAGTTTTGGGGAAAGGAAATTTCAGAGGGTTCAGAGAAAGGATAAGTAGTTGATTGACTAACTGAGAACTGAAATTTTATAAAGAAAAGTCACGTCAAGAGGGATGAGCTCTCAAAAACAAAATTCTGAAATGAAGAAAAAGGGTTCTAATGAAGAAGGGAAGGGGGTGGTGTGTACACACAACAATATAAATGCACAGTGAACTCTCCAGTCAACTTATATTTGAGAAGAAAAACAGGTAGGAGATAATAAAAGTGGATGGAAGGTAATAAAAGATCACAACAATGGCATGAGGAGACACATCAAGACTATTTCCTGTATTTCAAAGCTCAAAAAAAGCTAAACGTTATGTAACATTAGATAAATAGATAGACAGATAGATACATAGATACACAGATGGATGGATGGATGGATGGATGGATGGATGGATGGATGGATGGATGGATGGATAGACAGATAAGCAGACATGCAGGCAAGTAGAAAGACAGACAGAGAGACAGAAAGAAGGGATAAGATCATTTCTCAGGGCACATAGAACAATAATAACTTATGACAGAGAAAGTAGAGTTGATTAATTTTTTGTTTTTTGTTTTTTGTTTTCTATTTTCTCTACCAGGAAGAATGCTCTTTAGATTGAAAATGGGAGAATAAAAATGGCAAATGTGAAATTGATACCTAAGGTGAATAGGAAAAAAGTAACAGCATTTAGCTGTCCTTGAATTCAAGTTACTGGTCCCAAATGAACTATCTCTACAAACACTGAAAGAACTGGAAGATATGATTGTTAAGCCATTGTCAGTGATCTTTGAAAGATGCTGGAGAAGTAACATTTTTTTTGGTGTAGCAAAGAAATAGAAACAAAGTAGATGCCCATCAATTGGGCAATGGTGAAATAAACTGTGATAAATGAATGTAATGGAATATTACTGTTCTATAGGAAACAACTAATATGATAAATACAGAGAAGCATGGAAAGACTTAACATGAACTGATGCTAAATGAACTAAGTAGAGACAAGAAGACAATACACATAATGACTAAAACCATGTAGATGCAAAGCACAACAACTAAAAAATGAAAAAAAAATAACATTGCAAAATTACAAAGAACAAACTTGGAACCAATGAAGAGATGTGAGAGGACATCTTCAATCAATTGCAGGAGGAATGGGATGAAGAGTGGGTTTGGAACTTTGCTTATAATGTTAGAGCTTTTTTTTTAATGTATTGAATTTACTGATTTTGTTTTCTTATTTCTTTTGTTTAATATTTGTTATAATAGATGGTTTTCTTAGAGGACAGAAGAGAAAGAACACACAGGGAAAATTTAGGCAATGTAAAAATAAATTGTCAATGAAATATATTAAAAAGAAAGATATTTTAGAATAAAAGTATAACAGGATTGGAAAAGGACAGGTGTCCCAAATTTTTTAGAAAAAAATAATGGAAATGAATGTAGCCTAAAATACAAGCCAGCGAGCTTTATGTGAATTCCTGGGAAAATTCCAAAATCTATTATTGAAGAGATTGTTGAACATTTAGGAAAGGAAATGGGGATCCTTAGGACTCAGTATGGCTTTCTCAAGAACAGTTATACTCACGTCATTTTTCTAATAACAAGGTTTTAAAAGTAGCAGATCAATCAGTAATCAATCAATAAACATTTATTGTGTCCACTATGTACCAGGCCTTGTGTTACGTGCTGGGGATATAAAAAGAGAAAGGAGAGAGTCCCTGCCCTCAGGGATCTTACAATCTTATGGGAATCAAGGGCATGCTAAAAATATAGTTTCCCAAATCACAGCAAAATAAAATGAAAGTCTCTTACACTATCTTGAAGAAATGCTGGAGAGATGTGGGCTAGATAGCATTAGTTATGTGTATTTGGATGTTGTTGAATAGCTAAACTAAAAAAAAACTTAGTGGTTTGATGTCAACTTGGGAGAAGGGTTTCAATAGAATTCCATGGGGATATGGTTTGACTCTGTGACATTTGGCATTTTTTTTTAATCAGCGGCTTGAACAAAGAGATCAATGACATTAATATCAAATTTACAGATAAATCTGGGGAGGATAGTTTACACAATGGGTGAAAGAATTAGGATATGAAAAGATCTTGGAAGATTAGAACTTTGGGCTGAATTTAATACGATAGCATTTCATAGGACACGTGCAATATTTTCTAGTTGGCTTTAAGGGGTACCCTATCTATTTAGCATAGCTAAATAGCAGAAGAAAAATTTAAGCGGTACCCCATGTAGCAAAGCTAAATAGCAAAAGAAAATCAGGGTGTTTGATGGACAGCACACTGAATATGATTGAACAGCCTGCTCAGGTGACATTGAGGAGCACAGTGATAAGATAACATGAAGATGAAGAGTCCTTTTGTACATTTCCTTGGTCAGACTGAATCTCAAATATTTTGTCCAGGCTTAGATGTCCAATTTTTAGAAAGCCACTGATGGAGCTGCATGGAGATTACACAGCATATGGGAAATATATTGTAAAGGGTCTCAAGATGATGTCATATGACTAGGTTCATATGACCATAGAGAAGTAAAGATATTAGGGGAAAAGGATAATTAAGTTCAAGGATCTGAAGTGCTATTGCATGGAACAAGGATCCCATTTATTCTCTTTGGACTCAGAGGCTTAACTTGGTTCAACTGGTAAAAATGGTGAAGAAATAAATTTAGATTTAATATCAAGAAAAACCTTCCTAAAAGTTAGAACTGTTGAAAAGTAAAAATGGATTATCTCAGGAGGTAGTAAATACCCCCTCTATGGAGTCTTCAAGCAAAGATTAGATGGCTACTCATCAAATATGATGCATGACATTTTTTTTTTCAGGAACAGATTGGACCATTGACCTCTGATGTCCCTTCCAGTTCAGATAATTTCAGAATCTCATAGAGGTTAAATAACTAACTTTTATTCACAAAGACATTAAGAATAAGAGTCAGGATTTGAGACTTGGACTATACTGGTTTCAATTCCAGTACTCTTCCTACCATAGCACATTGATCCCTGAGCTCCCTTTTGGCCTGAGGTTTTCAGATTGTCCTAGCTGATTGAATCTTAAGAGATTTAACTGCTCCATCTTTGCTGAGGAGACATAGGTTCAGGACCACATTAAAATAAGAGGAAAATTGGTATTTGGTAAAAAAAAAAATGATAATAAGGCTATTCTTCATTAATTCAGTAAAACTCTGATAACAAGGTTGTCTTGCCTTGAAGAAAAGAAATTAGTGCACAGAGAAAATATGTGAATTGGGTGAAGTATGTCCTTAGTGAATGCCTCTATGGTCTATCACTGGCCCTTCCTCTGTCCTGTTCTATTCCTCTCATTTCTCTGAAGTCTAGATTTCTGCTGGCCAAGGCCTAAGGACCCACAAATAAGTATTGTGTTGTCTGGTAACTGAAAAGAACACTGATCTTGCCATCAGAACACTTAAGTGTGAGTTCTAACTCTAACACATATTGACCATGTGACTCTGAGCAAGTCACCTCCTGACTCTGAATCTCAGTTTTATCTTGAAAAATAGAGATGTTAAACAAGCACCACCTATCTCACTGAATTGTTGTGCAGAAAGTGCTATGTAAACTTTATTTTTTTATTTAATAGCCTAATTATTTTTTCCATTTTTTTCTTTAAAAAAATTGTTTTCTAAACCTTAAAGGAACACGTAAATGTGAATTATTGTTAATCATGCTATCAGTTTTATCAATAAGAAAAATAACAATTGCTTAATGACTCCCAAAGTAATTTGCATCTTCATAGGGAGATCATGAAGGGTACAAATCTTTGGGAGCTAAAGGAATGAAACTATTATGGCATAGTGACAGTAGAGTCAATATGATGATGTAGGAGATCTTATCAATATTCCAAATGCTGACAGTACAAAAATAGGGCTTGGCAAGCATACCCAAGCTACTGGGCCCACATCTGGTCCTTGAAGCACCAAGGATCAGCTATAAAAATCAGATGAGGAATATTCCAATTGTAGAAGCAACGTGCACTTTAAATACACCACTTTAAATGTCTCTGCAATTTCTGTTCCCTCCACTGTAGCCCTCCTCCACTAATGCCATATTGCTGAGTGGGTGATTTCCTCAGGGGATATCAGGGGGTGGATTATATTGATCTTGAAAGTGTTAACATCTCATTGATTTCATCTTTTCCAGTTTTAGATCCCATAAGGAGACTGAGTATAGTATTCTCCCCATTTCCCACCAGCTATGCTACTTTTGGACTTGGACTTTTCCATCACGCCTTTGTGCTGAGTACCTTCTTCTCCCTATGACCCTTTCAGATTCCTTCTGTGTATTATCTTTTTCCATTCAACTGTAAGTTCCTTGAGGACAGGGACTATATTTTTATTCGTGCCCGTGTTTACCACAATGCCTGTTAATAAATGAACTGAATTGTTTTTAAAGCAGTTTTCCCCAATAAAGAGATGATGGATGGCATAGTGGATAGAACACTGGAGTTGGAGGAGGAGGTTATGAGAGTCCAGATTCAAGAGGTTGGAGTAAACATGGCATTTCCAGCACACCTTGAAGAAGTAGAAAGGACTGAGATGTGGCCCAGAAGAGAAATACTGAAAAGAGTCATTGGCTATAGCCACCTCAGAACAAAGAGAGGACATAAGCTGAGTGCTGGGCCAAGAAAAAGTTTGCTCTTTCTCTAGCTTCCTCTTCCAATGCCTATCAAAGAACAATGTAATTTTGTTTTGTTACTCCCCTCCCTCCCCCCAAAAACACTAAAAATAACAGCTAATATTTACATAATGCTTTAAAGTTTGCAAAGCACTTTACAAATATTATTTTATTTTATCTTTACAACAATCCTGAGAGATCAGTGTTACTATTATCATCATTTTACAGATGAGGGAACTGAGTCTGCTACAGGGTAAGTGATTTATCCAGGGTCACACAGCTAGAAAGTGTCTGAGACTGGACTTGAACTTGGATCTTCCTAAGCTGTGGTCCAGCACTCTATCCACTGTGTCAGCTAGCTGCCTTCTAGGCAGAACCAGACCATTAGTGTGACCCAGAATGTTGAGCTCCAATGGAAGATAATATCTGTCATAATGTACCACATTATGCTTTTAGCTTTCCTAGGGTAAAACAACACATCATAAGGATATTTGTTCAAATTCCACTTCTCTAGCTATGTGACGATGAGTAAGTCACTTAATCTCCCTGGGGTTTTCCAGGTAATGTATTATCTTATTCTATAAGATGGGTATAACAACTGTAGTACCTATCTTAAAAGGTAGTTGTGATGCTCAAATTACTAAGTCAGTCAATAAACCTCATTAATCACCTACTATGTATTGGGCACTGTTCTAAGTACTGAGAATGCAAATACAATTTTTTAAAAAAAGAAGATAGATGACGAAGATAAAGCATATTGAAAACTTTATAGATATGTATATATATATATATATATATATATAATATCTACATGTCTATATAAATGATGTGAATATGACAATATGTATTTATCTACATGTGTATACATAATATATCATATGATACATGTGTATGCATGTGAGGGTGTATATATGTTATTATAAAACCCTACAAATAAGCCCTTCTTGTCAGTCCCTACAATTATAGCAAGTGAACAAGCCTAGGTTATTGGAGGAAAAAAATGTTTAATGTGGGTAGACAGCCAAAATCAAGACTGTAGAGTCACAGAAACTCACAATGGAAAGAAATCCCAAGGAACATTTGAATCAACTCACACCTGGACAAGAATCCTCTCTATATCAAAAAGTGGGCAACTACCCATAACTGGAAGCCCTGTAATGAAAGGGACCGAACTGTATCCTGAGATAGTTCAGATCACTTTGCATTAATTTCATCAGGAAGTCTCTTCCGACATCCAGCTGAAATCTGTTTCTCTATAATTTCTACCTATCTCTTCTAATTCTGCCTTTGGGTGCCAAGCAGGACAATGTTAATCCCTCTTTCACAACACTACTTTAAATACTTGATGGCATTTATCATGTCCCTGAACCATCTCTTCTCATGGTTAGATATCTCCAGTAGTTTCAATTGTCATATGAATCGATCTCAAAACTTTTTATCAATAATTCTTCAGGGGTGGGAAACCTGTGGCCTTGATGCCACATGTGGCCTTCTGGGTCCTTGGGTGCAGCCTTTTGGTTGAGTCCAAGTTTTACAGAACAATACCTCTTATTAAAGGGATTTGTTATGTGAAGTTTGGATTCAGTCAAAGGGCTGTACTTGAGGACCTAGAGGGCCAAATGTGGCCTTGAGGCTGCAGGTCTCCCCCCCCCACCAGATGATCTCCAGTTTGTCAATATTCTTCCTAAACAGCAGTTTTGTGAAGAGGACTATTACTTCCTTAAGATTTTATTCTCTTCTTAATGAAGTTTAAATTCTTGTGTGTGTGCGTATGTTTTAGTCTACCAAACTCTACTTTCTTTTTTTCACATGACATTCCAATTCCCAACTCTTGGCATTGTCCCTGGCTGTCTCTCATGCTTGGAATTGTCTCCTTCCTCATCTCTACCTCCTGGTTTTTCTGGCTTTTTTCAAGTCTCAACTAACATCCTACTTCCTCAAGAAGCCTTTCCTGCCCCACCCACAATGTGTAGTGCCTTTCCTCTGAAATTTTTTCCAATTTATCCTTTATTTATCTTGTTTGTAGGTGGTTATTTGCATGCTGTCTCTCTCATTAGACTGTGAGATCCTTGAAGGCAGGAACTGTTTTTGTCCTATCTTTGTATCTCCAGCACTTAGCACAGTATCTGATACATTGTAGGAGTTTAAACAATGTTTTTAACTTAACTATCTCACATTATTCCATTTTGCCTATGAAACTTTGTCAAAATTTTAGAAAAATCTAGGAAAACTTTATTTACAGCATTTCCCTAACCTATCTACCATATACTCTGTATTCCCACTGCATTTTAATGCTGATGAAATAGGGTAAAGAAGATAGTATGGCAGTCTCTAAAGGGGAGAAAACGTTTGGAAAAGAACATGTAACTTCAATGAGGAATATAGAAGAGAGAAAGCTACTACTTCCTTGATTTTCCAGTGGTAGAAGGTGAGAGATTTCTTTGTTGATGTGTGTGTGTGTGTGTGTGTGTGTGTGTGTGTGTGTGTGTATTAGTAACTGGATTCCCCCCCAAGGGTGCCAGTTGCCAGAGCCACATCTTTCTCTCCCACCTGCTGCCTCCCTGAGTTACTGCTCATCACCAGTACCAAAGGGTCACCCCATTCTGAAGGATGATCCTCCTTATTTGCTGTACCCAATTTGACATTGACTATAAACCACCATGAATCTGGGGACATGTATTTTACCCCAGAAAAAAAAAAACTAATGGCATAGTATGGTGTGTTATAACAGATATTACCTGCCATTAAAGCTCAGCATTCTATGCAACACAAGTTCTATTTCTAGCTCTGCCTTTGCCTTCCCCATGACCTTCAGTGAGTCATTCATCCTGTTGCTGCCTTCCTTCTATGTCTGCCAAGTATGGATGAAGATGGGAATTATTTGTAAAGCACATGGGTTCTTTGGCTAAACAGTGTTCTACAGAAGCATGAGGTATTATTAAGAAAATTGGTTTCATCCCACACACAGTGACATTTTTCTAATTGTTTGCTTTTGTAAATTATTGACAACAGAATCCTAGAATTCAGAAACAGATCCCAGGAACCCCCATTCCTGCCAGAAAGACAGCCTACGTCACTTGGCACTTCATGCATTAAATCTATTCAATTCAGCAAACTTGAACTACATACCTATTGTGTGCAGAACACTGTACCAGACCGTGGGAGAAACCAAGTTTGTGTGAAACAAAGTCCCTCATAGAACATTCAAACAGTTGTCTCACGGGAGGGAGATTGGAAGCTGCTTCTCTAGTGGGTGAAGCTGAGAGCAATGGATGGAAGTGCAGAAAGGCAAATTTGGGCCTCAATGGAAGGATAAGCTTCATAATTATCATAGGTGTATAAAATTAGAATTGGATGAATTGAAGGGTAGTGAGTTCCCCATCACTGAAGGTCTTCACACAGAGGCTGGGCAAACACTTGTTAGTGATGTTGTAGTAGAGATTCAGGTGTGAGTGAGGTTAATTTCAATTCTGAAATTCTGCGATTATATTATCTAATAATTGTAGAATCTAGCACAACCGGCACAGTGTCTTACATATAGTATCACTATATGTTGATGCAATAAACAATAAATGCTTGTTGATTGATTGATTGATTGATTGATACTTGAAAAGTACATAAAAGCCTTCAGCATATTGGTTGGATCCACCAAAGAGTACCTACTGAAGGACATAGGTGAGAACCACACTGGATGAGAAGGCATGAGTGATTTATTTACTTGCAGAAGTGGGGGAGCTATGGGTGTGAAACAGTACATAAACTGTCAGACTGAGTTGATGTGTAGCTTAGTTCTGTTACATATTTTTCTCCTTCTTTTGTTATTCTTTGTTATTATAAGGAATGGTTTGTGTGGTAGGGGTGAGGGAGAAATATAACCAGAAATGAAAGTGATAATAAAAACAAAAGATATCACTAAATATTTAATTAAGAACAAAAACATGAAGACATGGACAGGCTGTGAGTTGCATTAATAAAGCAGGTGCCCCATATACATGAGATCATAAATTCCTCTAAGCACATACATAAAGTTGAATAAGTAAAGTTCTTCATGAGGTCTGAGGTAGAAAAGTTTCTTATTGACTGGGGGAACCGGGAAGATTTCGTGGGAGAGGCAGCTTTAAAAATCTGAGTGGGAATTCTAAAGGTAAAGAGTGAAGGAAGAAGTTATTCCTTCTTCATTTTCCATCAGTGGCTCTACTTGGCTTCGAATGCACAGAACAATATGTCTCCTTCTCCTCTTCCACTCTCCTACAAAGTTAGCTGGCCACCTGAAACCTCATCACCATAGAGAATGACTCAAGTTTGAATACTTTGTATCTTCTCAACTCACCCTTGGCAGCTTCCGCTTTCTGAATAGATGACTCCATGGTGGACCATCAAAACCTTCCTTTCTGGAGGGGTCATAACCTTACAGTGTACTTTACAAGTAGAATGTAAGCTCCTTAAGGGGAGAGTATCATTTTTTTTGTCTTTGTACCTTTAACACCTTATACAGTGAAGACATATAATAATCCTTAATAGATGCTTGTTGAATTAAATTAAATTAATAGAGAAAAGAAACAGAATATGTCCAGGAAATGGTGTCTAGTTTGACTCAAGGAAAGATAGCAGGATAAGACTAAAATAAGTAGGAAGATATAAAATTATAAAAGACTTTGAATGCCTGGTTAAGAAAATTGAATTTTATTCAGTAGTCAATGGGCAGACATTTTAGGTCCCAGTAGCCAAAAACACTGCCCTATACCATTGCCTTGAGAGATAACATGGCATAGTGGAGAGCAGGTTGGCCTTAGAATCAGAAAGGTCTGGATTTAAGTTCTAACTTTGGCACACACTGACTTAATGACCATACACAATTCATGTAACCTTTCAGTGCTCTAGGCATCTCTCTAAGATATAAACTGCAGATTAGTTGCCAATGCACAGCAGTGGAGAGATATTCTTCACCTGGGAAGTTGTCTACCAAAATAAAATCATAGGTCAGGACCAAACCTTAAACAAAAGATCATCACAGAAACTTTCTTTCATGAGGTGGTGACCTGTTTACATTTCAAGGCAGGTAGGGAGTAAAAAGAGCAGTGGCACTAATACAATGTCCAGAAATGTTTAATCCAGGGAGAAACCAGGAAACTTCAAACAACTGGTCAGTAGTATAGAATCTAACAAAGTTATGCAGGATCTAACATTCGATGTTTTTTAGCATGTCTACAATTATGAAAACCAAGAAAAATTAGAAAAAAAAGTGAAGAAATAGGAAAGAATTCCTGCTACCCTCATCCTCACCCCTCAAAAAAAAAACTCCCAAAATATTTGAGGTAAAAGAAATTATTTCCTTATTTATTTTTCCCTGAGATTTCACACTTAGACCTCAGTTTTCCTCAAAAGTCAGATAGGGAGCTAGACAAGATCAGTGCTTTCCAAAGAGTGTGCTCTAGCACACTTAGCTAGGTGTGTCAGGAATTGTACAGAAGTTACACTTACAATCACAGATGCACTCTGAGTCTCCCAGGCTCCCCTATAATACACCTACGTTGCTCAAAGGAAAGAGTAATAATGTGCCATAAAGAGTATGTGTGTGAGGGCAGGGGTGGGGGGAGGTAGAGTAAGAAAACTACTTGACTAACGATCTCTAAGATCCCTTGGTGCTCCAACACGCTGTGCTCTTTGCTATGATAACTAACATTCTGTGGTCCCTCCTCGGCTTTAACATGCTATGTGCTATATTCTCACATTCTAGGTTCTCAGGTTCCTTGAAGCTATCCCATTCTATGGCTCTCTCATTTCTTCCAAAACATCATATTTCCTCATCATAGGGCTAAACAAATCTCTAAAATCTCAAAGCATTGGTCCTTTATCTTCCTTCACTTTCTATTTCATCTTTTCTTTCACAAATAGGGCAAGTTGGTTGAATGGTTCAACTGAATTCTACCTTGACACACACTCCTTTTTCTTCTCTCTTCCCAAATCTGAGAAGCATAGAGAGTTCATCCAATTCCTTGCCATCTGTTTCCAGAGGAGATTTTTCCACAGCCCCAGAAATTATTTAAGGCCATATCCCTCAGCAGTGTGAGATTCAGTTGCTGTTTCAGTGGATACCAAGATTAGCATCAGGAATCAGGGTAGGGAGGAGAGGGACACAAGATTCAGTGGCTCAATAGGCAGGCTTGGTTGAATTCTAGCCTAAGGCTATTCTTCTCCAATTAGTTCAGGAAAAAATAGAATAAGACACCAGGGCTCCTGTCTGAACTGAGTCTTAAATACATGCCCATCAAAGAACCTGGCCTTTGGTATGATGTCTCTAGCAGGTCGCTAATGAAATGGATTAAAAGGTTTCTGTTGATTCCTGAATGGAGGTTCACAGTAATATGTTAGTTCTTAGGGAATTGTTTCATCCTTAAAAACGTATTGAGTAATTTATTAATGGTGAACTAATAAATTGCAGCTGGTGATTAAGCTCCTCTCACCATACTCAGGGAAAGCATGAGACCTGAGAAATAAGAAGCACTATAATGTGTTTGATTTAAAGGTGTGCTATGCATGCTGCAGAAGTCTGATTACTAGTTTCGTTGGAGTGACACTAGGTTTGGAAAATATTTTGCTTCTTCACGCCAATGAGTATATTTAGATCTCTGAAGATTTTTCTAGAAGACCAGTGCCCCTGATGTGCACTGCATGCAATGTCTTTGCTCGCATGCCAGAAAAAAAAAAGTGAAATTATTTTTAGAATCGTAAGAGTGTTGGAACTAGAAAGACACTTAGAAATAATTTAAGTCCAATCCCTTCATTTTACAGATGAGGAAATTGAAGATCAGAAAGGTTAAGTGACTTATCCTAGGTCATACAAGTAGGAAGCAATGGAGCTAGGATTCAAACTCACATGCTGTGACTCCAAATCCAGTGTACAGCCCAACTATGCCATTCTGTGCTTTTTAAAAAACATATCCCTTCATATTTCTTCCCTCCCAACAGCTTTATAGATTCCCAGTATTCTTATGCTGCCCCAATCTCTTCAGATAAAGATGAAAGGATCCTGAGAAAGTCAAGTACTCTCTGACCTTTAGGACTTGAGGATACACACTCTCCTCTTTGACAAAGAGACAGCTATGTTTAACCCACAGAAATGAATGGATATGATGCTATTATGTGGCCCTCAATCCCCTTTTTATTAATGGCCACCCACTCTGCCTCTGGCTAAACCTGCACCTGCCTGCTGATTGTTTTGGTGTCTTCCCCCCTAGCTCAAAAAGGAATGGGGTGATTCACTTAGAATTTTTGTAATGGCTCTTTTTGAGTAAAATTATTCTTTAATCTTCAAAGCCTCACCTGTTTGCCAGACCAAAACAATCTCAAGTCTAAATCTCCTCAGGGAAGCCTAAAGTCCCTTTAGCAGCAAAAACAGCTTGGTTTTCCAAGATTTCAGGGCTAATTTCTCTCAAAGGATCCATCCACTTACCTAAGGGATAGGGGGCCTTGCATATAGTAGACACCTGATAATGATCAAATGATTAGAGTTAGGAGGGTTTTGAGATATAATAGGATCATAGAGCTAAAACTAGGAAGGACTTCAGAGGTGATCTAGCAGAACCCTCTCATTCTACAAATGATAAAATGAAGTTCTACAAACAAGAAAAATTTTTCTCCCGGTCTGTGTGTCTCTCTGTCAGTCAGTCAATAAGCATTCATTAAGTATCTTTTAGGTGCAAGGTACTGTGCCAAGTTCTGGGGATAAAAAGAAAGCAAGAAACCATTCATAAGGAGCTCACAGTCTAATGGGGAAGATGCCATGCAAACAGCAATGTACAAACAAGCAACGTACAGGCTAAAATGTAGATTATCAACGGAGGGAAGGCACTAGCATTAAGCAAGATTAGGAAAGGTTAGGAAAGCTTTTTATAGAAGGTAATATTTTAATTGGATCTTGAAAGAAACAAGGAAAGCCAAGAAGGAGAGATGAGGAAGCAGAGTATTCCCTGTACGGGAAATGGCCTGTGAAAATTTCCATTCTGGCAGTGGAGTGTCTTGTTCGAGAAACAACAAGGAAGCCAATGTCAATGGATGGCAGAGTATGTGGGAGGAGGAAGGTATAAAGCATAAGAAGATTGCAAAGAGGGGTGTGTGTGTGTGTGGTGTGTGTGTGTGTGTGTGTGTGTGTATGTGTGTGTGTGTGTGTGTGTGTGTAGGGAGCTTATGAAGGATTTTGAATGCCAGGGGATTTTATACTTGATGCTGTTAGTGTTAGGCATCCATTGGAATTTATTGAATAGAGGAGTGACTTTAGGAAGATTCATTTCAGAGTTGAATGGACTGGACTGATGAGAACCTTGAGGCAGGGACACCTACCAGCACACTATTGTGTGAGGTGATAAGGTCCAGCACCAGGGTAGTGGCAGCATTTGAGGAAAGAAGGAGATAAGGGAGGCTATGCATGGCATTTTACAAAAGTAAATAGATTGAATATGGGGGTTGAGAGAGAATGAGTTGAGGACATGATCCTGGATGATTGGGAGGATAGTGATAGATAGTAACAGGATAGTAACAAGTAACTACATAGTAACAAGGAAGTTGGCAAGAAGAAAAAACTGGGGAGAAAAGATAATTTTAATTTGGGGTATGTTGAGTTTAAGATGTCTCCAGGACATCTGTTTTGGGATATCTAATGAATACAGATGCAAGTCTGGAGATGAGGAGAGAGGTTAGGGATGGATAAGTAGATCTGAAATCATCAGCTAATGGCTTTTTTTTTTTATTTCTGTCTCTGTCTCTTTGTCTGCCTCTGTTTCTCCGACTGTCTTTTAGTCTGTCTCTTGCTCTGTATATCTCTCTTTCTGTCTCTGCCACTGTCTTTTTCTCTTTGTCTCTCTGTTGCTCTCTGTTTCTGTCTCTGTCTTTTGGTCTGTCTGTCACACACACACACACACACACACACACACACACACACACACACAGAGTAAGTAGTGGAGCTGGGATGTGAACACAAATCCCATTGATTCCTGATTCAGTTCTCAGGAATATCTCGAGTACATTGAGAGGTGGTTAAAAAAAAAAAAGCAAGCCTTTCCCACCCTCAAGTATGCAGAAATATTCCCATCAGGGACTTAGCTACATGTATATCCTAGTTAAAATAAAAATGTTAGATATAATTCTAAATTGATATCAACCATTATATTTTAGCTTGAATAAGTTTATTGGATTAGTTATTCATTTACCCTAAGCCCTAGAGGGATGGGATGCCAACAGGCTAAGTTAGCAGTATTAATTGGGGCAAATCATTTAACCTCATTTATAAAATGAAAAGGTTCTCCTGGATAGTTTCTGAAGTACCTTCAAGCTCTAAAATCTATTTTCTATGTTTCAAGATCTCTTCCAGAACTAACATTTAATGTCCTAAGTTTTCCTTTAGCTCTAAAATTTTATGCTGGTGGGGGAGGGAACATATGGAGGGGAAGGGAAAAAAAGATTCTTGGCTCACCTTAGACAAAGAGGAAATCACATGCAGCAAGAGAAATGGCGATAAGATATGAGAGTATGAAGAAGTGAATGGGTTTGATTTGTCTAAGCCTTAAGGAAAGCAAATATTGCTGGAATGTTGGCTGACTGCCATTGAGTTCCAAATAAAAAATGGCTTCAAGATATACTATAAGTTCTCAATGGGGTCTGTTAACAGTGAGTGATGGGATGGCAGTGCCCTGCTGGAGATCATGGGGAAAGATTATAATGTTCTTTTGATAGAAACCAAATGGGAGAAAGTAAGGCTTGGGCAGGGAGAGGAATAGAGAGATGGCTGGAGAAAGAAAGAGGCTTCCCTGAGAATGCTTGTTAAATTATGGGCCCCAGGAGCCCCATCAGTGCATGTCTTCTTCATCTTCATAATTTCTAACTGAGTTCATGCATGTAGTCAGTACTTAAGCACGTACAATGGAAAGAGCCCTAGAATGGGGGTGGGAAATTCCAGGCTTGAATCCAAACTTTGCTACTTAATATTTGTATGATCCTGGACAGGTCACTTCACTTTCCTGGGGCTCAGTTTCCTCCTCTGGAATATAAAAGGGTTCAACTAAATGATTTATAGTCTGAATCCTATGATCCTACAAATGATCATCAAATCAGATTGAATTTAACTACAGAAAAATAGAACTTATTAATTGTTTGACAGAAGAGAAATTATTTATACCTCACCTAAATTTTTCTTGCATGAAATCTATTCTCTCTCTCTCTCTCTCTCTCTCTCCTCTCTCTCTCTCTCTCTCTCTCTCTCAAGATTTTTTTTTCTACTATCGAAGACTAGGTGCAATGTAAGCACCCATCAACTGGGAATATATGAACACATTTTAATATATGAACATAAAGTAATATTATGCTGTGAAAGACGATTAAGATGAGAAAATCAGAGAACTATAGGAAGATTTCTATGAACTAATGCATAATGAAATAAGCAGAACCAGGTAAAAAATATGCAATGAATTCTGCAATGTAACTGAAAAAAAAGCAATAAAATGAAACTATAAACTATTGTAGTAATTATGTAGTTATGATGACTGATTGTGGCTGCCACAGAAGAGCTGAGGAAATGTATCTTACTCTACTCACTGGACAGATAGGTACAATGGTTGTGGAATGTTGCATATGATTTCTGTAAAACACGTGTATTGACAGGTTTTATTTAAGCTGCTTTAAAGCTGCGGTCTGCTACTATACCCAGTGATGGCTAGGATGTAAAAACCAAAGGCATCAATAAAACTAAACCAAAGTAGGAAAGAAGAGAGGAAAGGAGGAAGGAGGGGGGAAAGAGAAGGAGGGAGAGAGGAAAATATTTAATACAAGGAAGCTTTTAAGAATTCTAGATTGTGATTCTAGTTTGAAGATTTTTGCATTTCTCTACCATATTGCCTTAGTGAAGAATCATAAGATCTCAGGATTCAAGGCTAAAAAGGACCTTGGAGATTGTCTTGTCTGACTCCTGTATTTTTCAGAAGAATATGCTGCTGCTGAATGACAAGAATAACCACAATAACAATAACAACTAGCATTTAAATATTGCACTTTAAGCTTTGCAAAAGACTTTACTAATACCTAATTTTATTTTTCTAACGACTCTGGGAGGTGTTATTAGTATCCTAATTTAATAGACGAGGACCTGAGGTAAATAGAGGTTAAATAGCTAGTGGGTCACAGAGCTAGTAAGTATCCAAGGCAGGATTTGCAATCAGGTCTTCTCAACTACAGGCCCAGTGTTATATTCACTAGTCACCTAGCTGATAATAAGAACTAAAATTTATGAGGGTGAGAGACTCCTTCTCCCAATGACCCCAACCTAACCCTTGCTTGCTCATACACCAGAGCAGAGTGTCAACCATAGGCTTTTCCCAGTGACTCAACCTATCTCCTGGTTAAATACCACCAGAACTTCTCCTTCCCAACAGTGGTGGGCTTCCCTTCCAAGTTTCCAACTCAGCTCTTCTGAGGGCTGATAAAGTTGCTTATACCATTTCATTTCAATAAGCAGGGAGTCAATAACTATACTGTTTCCTGTTATATGGAGGGCCATCACAGCTAACCATCTTCCATGCCACCAGATCCTAAGAACCATTAGACTTTATCACCTGCCCAGCTGCTATGCCCTGGAGAAACCCTTGCCTGGCCAGTCCCACCACCTACCTGGGCCCTGCATCCTAAGTGTTAAAGGGCCTTGCCACTCCCCATTCTGCTGTACTCCAAAGCAACCCTGCAGCTAAATTCTCTTATATGTTTTGTCTCCCTCAATTAGAATGCCCTCTTTTAAAAGTAGGTCTGTCTCAGTTTTCTATTTGTATTCTCAACACTTACCATAGTGATTCATCCAAAATAAGGATTTACTTTTTTTTTTTTGGTGTAGTAATGGGGTTGAGTGACTTGCCCAGGGTCACACAGCTAGTAAGTGTCAAGTGTCTGAATCTGGATTTGAACTCAGGTCCTCCTGACTCCAAGGCCAGAGCTCTATCCACTGTGCCACCTAGCTGTCCCCAAAATAAGGATTTAATAAATACCTTTTTTTCCCCCATTCCATTCTAAGGCATACCTTAGGGTTTAGAAAAAACTCAATCTATACTATCATATTTAAGACTCACAACATGTATCCATAAATATCCATAAGTAGTATAAATATTATTATCCCCATTTTGCAGATAAGAAAACTGAGGATTGGGGAAGTGAATTGACTTAGTGGGGGAATTTAAATTAGAACAGCTTTCTGCTACATCCATATTAAGCTGCCTCTTCAGAAAATGCAGGACTTGGAGGTGGTTTGCATGAATGGTAGCATTTTATTAGGTTTTATTTTGCTTTAAACATAAAGGCCTTAATTTCAAAATCCAGCTTCCTAATTTTACCCTTTCTTGCTCTAAGAGTGATGGCATTGGATTGGGGTTCGGGGGCGGATAGAGAGCACTTGGAAACTAAGGAAAATGAAAAGGAGATATAGACAGTGAGGCATAGATAGGCCATGGAGGAAGAGATCTAGGGACAGACTAGAGCATAAATAGCTCCACTGTGGTGGAGTCGAGTGCAGAGAAGGGTTACAAAGCACTGGTATTGATACTTATTTGGAGCCGGACTTATTGCTGAGAAGAGCTCAGGCCACTTCTTTGCCTTTCCTGGAAACTTACCGAGCCCCCACCCAGGCCTCTGATACACAGTTATTAGCTGCATGCTTATGCAGGGTGAAAATAGTAAGGGAAATGGGGAACAGATGGGATATTTCATGGAAGCACAGCTTTATCAAATGCACAACAGGAAGAGGGGGAAAAAGAGAAAGAGGAAGAGTGGAGAGAAATGAGGAGTGCTGAAATAAGAACTGAAAGAACTGGCTCTGAACTGCAGGCTCTCTTGCTTCCCACCTGTGTGACTTAGACAAAATTAATGATCCCAGAGTTGCCAATCTTGGGTACAAGTATCCCCAAGAGCCACAAGAAGCTTGTCAAGGGAATATTTGTCAAATAACTATATTATCCTTTGGAAATTATCTATTTTACTTGTGTAAATATGTATGGCAAATTCTAGAATGTATTTATTACTTTTCCTATCAAAGAGGGGGTATAAGAAAGTTTAACCAAAGTCTAAGAATGCAGAGACCAAAAAAAGTCAGGAACTCACGACAAATTCTCTGGGACTCAATTCCCTGATTTAGAAAATCAGAGGATTCAAAAAGATTGTCATTCTAAATCCTGGGACTGAATTTCCCATTTCAGATGCAAATTAAGATACCAGTCAGTACCTGTCTCACTGCCCATAGATTAAAGCAACTAGGCCTACAATATCAGGCATTAGACCAAGTAAAGATATGATGAATTCTAGTTTCCTCTTACCGAAAAGGAATATAGGAGTGAAAGAAATGTGTGTATTTCACCTTCTCCATTCCTATTTCAGCTGCCTTTGTCTGGACTTCAATACATCCCATCAGAAAGAAACTGTTTCCTAACTAACTCCAGGCTTTCTCCCATTCAATCTGTATGCTACCAGTTTAATCTTTCCAAAGCTCAGCCCTGAGAAAGAATTCTACCAATGTTCAGAATCTGTTGATGCTACTCCTCTACTGGCATCACTTCAATAGGTACAATTACCAAAAGTAGCAGTTCTCACATTTTTTTTTTTAGTTCATGGGACCCTTGACACTCTAAAATGACTGAAGGCCCTAAAGAGCTTTTGTTTATGTAGGTTATATCTATTGATATTTATCACATTAGAAATGAAATCATCTTTCATATGATGACAAAAATGGTTTTGATCTGGTGGACCCTCTGAAAAAATCTTGAGGACCCCCAGAGGTATCAGGACCATACTTTGAGAACTGTTGGTATAAGCCATATAGTCTGGCTTTCTTAGCCTGACATAGATAAGTGAGTTACCAATGCTAATTATGAACAAACTTACAAAATAAGGTCATAGATGAGACACCCCCTGAGGTCTGGTCAGACTTTCCCCCCAACATCTTCTCAGGGGCCGCTCAAGAACCCTTGACTTTATAGAAAATCTAGCTCTCAACTGACCAAAACATGGGCTGATAATACCAGGCTCTTATGGAAAACTATATCAAGTCAAGCCTTACTCAAGTTACAAATACTGAGTGTCCTTTCAGACTTGCTGTTTCTAAGAAATGACCTACCAGGTGTGACTGGAAAAAGAAAGCACATCTATATGTACGGCAGTTGCAAACAGATTGCTCCAGATTGCTTCTGGGGAATGATAGAGTCAGTGAAGGGTGAATTTCAGAAGAACATCTGATTAAAAACACATCAGTAAGAGAAATCTGGCTATGTGGGTCATGCTTCTCAAGCCATAAACACTGATCTTAGCAACTGCCTCTTTTCCTGCCCGACATCGCACAGTCCTTCCCTTGCTCCTCCTTCACCTACATTTATGCACTGAGTTTGCATTTGACATTGTGAATCCCATGTCCTCTAATGTTTAATTCCCCTCACCCCTATAACATTTTCTTTCCTGACAGCCTCCTTCTGTCTCCAAAGAGATCCTTGTAGAAGGAAGTTCTTCTTTCTACATTTAGTGCCTGTTTTTCAATCTGTATTTTCATACCAGCTGGGTGTCCCCCAATTAGGTCAGTGAGTCAATCCTGCCTTGCAAAGTTCCTGTGCAGAGAGTGATCATTGCCAGATAAGAAAACAGTAATCTGCCCAAGATTCCCCAGAGAGAGGGGAGAGGGAGGAGACACAATAATATGCCAAGGTCATCCAGAGCACATGAGGGACTAGATGGCATAATAAATTAAAAGAGCAATGGTTTGGGAGTGAGAGGATTTGTGATGAAATGTCACCTCTAATGCTTACTACCTATGTGACCTTTGGCAAGTCACTTTAGGTTCCTGGGTCTTAGTGTCCCTATCTGTAAAATGAGGGGATGGGCTTAAAAGGCCTCTTAGATCCCTTTCAATTCCAGATCTATGATCTTATCCCCCAAAGCTGTGGACTGGAAGGCAGGATACCTGGGCTCTAATTGTGGCTCTATTACCAACTGTATGACAATGGCTAACTCACTTTCCTTCTCTGGATTCTAGTTGCTCTTTCTGTGCAATGAAGAGATTGGATGAGATAGTCTTTGAAGTCTGTCCCAGCTCTAATACTCTACAGTCTAAGGCACCTTCCCACTTAACATTGCATTGTAACATGCTATCCCTATTATCCCTAGCATGCTATATTATAGTATCCTGTGATACTATGAGTGGCACACAGGAGCATACAAATTCAAAGCTTCATGTCTTTTGCACTCCTTTTGGCCAAAAATGTTCACCAGGCACCAGTCCCTAGATACAAAGCCCTTCTCACCACCAACCCTCTACCACTGACTGCAAGGGAGTCCGAGGCTGGACTCATCTTCCCCATCATCTTCAAGAGATGAAATCAAAATAAAAATAAGATTGGACTAAGAACCAGGTCATCTGGGTTCAAATCCCAATTCTGCTAACCTTGTATGTGAAACTGAGTGAATTATTTCTGGGTTTCACGTTCCTCATCTCTACAATGAGGGGATTGGACTCAGGGGCTCTGTTGTTTCTTGCTGGTTGAGGCTCTCTTTTCTATATTCCAATATGTTTCAATGATTCTCCTAGCTATGAGACAGAATGTTATAATGTCATTTTCTTCTAATGTGGAATATTTGTACAGTGGGAGAAGCACTGGATTTGGAGTCAGGCAACTTGCGTTTGAATCCCAGTTCTTGTCACTTGCCACCTGTGTGACCTTGGGCAAGTCACTTCACCACCTTGAGTCTTAGTTTCCTTATCTGTAAAATGAAGGGGTTGAGGTTGACGGCCTCTATGGTCCCTTACAGCTTGAAATCTGTTATGCTTCTACATACATATCTATGTATCTAAAACTTGTTAAAATCAGCAAGAATTCCAGCAACTTCTTGGATTCAGGTACTAACCAGATGGCAGTCTAATCTCTGGCAACAAGCAGAACTCAGAATGCAAGGAGGACCCTTAACCCCTGTCTCATTGAATATTCACACACACATCTGATTTTGCTTGCATGCTGGAAAGGGAGAAGTCCCTCTACAGAAAACCTTTCCAGACTGTTCCTCTCCTAAGTACACTTGATAACAATTCAAGAACGGAAAACAACATCGCTCTCGCAACTTGGGTTCAACTCGGGTCTCATTTCCTTCCTCCTCAACTTCTTCATAACAATGAGGCTGGTTTGTCCAGTACTGGAGTGTGTTAACTACTCCAGTGACTATAGAACCTTCCTTTCTGGGGGAAGTGTGGAGAAGCAAGTAATTCCTCCAACTTGAAGGAGATAATCTAAGTGTCATTCTATACAAAGTTAAGAAGAATAAGCCAAACCATTTCATTTCTCTATTATTGATTTCATTTTTATCAATTAACAAAAATCAATTTCCTTTCCCTTTCTTTTCCCCCCTCATTAAATAAGAAAACCCCCTATAACATTTATAACAAATATGAATAGTCAAGCAAAATTAATTCCTGCATTGACCATGTCCAAATATAGATAAAAAGGCAAATAGGTAGATAGAGACACAGACATAGACATAAATATGTACAAGGAGAATTTTTCAAAGTTCTTTCTTTTTCTAAGGTTCTAGGTTGCTGTTAACCTCTGCTCACTTTCTGCACCTTATTTTGTGATCACCTGATATAATTATCATTAAAAAAAATTCAAGACTAAGGTGAAAAAACTAAGGGGATGCCCATCAATTAAGGAATGGCTGGACATGATGGATTACTATTTTGCTATAACAGATGAGGAAATAAATGATTTCAAAAAGATGTGGAAGAAATGAATTGATTTAGAGTGAAATGAGCAGAACCAGAAGAACAATTTTAACTACTAACATGGATATTGTAAAAATGCACAATTTTGAGGAACTGTATAAACTGACAAATTAAATGAGCAGAATTAGATCAATTTTTAATAACAATAGCACTGGAGAAACAAGCTTCCTTGAAAGCTGTAAGAACTATGACCAATACAATGATTATTCATAATTCCAGGGTATTCAGGATAAATATGCACAAGGTGATGGATTTAGTAAAATGAGACAAATATAGTATGTGGGTATATGTATATTTATATATATCCATTCAGTAAATTTGTTTTATTTGACTACGAATATTTGTTACAAGAAATTTGTTTTTTTTCTTTCTTTTTTCCTAATGGAGCGGGGATGAGAGGAGAGAAAATAGACTTCTTTTGATTTTCAAAAATAATAGAGAGGTAAGGGTGTTACAGATGTAAAATACTGCTTATACTTTCAGATGAGGTCACTGTATTAATTTTACTTAATGGTTTTATTTTGTTACAAGAGACCTGTCATCAAGTGGGAGTAATCTGTAAATGTTTGTAATGTAAAAGCAAAACATCATTAAAACTTAAAAATCATTCATCATATATATTTATCATTCTGACTGTTTAAATCCCTTACTAAATAGCTAATGAGAAGCAGTGGTTAGAGCATTAGACTTAGAGGTAGGAAAGAACATCTGAGTTAGAAAATAGCTTCAGTTCCTAACTGTGATACCTTGGGCAAGTCATCTAAACTCTCTGCATCTCAATTTACTCCCCTGTAACCTGAGGATAATAATAGCACCTATGTCATAGGGCTGTTGTGAGGATCAGATGGGAGAGGATCAGTAGGGTGGGGGGAACAGCTAATTGTGGAGCTGGAAAGGGGAAGATGGCAGAGGCAAAAGGTGGTTTCCAGGATTGGGGCAGAACCCTTATTGGGACACTGGGAAAACTTTGAGAGAAAGGAAATGGGGTGGATAAATGGCAGCAGAGTAACAAGCACATTCTACCCAGTCAGGTTGAATCAAACAATACCCCTGGAGGAAACCAAGAAATTGGGAGGAGGAAGGCAGGGAGGTTTCATGGAGAGACTGGGACTGTCACGGTAGAATATGGGACTCAGGAAAGCAAGAGAGGCAGAGCTCTTACAGTGCAGTCCGATTGGGCAACACCAAGAATAAGGCAAAGGTGAGCAGACTGAGCATGAGAAAAGAAGATAAATAGGAGAGGCTAGGAGCCAGGAAAGGCACAACACTTTCATGGTGTAGTAACAGAGGAAGTAAAGGGGAGAGAGAAGAGGAAGGACCTGGAGATGTAAGCTAGGTATAGGCACACTGGGCAACCTTGAGAAGGGGGTAAGGTACAACTCTGATGTTAATTTTTCAGACCCCTTGTGATCAGAAGAGGACTGGGAGGTAATGGAATGGAGGCAATGACGAACCCTCCTCCCCCCCAAAAAAATAACACCCTAGGGCAAAACCCAAATTATCCCATTCTATTACAATTCACTTTTGTCCTGAACAGGCCACAACTGGAGTATCATCTTCAATTTTGGTGTTACATTTTAGGAAAGAAATTGATAAACTGGACAGTATCCAGAAGGCAATCAAGACATTAAGAATGAAGATGCTTAGCTTTTAAAAGAAAAGAGGGAGAGGTGGAGGCAAGCAAAAGAGAAGTTAAGTATGATAGCTTTTTAAAAGTATTTGAACAACTGTCACCTAGAAGACGGATTAGACTTAATCTGTCTGGCCCTATTAGGAGCAATTTGTGGAAGCTGGAGAAAAAGGAGGAGGAGGAGGAGGGTGAGAGGAAGAAAGAGGAAAGAAGTAGGGGAAAGAGAAGAGGAAGTTAACATTTATCTAGAGCAGAGGTTCCCATACATATTTGGCCTACTAACCTCTTTTCATATAGAAAAGATTTACTCAGCGCCCCCCTGGAAATCTACATTCTTTAACACTTTATTTTTTTTAATTTGCATGATTTTTATATATATATATATATATATATACATATATATATGTATATATATATATATATACACATATATATATATAATGAGAAATGACACATCTTAAATTAAATAATTTATTTTAAATTTGAGGTTTTTCCTGCATTGAAATTTTGATGACACAATATTGTGTCATGTAACCATATAGTATAGTATTGTAAACAAATCATTACATGCACATATCCCTGCTAATGCATGCTAGACTATACGTTGTCCTGCCAACACTTGCTTGTTAAGACCTGTCTTCAGACTTGACCACTGATTGGTTATAACTTGCATTTTGTGTGTTTATTAGAAAATAATGTAATCACTATGACTTTAATTCTGTTACCCAACAGATGAAACATGTACAGTTTTTTCAAAATTTTCTTCTCTTCTCTTCTTTCCCTATGCTTCTACTGCCCCCTTATTTTATTAAATCAAATTGCACCCTAACTGCATCTGAGGCTACTACCACCTCACTGGATTGTTCCAGCACCCCCCAGTGGGTGGTATCACTCACTTTGGAAACCTCTGATCTAGAGCTTTACATATGTTATCTCATTTTATCCTCATAACAACCCTCTGAGATAAGTGCTATTATTATAACTCTATTTTAAAGACGAGAAAATTTAGACATAAAGAGGTTAAGTCACATGTTGACAGGTCACACAGCTGGTAAGTATCTAAGGTAGGATTTGAACTCAGATTTTCCTGATTCCAAGTCTAACATTCTATGAACCATGTCACTTAGCTGCCTAGGTATGGGTTGGATTAGCTGGTCTCTGAGGTACCTTTCAACTATTCTGTGAAAGAAGGAATTGGAGACTTCTCAAGCCAAAGTAGGTCAATTATCTGCCCCCTATGTTTAATCCCTTCCTCTGGCCTAAAGTAAGATGTAGTTTTGAAAAGCAAGAAGAAACAATTCAGCAAATATTTTCTCCATTACAGATGGAGCAGAAACCAAGAGAAAAAATGGATGGGAGATGTATCAGATTTGCAACAATAACAATAAAATAAAAGTTAAAAGTAGTTATAGTTAAATAGAGATGGAAACCCCAGGTCAACCTAAATCTTTTTTTAATTAAAAGTGAGGGAGGTTTTCAAAGTCCTATTTCAACCCCTTCTGGTATAACAACAGTGAGACAAGGAAGTTTATGCTACTTGGCTGGGAGTCAGGAGACTTGAAATTTACGTGGGTTCTGGCTGTGTGTTGGGAAAAGTCTCAGGCAAATAAAAGAAGAATTCAAGTCTTCTTTCTTTTGATAAATTCTCAAGCCCATCTTCCTAATTCCTAATTCCCCATAGCCTATAGCTCAATTCTCCATTCTTCATCCTCTCATCTTTTTCCTCACTTTGAACCCTTCAACTGCCCTCTGGTAGGAACATGGCATACTTAAAAGATCTCTAGATCTGTATTTGGAATAAAAAAAAAAATTAAGGAGTATCAGTTTATAACTGCAACTAACCTTAGAGACCATCTAATACCACACCCACCCCCTCATTTTATAGTTGATGAACTGAGGCCTAGAGAGGTTTAGTGAATTGCCTAAGGTCTCACAGACAACAAATGTCAAAGATGGGATTTGAACTTAGGAACTTTGGCTCTAAATCTAGTACCTTGGTTCAAATCCTAGCTCTTTCATTCGTGTAAACTTATGGAAGTTGCAGCTAGGTGACTCAGTGGATGGAGCACTGGGCCTGAAGTCAGGAAGACCTGAGTTAAAATCTGGTCTCAGACAAAAAGCTGTATGACCCTGGGCAAGTCACTTAACCTCTGTCTTAATCCACTACAGAAGGAAATTTCAAACCACTCCAGCATCTTTACCAAGAAAACTCCATGGACGGTATGGTCCATGGGGACATGAAAAGTGGGACACAACTGAACAACAAGAAGGCCAGTTGCTTTACTTCACTAAGCCTAAGTTTTCTCATTTCTTAAATGAAAACAATTTCTCAGGACCTTTCAAAGCATTTCCATCAAAACAGGCTAAAATCAAAAGGCTATAACACTGGAGAAAGAAAACTCATTTATCTAGAACCTGATTGCTACCATCTATAATAGACTCAGCACCAGAGAACTCAGATTATAACTCTAATTCTGTCCCTATTACACAAAGTAACCTTGAACAATTCACTCTATACAGTTTTGGGCCTCAGTTTCCTCCTCTGTAAAGTGATTAGATAGAAGGGTCCCCTTCAATAAAGTGATCACCCTTCACCGATTATTTTTTGTCCCAATTTTTCCTTCCTTCCTTTACATTTTTATGTGACCACCACCAGAGGGCGCAAGTGATACAATCCTAAAATCCCAGATTGAGAACAAGGAGGGATCTTAAAAAATTGTCTAAATTTGCAACCTGCTGATAATAACTTTCTCAGGTTATGAAATCATAAAATTTACAACCAAAATAGACTCTGGAGATCAGCCAGTTCAACTCCCTTATTTTACAGATGAGGAAACTGAGACCAAAAGAGCCATGCTCCAATGAAAAGTCAGCATTTAGACCAAAGTCTTCTGACAGTGGTCTCACCATTACACCAAGGCTCAGATGGTAGTCCCATCTATGAGTGTTCTCCAGTCATGAAAATGGATTTGTTCCTGTCCAAATAGACTTTCTCTGCACTTTTTCTCTGTGAACAATTGCCTAATTTGGGAGATGACATATTTTTCATGGCACCATAAAAATCAGCATAGGCTTTGGACTCAGAAGACATGGTTTTGAGATCTGCTTCTGGTTCTCTTTGACCCTAAGTCTTTTCCTGTTTTGTACCTTCAGTTTCTTTATCTGTGAAATGGGAATAATAATACCTGCACTACTTACCTCACAGAAGGCTCTCTGTAAACTGCAAAGAGTTATAGAAACATATGCCATTATTATTGCAATATATGTGTGCATACATGTATTGCATGCATATAGCAGAATATAATGGGTTCTTGAAGGCTGAGATGAACTCTTTTTTTTAATAATCCTTCCCTTTCCCCTAGCACATTTTTTGTCCATAGTAGGCACTGAATGCATGTTTGTTGAATATTTGTTGGATATAAACACATGTACGTTTACACAATATACATTCATGTACACATACTTATATACTCATGCTTACAATTACAAAGTAAAGCTGATCTACAGTCTCCACTAATCTGTAAATATCCACTCATTACACCCACATACACATACAGACACACAAACACAATTATCCAAAGTCATATGTGAACTCAGCGTAAGAACTCATACTTACCCACAATTACATACTAGTCCCCACACAGATTCTCTCTCTCTCTCTCTCTCTCTCTCTCTCTCTCTCTCTCTCTCTCTCTCTCTCTCACACACACACACACACACACACACACACTAAGTACTCATTCACACAGAGGCCCTTGTGTCTTTGAAATTCTATGATCTAAAGTGTGAATGAGTTTCTCAGATCCCTTTCCCTGAAGACAAATTCCTATTTTGGTTACCAGACCTTAGGATTTAGATATAATCTTCCCTGTTCAAAGGTATATTTGGTTTTGCCACATTTTACATTCACAGCAGGCTCATCACATATTGTCATGTGATAGCACCTTTTTGAAGGCATTAAATTTTAATTAAACAAATCATTAGCTTTGAGAATAGAAATGTATGCAAGAACACAATTCACATATCTGCTAATTGCTCTTCCCTGCTGTGGATATTAACCTTAGCCGATAACTGATACACAGAAACCCTTATTCCCAAGAAAGTGTCTCTTCAACAAAGATACAATCTTCAAATTCGCCTTTACAATGAACAGAAAACATTAATTTTCCTATTGAACAAATTTACATTTATACCAATGCTTTCTACCCTCTGTTCACAACTTAGCAATAGTCCAAACCTTGACAGCCATAGACTACACTTTACAGGGATGTCAGTTGGTCTGTTGTACCAGTTTGACCATTTACAAACCTTTACAGCTGAAAGAGAACTTTGAGGTTATCTAGAACTTGTAGTCTCTTGGCATAGAAAACTGTGACCCAAAGAATGGAAGGGATTTACTCAAGGTAACACAGTTATTGAGAGTCACGCCAAGTAGGCAGAGAGATCTAGGTGGCACAGGAGATAGGGCCTGGAATAAGGAAGATATGAGTTCAAATCCAGTTTCACACACTAATTATGTGTGTGACCCTGGGCAAATCACTTAGCCATTATCTGCTTCAATTTTCTCTATTGTTATAAAGTGGCTATTAATAGCACCTACCTCCCAAAGTTGTTGTGAGGATTAAATTATACATACATATTTATCTATATACATATAAATTATACATACATGCATGCTATCTAGATACATATCTATATCTATATCTATATAAGTGTGCATAGTATATATAATGGGTGTGAATGTATGTGTGTGCATGTGTGTGTATCACATAGTGTAGTATCTGGAACATATTAAATGCTTAATAAATGCTTGTATCCTTCCTTCCTACTCAAAATGAAGTCTCTGTCACCTGGTCTTTTCAATGCACTATGCATTTTCATCCATAAGGAGACTCTCCTTTATAGTTAGGGACCCTCTGAATTATTTGGTCCACCATTTCAATCTCTAAGTCAATGATTTATCGCTCTGATTTATAACTCTCTAGGGTTTCTCTTGGTAGATCATTACATCTTCCAAGCAGAATTGATTTTTATCCCTTTCCATATGTACATACATACAACATGTGTTTATACACACACACACAGATATATATATATATATATATATATATATATATATATATATATATATATATATATATATATATATATATATATATATATATATATATATGTATGTATATATATATGCATGTGACCTTATCTAGGGCTAAATAGTAATGGAACTGAGCTTCAAACCCAAGTCTCCTGATTAAAAATCCTGTACTCTTTTTGTTTTACCTTGCTACTGCTGTACTATCTTCCAAATGGTGCCATTAGCCAAAAAGTAGTAGGGAAAGTATGATAACAAGAATAAACCCATTTTCCTGAGTAGGAAAAAATGTCATCTGTACCACACACACACACACACACACACACACACACACACACACACACACATTACCAGGTATCAGAGTTCAGACTTTAGACATTACAAATGACTGTCCCACAGCAGGGACCTGTTACTCAGTGGATCAACCTCTCCATAGTCATTTGAACACTGCAAGCTTTTGTACTTATTATTAATGTTACACCTTTGTTTCTGCTACTAATTGGCCTCCTCTCTTGACACATACACACTCAAAATGACCATCTCCTTTCTTTCTGACTTGCCAATCCTTCCCTATCTTTCAATGCCTAGCTCAAAGCCACCTCTTCAGGAAGACCAGTGATTTCTTTGACCTCTGAGTTCCCGTGGCAACTTAATGTCACACTCCATTGGCAATAATAAGGATAATAGCAAGCATTCACAGAGCTTCTAAATGTTTACAAAGTACTTTACAAATATTGTCTTATCTGATCCTCACAAAACCTGAGAGGTAGCTGCTATTATTGTTAACATTTTACATTGAGGCAAACAGAGGTTAAGTGACTTGCTTAGTATCACACAACTAGTAAGCATCTGATCCAGGATTTGAACTCAGGTCTTCCTGACTCTAAGTCTATACTTTAACCACTGTACCATCTAGCTTCCTCTTGGTATTTAACACAGCATTTCCGGTGCTGTAGATAGTGGACTCACTGTATTATTAGCTTTTAGTGGGCAAAGACTGTGTCTTATACTTCTTTGTAATTCATTTAATGCTTGGTAGAGCAGAGACAGACACTAGATAAATAGTTGTTTCCTATAAGCACTGTAAGTGGCACATATTTGTTTTTGTGAGGAGTTTTAATGAAGATGAATTTAATTTTATTTTCTTTTGAGAATTTTTTGAGAATTTTATAACAGCTATTGAGATAATTAAGTCTGCCCCTTTACCCTTGTAGGGTAATGAAATCTTATCTGGGAATTGCTGTTTCAGGTAGTGTTATTTACTATGGGCACAACCTGACAACAAAAATCCCAAAGATATCCCAAGAGCTCTTTCCTGCAATCAACACCATAACCACAACAACCATCATTGTGATAATATAACATGTTTTGACTCTTTAGTGTTATGTTTCCTAATGTACCTCCACATAATAGTCTTATTTTTTATTTCCCAGTATCAAAAGAACCTCCACTAAAACTCTTCTTTGATACCTCAAGGTAGCCTGCAAGTGACCACACCTTCTCAATGGCTAAGTCATCAAAAAAACAAGCTGACAGGTTCTACCAAACTAGAGAGGCTTTGATATATGGGTCTGCCAACAGATTTTATGCTTGAATTTGATGGACCAATCTAAATTAGTTTTGTAGAGACTCATCACCCAAGTACTCACTCTCAGGTGACATTTTTTCCCCATCCACAACAACTCATGAAATAATCTACTAAGGCAAAGGGAGGGAACTTACCTGCATGTATAAAGATAGTAACCACACGAATAAAGTAATAGAAACTTGAAGAACCATAAATTGAAAGTAGTATATTTACAACTTATGTGACATTGGTTACAATTTTGTGAGCATTAATTTACCCATCAGTAAAACGGAAGTAAACATACTTGCACTATCTAACTCATGGGATCATAATATGAGCACAGATGGTGAACATTAAAGTGCTATATGGTACATATCACTTGTTTCTCACTGTGCATGTCATTTATCTTCTCTGGGACTATTTCTTCATATGTGAAATACAGAACTTGGATTAAATGATTTTTAAGGATCCTACCATATCTAAACATGTGATCCTATTTAACTCTTCCTTGATTTTGAGTCCTAAATTTGAAATTTGATTGTAAGGTTCTTGAGGGAAAGGAACATGTGACTACCTTTTCTTATACTCTCTTTCTTATAAGAAATACTCCCCTGAGGACCATCCTTCTTGTAGTCACTGAGGAATTATTTTCCCCCAGTCAACTGAATTCAGATATAATCAGATAAAAATATTTTGAACTGAGAAGTCTTTATGTTCTTTTCTCAGCTTTTGAACCAAGATCTTATACATGTTCTCCCAAAGAAGCCTAACCTTCAAACTGCTGATAACACCCTGCCCCTCCTGACCTGTCCCTACAACATTTTGTGTCTTCTCTCTATACCACTTCTTTTGTAAGATATCCTGGGATTTCTACTCTCTGAGCTCATTGAGGCCCCTTCCCTCGATGTACCACTTACTACAACTCAGAATGGCTTTACCAAGCACTTTCCTAATCAGCCTCCAAGGAACGCTGACTAGTGGTTTGAGTGAAAACCTGAGATCTGGAAGTTCTTGGCTCTAGCCTGAAACCTTACATCGTGTCATCCTGTGACCAAAAGACTTCATCCCTGTCATCAAAGTGTGAACATATATGCTAACCTGAGATTCCCCAGCAAGACCTTGTGAAACTCATGGACTATTTTAGGAGGCTTTGAAGTCATTAGGTAGACAGTGTCAGGAATGTGAGTTATTCATGTTTCACCAGTAGGACAACAGCAACAATAACAGCAAAAGACAAAGTAAAAAATAGAGATGTCCTTTCAAAGGTTCCATTGTAATACCTGGCTCCTTCTCCCATGAAGATGAACTACTTTCCCATATAAGTAGACTGCTCATGTTAAGGCTGGAAATGGGATTAAGGACTCCAAGCTTAGCTCAGAAGAACATAAAGCTGGTCTATAATTTGCAGTAACAGAGCTATTGCTACAGAAAATATGGCTCCCATGCTTGAGAATTAGGGGAGTACTGGAAAATTCAGGAACTTAGGGGGGCCATCCAAAAAGGGTGAGTGTTTAGCCTCGAGGGAAAAAAAGACTTACGAGGGAAACACACACACACACACACACACACACACACACACACACACACACACACACACACACACACACCCCAGGAATAACCCTGCCATATTTCACTTCAATTTTTGTGGCTCTACCTCAAGTGATAGAGATCATCTACTGTCCTTAAACCTTTGTTCAAATTTATGTTCTGTTCCAGTTGTTCTTAAAATGTGATCTGGGAACCCTGAGAGTCCCTGGGACTTTTTCAGGGGGTCTGTGAAGTCGGATTTTTTTTATAATAATACTAAGATATTTTAATTTTCAATATGGTAAAAAACGTTAGACATAATCTATATAAACAAAAGCTCTGGGTGTGTGTGTAGGGGGAATTCTCAATAACTTTTTAATAGTGTAAAGGAGTCTTGAGATCAAAAAGGTTGAGAACCACTGTTTTATTCTACATCATTGTTCCTCCTCCATCTCCAACCTTGCCCCCCCCAAAAAAAAAGACTCATTAAGGATAGTCTGACAAAAAATAGTTCACTCTAAGGAGCATTTTAGAGAATTAACTACTAGAAAATGCCCGAATCTCTGGAGATAGGATCAGAAAGCACACTGAATCAGTAGCTTCAAGTGCTCCTAAATTTGCCATTTTTCCACTTCTCTGCACCAGTATTCCAGGCACACAAGCAGAAAAGAACATTACTTCTCATATTACTTGGTTCTGTCAAATAGTACCTTGTAAAAGTGGGGAGGTTTTCTAATTAACCACAGCAGTGTCCCCTTCAGTGCCCTTTTCCCTCTTGTCAAGCTTCCCTCTCAGTTCCTAAGTATCCCCTGGTTTTGTGAAGCACCTCTTCTTTACAGCTTCTGATAAACAGAATTACCCTATTGCATTAAGGATTTAGATGTGCTTCCAATCCTGAGGGTGAGGGAGGTGGGAGAAGGATTGGAATTTTTAAAAGTACTACATGGAGTCCAAAGGAATGGCTCTCAGCATGCCATTATGAAGTAAAAATGTATTTGGAGACAGAGGACTTAGGCATGATTCCCAAGTCTATTGTTTACCACCTGTGGGACCTTGGGCTAGAAAATCATCTGAGCTATAAGTTTCCATATCTGTAATAATAAAGGGGTTATAATAGAAGATGTGTAAGTTCTCTTCTATTTCTAAATTTTATGACCTTAATCCAAAGGAATGGGTTAATTATAATTGAAAGAACACTGATTTTGGAATTGAAAGAATTGGGTCCAAATTCTGACTCTGCTATTTACTCCCTGTGTGACCTTAACATTTTTTAGGTCTTCTGTTTATTAATCTGTAAAATAAGGTAATTCTGAGAGATATTCTCTAAACTTTCTCCCAGCTTGAAAATTCTATTGAGCTTTAATGATGGAGATTCAATCACCAATGCCAAAGATCATAGGAACATCAGTTTGGAACTATTGGACAGTTTCCTAGGTACCCCTCAAACATGACCATACAGAAAAATAACTACTCTGGCCCCACTATCAAGAATAGAAAGAGGGCTGACCAAAAAAAAAGTGGGTTATTCATTTTTCACCCTGGGTATTATGTTCAAAGTTCCACTAACTAGTCTCTGCATGACTCCATCCTGTTTATATGCATTCAAAATACAATTCTTTATGATGTCATCCAGCTCTTATCCACCTCTGGTCATTTATGCCCTTTCTCTTTTGCCATGGGTATTTTATCTCTTTTATAATGCTAGGTTCAAAGGTAGTAACCATGTATATACTGGAAGTACCAGGATCACATTATTACACACTCGAAAGATTAATCTATTTCCTATCTTTCCCAAACTCTCTTAAACATACACAAGTACCCATTTTCTTTTTTAACGGCTCCTGTGCATTGGGCAGACATTTTTTATAGTGCCATCCAAGGCTCCTTGTAGGTCTTTTTCCTCTGAGGCTCCTATAAACCCAGAGACCATCAACCTCTATGAGAAATTTAGGATATCCTCCCCACCACGTTAAAATGCCTTGTACTTACTTAAGGTCGATGTTTCTGTCACAGGACCTTGCAGTCCTTGGCAATTTTGCTGAGACTTCTCCTGCTTTTGCAAACCTACAACCACCCCTGGCTTCTACTGATTCATGAGATGTTCTTCCTCCAAGCTGGTAATACCTAGGGCTCAAGTCTGAAGATAGATTGCCTATAATGGTTCTGATTCTAATTAGTTTTCTTCAGAGAAGAAATCACAAACTGGCTATGCTCGTCTTTTTATGGCAAAATCAACTTCTCATCTATAATGCCATTGCTCCCATGAACCTTCATGAACCATCATTCCTCATAGGGATTTCCACAGGCTCATCAACAAAGCTTCTGAAAATCCAAATAAATTATGTCCTGGGAAACTCTTAGGGCTGTGGTTGGCTTAACCCTTGTGAAGGGTTTGAACTGCTCAGACCTGCTATTTGCAGGGAGTCCTGCTGCTCTGACCTTTGCAGCTTACACAGAAAAGTGGCATCTAGATCTTGTTAATTGCCATATGAATCTACCTCTGCAGCCCTGGGGGAGATAGTCTCTCTATGGTTCCCAGGATCACTCCTGTGTCTTCATACAAAGCAGGGCACTGGGGAGACAGCCCCCTGCTCTTTGAAAACTGGCACTGTTCACAAGTAGATATTTTATACGCTCATCTGGACCTCCACTGCTTTGTGTTTTATTCCCTCCTGACTCCTCAAATGGATACCATCCAGGTCCCATAATTTACTGCCCTTCACTTTCTTACGAAATATCCTCACTCAATGTATTCTCCTTACGGCCACTTACAGTCTCCAAAAGAAAGTTCCCTTGAGAGAAAATTTCTCCTTTCCTCTCAGATGAAAATAATTAATTTAAATTCTCTTTAGCCTCATTTTTGTCTTTAATTTTCTCCTTTGCCCCCTAGTAGCTCAGAGGATCTATAGATACCTAAACAGCTTTCTCAGAGATGGCATGCTACAAACTGCCCTGGATTGCATCATGGAGTTGGCCTGTCCTCAGGACAATAACAAGACACCGCTAGTAATATTCATCTTACTACTGAAATCAATCCTTATCCCTTTCTTTAGTAGAAGCTTTCACTCTTTCATGACCTAACCCTTACAGTGGCAACTATAGCATATGAGATCATAGAATTTAGAACGGGAAGGGATATTAAGGATTTTCTAGTCCAAATTCATTTTGTAGATGAGCAAAATGAGGCCCAGAGAGAAAAAAGTAGCTTTTCTCAATTCACATAGTGAGCAAAAAATTGTGATTTCAATCAAATCTTTTGGCTCCAAATTCATTGTACTTTCTGCAATATTACACTGACTGTCCTCCACACCATGGTGCTTTTCCTAACTCCTTTTTTTCCCTATAAATTTTTCAACAATTTTCAATTTTTAGCATTCCCCCTAAAAATACAACTCTGTCATTTCACATTTAACCTCTTACATTTATGCATCTCCCCTACTTCACTCCTTCCCCCTGCAAAGTCCTTTCCCATCTATTTTTCACAACAGTGAGGAAGTTGTTGTAGAGTGGATAAAGCACTGAACTTGGCATAAGGAGGCCTGTATTCTAACCCCAGGACCATAATTAGCTAGCTGTGTTGCCCTCACACAAAAGACATCCCTTCTCTGGGCTTCAGGTTCTGTCTCTATAAAATAAGGTCCCTAAACTAAATCAGGCATTTTTAACCTGGGATCTATGAACTTAGACAGATATATAGAAATGAAGAGATAATTGTATATGTGTGTAATGTATGTATATTTTACTAGTAATCCTATGTATTTTATTTTATGTATTTAAAACCATTCTGAGAAAGGGTCTTCTGGCTTCTCCACACTGCCAAAGGGGTCCATAACATAAAAAAAGGTTAAGAACCCACAGATAACATGAAACAGGGTCTGAAGACTTCTGAGAGTCATGCCCAAAAGAATAGAGAAGGATTTACATGTGGACAAGAACACGGCTGCCGTAAACCTTGGTATACAGCTTCATTAGTACCTAAATTCTATGGCATTCTCAGTGCTTCATACCTAAAGCAGCTCAGCACAACCTGGCACTTGGCTTCCTAGAGATACACACAACTATAAGGGCATACAGAGACACACAGGAAATGGCATCCATGGACATGATAACTCCAAAACTTCAATACTCTCCCCTAAATCTCCACTCAAAATATTCTATACTCTACAACCATAGTGTAATGATGTAGCCTATACAAACAGCAACCCAGAGGTTCTGACTCTCCTTGATTTTATCTACTACAGAAAATTAAACCTTAGAGTAGAAAAGACTTTGCTGTCTTTCTTAAGGTTATTGACAGCAATTTTTAACTTCCTACCTGCACCATCAACTGTACTGTTCCTCTGATTATAGTAAAACAAATAAATAATGAAATTTCTGAGGTCCTTCCCAATTCAAAATTCTACATATCTGAAGTAGGCAATTAATTTATTATTATCCCCACTTGACAAAGGAAGAAACTGAACCTGGGAGAAGAGAAATGACTTACCAAGGTTTCTAAGCTGTAAGTCCAATACGTATATCATGATTCTTAGTTCAATATTCTTACACTGAGAATTCACTATCCTCTTTAAAGTCAATAAGAATGCTTGTCTGAGCTATTTCAAAAGGGTTCTAATAGATATCCATACTGATTGTCACCTTCAGTGACAGTGACCCTCTAGGCCTTGATATAGTACAGAACAGCAATCTCAAAGTGTGTTTGGGAGGAACCCTGTGGGTCCCTGAGACCCTTCTGGGGAAGAAATCCTTTACTTTCATAATACTAGGATTTTGAATTTCTGGTATGGTAAATATCAATTGATATAACCTACATAAGCAAAATCTCTTTGGGGGGATCCTCAATTATCGTAAAGATTGTAAAAGATCTTGAGATCAAAAAGTTTGAAAATTACCTGTACAACAAACATGTTTATAGAGGGAAAACAACTTGTCCAAGGTAAAATACAGAAGAAACATTTGCATCACAGCTTAGAGGGCTGCCAGGAAGGGGTGAAACTAGATGATTTCTAAATCCTATCATTTTAGAACACTGTTAGATAAGATCTCACTCTCTAGAGAGAAACCACAGCTTAGCAACCAGGAGGGTTTTCATCTTCTAATATGAATACTTCTGTGAGCCTTCTGGATTAACCTCAGATCCCTCTTCATCAACCTCAAACATAGCAATGCAACTACCCCCCCAATAACAACCTGATTTAATACCTACAATGTCAGGGGTATTAGAAATGACAAAGTGAATTGCCTTAGTCCATGCAAATACGTCATCAGTGCTCACATAATGGTTGTGGTCTCCAGAGCTTCCTACTTGAATATATAGGTGGAATTTAAGCAGGTTAGTTTTTTTTTTTAATTATAGGATAGAATAAAGAGAGGTCAGGAAACCAAGGTTCTAATATTAGATGTGCAATGGATTTTCTGTGTAAACAATTATCACTGTGTTTCTTTTCCCCCACCTATAACAAGGAGAAATAAAATTCCCAACATTTATCCCTGTCTATCTCTCAGTGGATGAATAAGGTAATAAATATTATACATTCTCATATGTGTATGTGTGTATGTATGTATATATGTATGTATGTATGTATGTTTTTCCTTCCCCCAGGTGTGAGAAAATCTCTTGTTTTAAAAAATCTATCTCTAATGTTATATTTCCAGATTATATTCCCCAACCTCTATCTTCTCTGCCTTTGCAATTTACCATCTCCAGTTGTCTCCCTTCACTTCTCTAAATTCTTCTTATTGGTTTAGAGTTTAATATCCCTAGATTTTCAAAGAATGTGACTAAAATGTTCCATAACCTTTGATACAGAAATCCCACTGCTAGTCATATACCCCAGAGAAGTTGATGATAAAAGGAAAGGCCTCCCATACATCAAAATATTCAAAGCACCATTTTTTTTTATGGTAGCAAAGAACTGGAAACAAAATAGATGTCCATCAACAGGGAATGGCTAAATCAATTGTGGTGCATGAACATAGGCAATGATACCCATGACGAATAAAGAGAAGCATGGAATAACTTAAATTAACTGATGAAAAGTGAAGTGAACAGAATCAGGAAAACAATATATATAATAACTACAAAAATATAACCTGAAAAAATAACAAGAACAAAACAACCAAAACTGAATTCTGTGAAATTATAATGACTGTTTGGCCTCTAAGAAGAGATATGAGAAGATGTCTCCTCCTGCTCATTTGCAGAAAGGACCTCATGGATGTTGAATACTGCACTGATATGTTAACTTTGTGGATTTTTTTCTTCCTTCTTTTTTGTCTAATGTGTGTGTGTGTGTGTGTGTGTGTGTGTGTGTGTGTATATACTTTCTCAGAGAGAGGTTGGTGAGAAACAGTGGAAAATGCAGGTGATATAAAGACAAAATATATCAATAAACTTGTTTAAAAGAATTGTGTATTTCTAGAAATATTAATATTAAGGAACTTGGTGCTAGATCCTTCTAAAAGTAAAACATTAGAATAACTCTTCAGGGTGGCAGGGGGAAAAAGACTAATATGATGCGATTCTGGCAGGGAAATTTGCTGCTAAACTTGCAATTATATCCCTTTTGCTTTGGGGTCAAGAGGATCTCTTAAGAAGCCTTGGTTCTCACTAACTTAGAGTTTTCTCCTATTTAGAAGCATAATCAGTCACTTCTTTCAGTGGTCATAAGAATGTAGGTGGGTGAAGCACAAAAACCATCATCCTGGATGATGGTCATCAGAAATCATCATGCTGGTGAGGATGAGGCCTCTGATGAGGTCATCATAACATGGATTTGGAGAAAGCATGGTAAGGATAGTGATTATAACAATCCGGTGTACGGAGCTCAGCTCTGGAAACTATACTTTGAGAATAACATTGACAAACACAGAATCACCCAGAAGAAGGCCACAGTGTTGAAAGGTATTGAAAACCAGTCATATGAAATATTAAAGAAATTGAAAAATTTAACATGAAGAATAATATATGGGAGAGGGGGAGGCAGGTAAAGATGAAGAAGATCATAGAGCTTTCTTCAAGGATCTTATAGAAATTATAATTTTATGGAATCTTTTAGAAAATAAAGCAAATTTACTCTAGGTGGCTCCAGAGGGCAGAACTAGGACCAATGAATAGAAATCACAGAGCAAAATGTTAGGTCAATAAAAAGAACTTTCTAATAATTAGAGTCTTCCAAAATTGAAACAAAATACTTTCTTAGCTCTTTTGTTTTATGCTTTATTACGATTGGGAGTGTTCAATCAGAGACTATATTACTATATTTCAGAGATTCTCTATAAGGAGTTACACATTGGTTGCAAGGTTGGACTAGAATGTTTCTCCCAATTCTAAGATTCTCTGATTCTGATTTTTCCATATTATAATCACAGCATTAATGGTATCCCCCCCCAGATATTCTTAACTTTCTTTTAACAATATATAGTGGATCCATAATCTTTGCATTTCTCCAAATCTGTGTAGAATCATATATATATATATGTATATATGTACGTACATATATTATCATGCAATAATGGCATACAAGGGACAATATTAAAGCAATAGTAGTTTGTCATCAAGTAATGGCATGGCAATTGTCAAAAGAAGAAAGTCAACAGTGTAGGCTAGATTTATACTCAGGAAAGAGCAATATACCTCTGAGTTTTCTTATTGCTCCCTTCTCTAATGAGGTTTTCAGTTCTAAATCTATGATCTTGTTTCCAATGTAGTTATAGAATTATAGACTGTCTGAGCTGGAAGGAACCTTAGAACATCCAATATTAGAACCAGAAGGACCCTTAGAACATGGAATGTTAGAAATGAAAGCTACCTTATACAAAGGATGTCCAAGATGGAAGAAACTTTAGAATATTAAATTTCAGAACCTGGAGGGACCTTTTGAATTTGAATGTCAGAGCTGGAGGAAATGTTACAGCATAAAATATTAGAACTGGAAGGGGTCTTTAGAATACAGAACAAAAAATGTGAGAACCAGAAAGAGTCTAATAGCATAAAGATGGGAGTTACCTTAGACATAGAATTTCAGAACTTGAAGGGAATTAATTTAACTCAATTATTTTACAGAATGAAAAAAATAAAGGTGCCTGCAGGGAACATAAGTTAACAATGACCTCACGAAAATAAATAGAAGAATCAGGACTCACACTCAAGTCTTTTGACTCCTAGTTCAATCCTCTCGCCACTTTACCAGACTCCCTAACTCCCAGGAATTGAGAAAAACCACAACCAAAAATAAAACAACAAACAAAAACCCTTGTGTGCTTGAGGTCCCTTTTGAAGGTAAATCCTTTGTCTCTTTGGTCTTTACCTCAAATTCTAGAGGATAATTATAGATGATAGCAAAAGAGAGAAGCTCATTGGGTTCTGATGGTACTGCCCTAAACCTATTCCAGCCAGGACCAGCCTGTCTAAACTCAGCAGGGTCCCAACAGCTGAATCCTAGCTGGTATTTCCCTTAGTGGTTCAAGTGGAGTCAGAGCTCCCCCTTCTGGGAGCCAAAGCACCCTCAATCCTAAAAAAAAAAAAAAAATCTTAAGAGGTTCTATTGGCAGAAGGCACACAGACACCCCTACACACACACATCACCCTTCCCCCAGGAAGGTTTCCTAGCATCTTTCTCCAAGAGGAATGGACCTTCCTTGAAAACGAGATGCCATCTCTATCCTACAAATCCCCCAAAGACTCTTCATAATTAGTTCCCCCCTCCCCCTGCCCCCAGGCTAGAGACTTGCCTTTCTAATAAGGAAAAAGGCAGAATATGTGAGTCCTTGCTGATGGAAAATACTTATTTGTTTTTTGGGAGGAGGGAGGAGTTGTCTCAAATTGTCAAGACACTAAAATGGCAAGGATATATGCTTCTATGTTCACTTGTATACAAGCTTTTGGGAAAGTCCCTGACTAATGGGGGAGATAGGTTTGCTTGGAAACATACAACCATTTACATATCTATATCTTTATAGATCTATCTATCACATAAACAAATATTGCCTTCTGGAATTAATAGCCCAGGGTGAAGTTGTACAGAGGGCTTGCTGTACTTCTAGTCAACCTTTCTAGGGTAGGTATGGATTGTGTTTTTGGTGGGAGAGAATTGTCTCAAGGTATTGTATATACATGTGTGATTATGTATGTATATATGAATATGTGAATTGTGAGTAATAGTAAAGTGTGTATATGTATTAGCATGTTTATATGTGTGTATACATGACCACTTGAGTCTGTGCATATTGAATATGTTTTATGTGCCTCTATTAGTGGCCATGTTTGAATCATGTGAATGTGAGCATGAGTCTTTGAGGATCTTAAGACTATGCATGTGTATGTTTATGAACATGCATAAGATGAGGGTGTAATCCCTCTGGGAACAAGTGTTCTAATTGGAGTAGTCACACTTAATAGGTCTTTGCAATAAGAAGTTTGAGAGCTCAGTAGAAACGCTTCATTGGAAAAATGGCTTGAATCAAGGACAGGGAGGGTGCCTTAAAGTGTCTAAATAATCAAGCACCTAGAAATGAAAAATCTCAAACACTTTCATCTAATAACATCATTTTCTCACCTCCCTTTTACCCTAATGTTCTGGAACTGCTCTTTGAAATAGGCTTCTTAGAGCAAGTGACACATTTCCTCCAGACCATATGAGGGGTTTCTGAGGTGGGAGGCTTGGTCTCTAGCGAGCAGACTTCTGCTGTTTGCATGTGCCTGCATGTAACACAGGCACCCACGCATGCTAGGGCAGACTTCTGCAAACACATGTTCCCTTTTAACTCTCACTGAAGAAAGGTGGAGAAAGGCATCAATCCCAAGCAAGCTCAGGGAATTTTCCTCCCCAAACAGTGGGTAGCTAGAGCCATGGCTGCCCCTTACTCACTTCCCATAGATTGTTACTGTATTTGTGCAACTGTTTTGTCCAAAGCCTCCCAGTGTGTCATAATGGATAGGCCACTAGATTTGGAGTCAGAAGGCTTAGGTTTGAATCCTTGCTCTGTCATTTATTACCTGTGTGACCTTGGGCAAAGTAACTTCTGTTCTGGACCTTAGTTTCCTCATCTAAAAGATGAGGGACTGGGCTCAATGATCTCTAAGTCCCTTCTAACTCTTATTCCTATTATGTTATCATCCTACATTGGTGGAGTAACAGCTGCTGAGTCTGGAAGACATGCAAAGAGTCATAAAACCCAGTGTGGGCACCTTTTCTGCTGAGTGGCAGAAAACCAGGAATGGAATCCTTAGGCAGCCCTCAAGGCTATGCCAATAGCTATTCAGTGGTCAAGAGACTTACTGAGCTCCAGACCCTGAGTAGGTAGGTAGAAAGAAGCAGGCAAGGGCTGGGCCCAGAGTTTGAAGTAGGTGGACAATGTTCTAAAAAACCTCCAAGTGGCCTCAATGCCCTTCTCAGTAATCTTATAGCGAATTAAGAAATCCAGAGCAATGGAGTCAATTATCAACAAGCTCAGGCCTCCTCCACCCAACTATCCTCAGCCTCTTATCCGCTAAAGCCTGTCTTCTTCAGCATCAAAAAATAAAACCGTCCCCTGATCTTCCACATACAGCTCCCTAACTTCCTACAGAGACCCTCAGATGAGGAAAGAGGGAAAGGATTCTGTTTCTGTTCATACACATGCCTCCTTTTAGCCCTGTATCCCTTTGGGGATGGGGTGGGGGGAGTGCACAGAGTAAATTGAAACCTTGAGTCTAGACCTCCAAAGGAGTCCAGCTTAAAGGAACACTCCCCACCTTCATCCCTTTCCACGGGCTGCCCAATTTAAAAAACCTGTCAGAATCCCCTCAGTGAAAGTAATTGGGGAGAGGGGTGACTCCGCCTCCCCAAGAGGAACCCTAGAAAACTTGGCCTGCATCCTCTCCCAAGCCAAGACAGGTGACCCTGCTGTTATTCCTGCCCCAGAAGGAGGAACCTCTTATCTGTAGACTGGACAAGTCCCAGACTGGGAGCCCTACCCGCACCCATGTCTTTCCAGCCTCATCCTTTCTACCCTACCCAGTTTCTCTGAATTCCCATCAGGGTCCAAAGCATTCAGCCCAGTATGGGATTTAAAGTGACAGCAGCTCATTTTTCTCCCCAGCTCCTCTGTCCCTAGACCAAATCAAATGGTGTGTTAAGTGCAGAGGGCACCAGATTCATCTGAGATATTTTTTCCTTGTTCGTATCCACATTAGGATTAAAAGGAGAGTTTGCGCTCCTCCTCGCTACACCCCCAAATCCCCTAAGCCCCCAAAGGGCGTCCACAAAGCGTTCTTGATGGCTACGTGATCCTACGGTCCAAATCCCTATGCGTGTAGACGCAAATTAAAAGCAGTCACATACACACACAGCACAGGCAGCACACAATACATACAAACACACAACACATAACACAAAACACAACCACACATCACACACGAACACACGACACAAACGCACAGCCCAGACATTCAACGCACGCAAATTCACCACACACTAACACACAGCACACATCTCCAGACCTTAAGTAGGTTACAGGACCTCTAGTCTCCCCTCTTTGGCCCCCACCCTCCTTACACACTTTCTCAAAGCTGCATTTAACTCCTTACTCCCCGAGGCTATGAGGAGACCCCGGTAGGTTGGAGCTTCTTCACAGCTCGACCAGCCAGCGGGGGCCTTGGAACAGCGGACGGAGAGAGGGAAGGCGACCCAAGGGGAGAACTGAAAGGAGAGCCACGATAGTGATTCTTCCCCCTACACCTCCAATGCGGTCGGGGGCCGAGATAGCCACTCCAAATCCCCCTGGCGCGGCTTCCGCCTTACCTGATCTCAATGTCCCTCACGGGCCGGGAGCTGTACGAGGGTGGCTTTTATTCGGCTCGGGGGGAACTTAGAAGAGACGTGTGTCCGGCGCGCATACTGGGGGCCGTGCTGCGACTGCAGGGGTAGGGATACCTGGATGCTAGCAATCCTTTTCATACTCAGCTTTCAAGTCCCCTTCCGTGATCCAGATGGCCGGCATCTAGGGAGGCTGCACAGCCTGGCTCAGCACAGTCTTTCCCGGGTCCCCAGGTCTGTCAGTCTTCCTGTTACCCTCCCGCTCTCTCTCACTAGCTGTCTTGCTCCCACTCTGATTCCCTGGTTTGCCTCTAGCCGATCCACCCGTAGATCGCAGCTCGCAGCTCGCAGCTCGCAGCTCGCAGCTCGCAGCCCGCAGCCGTGGGCACAGGAGCGCGGCGGGCCGAGAATGGAGAGGGGCAGGTCCAAAGGAGACGCGTTCTCCGGGTGGGGAGCCGCGGAGGCTGGGCTACGCGGGGGGAGGAGGGACTTAAACGGCGACGGGCGGAAACGAATGGGAGGCGGAGAGGGAGGAGGAGCCCAGCTAGGGGACTTTATTCTAAGGAGGGTTTTGTGCATCATTAGAAAGAGGAGGAGGGGAGCGAGGCCAAGCGGAGGAGGGATGGCTGCCGAAGAACTGGGGAGAAGCCATGCGGGAAAGGGGAAAGGGTGGGTCCCAGAAGAGTGTGTGCGTGTGCGTGTGCGTGTCCGTGTATGTGTATGTGTTCGTGTGTGTGTGTGTGTGTGTGTGTGTGTGTGTGTGTGTGTGTGTGCCCGCGCTCGCCTGCGCCTGGGGAAGATGCTTCCGTGTGTGAGCATGTGTATGAGTGTGTGTGTATTGGGGTTGGGGGGGTGCATCTCTGGGCTGGGCACAAGATACTAGACATACGTTGCTCGGTGTTTGCTTGTGCTAAACGTGTTGTTGCCGACAGGGAATGTGGTTGTGCACCTCTGTGCCTTCCATAGAAGGGGTAGCTCACATGGATGCTAGACAGAGTGTGCCCACGTCTATGTATGTGTCCTAGTGTGCGAGAAGCGGAGCATGGGATTACTAAAGTGTGTCTGTGTAGTTCTGTCTCCCCTCACAAGGGATCATATACGTTTCGATGTGAGACGCAAGAAACATGAATATGGATGCATGTGACTGCAAATCTGTGGATGAAGCTGATTATGGGGTTGCTGAATGTTATAGATGTGTGGTTTGATGACTCTATATGTGTTCCTGTGTGTATGAAGTGAAGCGTTCTATTGCTGAGTGTGTCTAGGCGTGCGAGAGTTCAGCACGTCTCTTAATATGGACATGGGGCACAGAAGTGAAGGGGAGGAGCCGGCAAAGTTCTCTGGGGACCTCAGGAAAAGGAGCCCTTCGGGAGGATGGATGGAGAGAGGTGGTGTGTGTGTGTGTGTGTGTGTGTGGGTGTGTGTGGGTGTGTGAGTGGCTGGTGGTGATGAGTGGGGAGGGTAGTGCACGTAGAGCAGCGTACTCTGACTTCTGCTGGAGACAGGAAACCCAGGAAATGCGGCTAGGCAGTGCGGCTGTAGGGGCTTCGCCCAGAGAACAGGAGGCCAGGAGAAAAATAAAATGTTTTTCTTCAATTTTAACTGATAAAATCGGAGTCGCCAAAACCCAGTCACCTGGTGGGGAAGAGGAGAGAGCAATGTAGAAAATGTCTGGGGAGGCAGACTTGGAAGAGATGAGAGGTGGAGAGTTGAGGGACCCGGCTAGAAGAAATGAAGACCGGAAAGAGTGATGCCGAGGGTCCCAAAAAAGGAGGAAGGAAGGACCAAGGAGAATGAAAACGCCTTCCAAAACCAACGAAGGGTGGTAGAGAGGAAGGCAAACGGGTTTGGGATATTCGTTTAAGACCACGAACAGGGATGAGAGCAGGAATAAGAACAGCAGTCTCGATGACTGATGGAGACTAGCGATTGTCACTAGCAGGTTAGCAGACTGCATCTCTCTTCTTGGTCAGTATATCACAAGAGTAACTGGTAGCAGGACGAGGATAGCTGGAAGTATTGGACTAAACAGAAGGCCAAAGCACTGGATGAAGAGCCTTTCATTAGTATTAAGTTCAGAAGACAGCGGCATCCTGCAAGCTTCTATTCAACAAAAAGGGGGGTGGGGTGGCAAGCAATCTACCCTCTCTATAAAGGATAGACAGACAGACAGACAGAGACAGACAGACACAGAGAGAGTTCATCAGATGGATTCCCAGAGTTCAGGGTGCCTTGGACAAATTTGGGTTTGTCCAGTAAGCAGAGCTTTTCAGGACAGTGGACAGCTCCACAGCCTCAAGTCCTAGATTGAACATTTTGAGCTAACCAAAAGGGGAACTGCCTTCCCCCCCACCCACACTCCAGGCTTCACTTAGCACCGGTACTCAGTGAATTCATGTACTCAGTGAATTCATGAGTAATTTTGTCCTCGTCTTATGAGATCAAATGGAGATTACAGTCCTACACACAAACCTCTGCTCCATGGATCCACCATGGATACAATTACCTAGCCCTGAGTCTGGCTGTTTTTCTCTATCTCTCTCTGTCCTCTCTTTCTCAGTCTCTCCATGCTCTCTTTCTCTTTTTCTCTTTCCCTTCCTCCTCACCCTGGACAGAGCTAGGCAGCAACAGCCCTAGTGGGATAGGAGATTTGCTGTACTTGAAATAGGTTTGAAGCAACTGAGAAACAGAATCAAGGAAGCTAAAGGCAAGTTGGGTCTCAATACTGCTTCCTCCCAGCTTGTCTGCTTTCCTGACCAGTCTCAGGATGGGCTTCATTCCAGATGCCTGAGACAGGAGGGAACCAAATACTGCAGAGCAATTGTCCTCCTTCTCTCTCTCTCCTCCCCCCACTCCCAACATCACACACACACACACACACACACACACACACACACACACACACGTACGTTCCCACAGGAACTGAATTTACATTCCTTATTCAAACTGATGTTTGAAAAAGACACAGAGAAGTGTGGGCAGGCCAAAAGGAGAAAGATAAGAGACAGAGAGAGGAAAAGAACAAAAGGGGATAGGACAGGAAGACAGGAGGGAAGGAAATAGAAAAGGAGGAGAGGAGGACAAGGGAGGGGAGGGGAGCGGAGAAGTAGAAGCCTTGATGTTCACAAGTTTCAAATAGAACTTCAGCCTTTCCGAATTTAAGTTAATTTTCACTTGACATCATTCAACCTTACCACTTCTGTGAAGATAGGTTTGGAGAACCATAACAAAAAATCTCCAAAGATTCCTTATTCATCAGGAATGTTCTAACAGACAAGTATTCCTAATGAGCTGTGAAAAAGGGAGCCAGACATATATGAGATAGAATTTTTGTAGAAACACAAAATATTTAGTGTGAAGTTGGAAGAGAAAATGTTTAGAGGCCAAAAATTTCATTTGTTTTTCCTTTTCTTCTTCCTCCTTCTCTTCCTCTTTTCCTAATTCCAATTCTTCTTCTCTTCAAATCCTTATTATATATATATATATATATATATATATATATATATATATATATCAAGCAGTTTGATATGTATGATAAATGTTGTTTTCGCCCATGCCAGAGGGTGGAGGTGAGCAGCTGTTTTCTAATTTCATTGAAAATGCCAAAAGACTTGCTCCCTAAAGCAAAAAGTTTCCTGACTTTCTGATTAAAAATATCTGAAGATACTAGAATAATACTAATCCATGAAAGTCCTTGACTTGCTAAAAAAAATATAACCTACTGGGATCCAGTAGACTTGGATCCTGTTCATTTATTCAAAGTTGTGAGGAACTAGAGGAACTCCATCTTCCCCCTTTTACAAATCAGGAAACTGAGGCCAACAAATATGAAATGAGTTACCCAAGGTCAAACAGAAATTAAGAGATTGATTCAAAACCAGCTTTCTTTTTTTTTTCCTGGTGCTGATTCTTCCTCCAAATCTCTGCCTGACTTCATCTTTCTGGTCTTCAGTTTCCTCATTCATAAAATTATGGGGGTAGAATTATATAATATCCAATGGAACTGTGGGGCAGGGAAATCTTCTCTACTTTTCCAGGTCAGAACTTTTTATGTATATGTCTCTGTCTTACAGAGTTGCTTGGACACTGAGACACTGACTTCCTGAGTGTCAAATAGCCAGTGTGTTGTCAGTTATAATGTTACTCCAGGCTCTGAGATCAACTGTCTATCCACATTTGTTTCACTATGTTTTTGCCCAAGTTAAAATTAATTTTCCTACATTCTAAGGTCCTTTCCAGTTATGGCATTCTATAGATGCAGGTCTGTTCTTGCTCTGACTTTACATGAAATTCACAACTCTTTTTACTTCTACCTCATTATTCTATATGGATACCACTACATCAGTTTCTTCATGTATAATATGTTGATATTGGATTACATGATCTTTATCATTCCATGGCTCCTTCCAGCTAGAAAATTCTATGATTCCAAGATTTTTCTATGGATTTTTTCTTATAAAAAATCTTTTTTTTAAAAGTGGTATCAAATGTAAAGAAAAATAGGGACCATTAAAACATACATAAGGATCCTGTGAGCTACATATTGACTTAGAAAACCTTGTGTGTTTATGTTTCTTTTATATTAATTCATCAACACATTCAAATCAGATAGGAACTACATTTAATCATTCTGGCTGCACTTAGGCATGTTGTAAGTCACATGTCACCCATGGGTTATACGTTTGACACCTCTGGTTTAGATGATTTTGTCTTTGCACAGGTGACACAGCTCCAAGATCCAGTCTGACCTTGACTTCAAAGGTTGTTTCCCCTAAACTAAGAGGCTGAGAAGTAGAAGGGCAGAGAACAGGGAGCAGACAGGAATTTTGAGGACATGTTCCATAAGCTTTGGATACAGCTTCTTTTCTAATATAATAATAAGAAAGATTCATCTGTACATATACTGGATGATCTGATGCACCATGTGCAGCCCCCAAATCTTATATTGGCTTCTCAGTTTAAATCCTAAGACTGTTTAAATTCCTTAGTCCAAGTGCTTTGGGATTTGGAGTGCCTGAAAGATCAGAGAGCATGGAGGAGATGAACAAAATTTGTCCCCAGACCAGAAAATGCTGAGTCCATAGCCCATAGTCACACTTTAGTCTTCTAGTGTCAATAGAGCCTATTAGGAAGCAATATGATGTAGCTGAGGAGATGCACTGGAGTTAAAGTCAGGAAGTCTGGGTTTGAATCCCAGCTCTATCATTTCCTGGAACAAGTAATATCTCCTCTTTGAACTTTTTTTTTTAAATTAAGGTTTATTATATGCAAAAATGGGGACATAAGGTAAATAATCTCTATAGTCTACTTTAGCTTAAAAGCCTATGACTGTGACTCAAAGAGTACTTCTCATTCCACAGCCTAGTTCAATGGAAAAATAACCTTGATTTTAGTCCAAGCTCTTCCACTATTGGTGTGACCTTGGGTAGGTCATTTTGCATCTCTGAGCCTCGCTCTCCTCATCTGTAAGATGGATATAATTAAATTTTCACTGTCTAATCTTCATAAGTAGTTGTAAAAGTGGAGATAATAGAAGTGCTTTATTACAGTAATGACTTCATTTCTATAGTATTTTAGGAATTATCAACTGCATTCTTTTCACTGAACCTGTGAGGTAAGTAGTGAAATTTTTATTACATGAATTTTATATTAAAAGAAATACAACCTTAGAGAAGTTAAGTCATTTGCAACTCTCTCACTCTCTCTCCTAATATCACATCCAGCACTCTTTCCACTATACTACAGTGTCCCTCCTTACAAACTCTAAAGTACTATGTAAACATAGAGAATTAATGGAGTTATTGTATCATTGTTGCTAATATTATTCTAGCTAGTAAGCCATAGAGAATAGGGAATCGTAATGAAAATGCCACTTTTTCAAGATACATGACAGGATCTTGTATGTTTCCATCATCTTTAAAAACAAACAAAATACTTCCCTAGATCCTACCATCCTTGATAAATTTTGTCCTTTCTCTTTCCTTTCTTTCTCAACCAAATTCCTTTAAACAATGGTTTATACTCTGTATACACTTCCTCTATTCTCACTCTCTTTTTTAACCCCCTGCAAGTTAGTTTCTGACTTGTCACTCAACAGGATTCACTCTCTTGAAGGTTAGCAAGGATTTCATAATCAACAAATCTAATGGCCAAAAGGCCTCATCCCTATCCACTTTGATCTCTGCAGCACTTGACATGGTTGATCACTTCCTCCTCTTGGATACTCTTTCCTCTCTGGGTTCTTATGATATTGTTCTCTCCTGGTTCTCCTTCTATGTATTCAACCAATCCTCATTTTTTTTTTATGATTCATTATCCATATCATGTCCCCTAATTGTGGGTATATGCCAAACTTCTGTCCTACATCTTTTTTTCTGTCTCTACTCTTTCTTTTAAATTTTGTTCTTTCACATGCATTCAATTATTATATCTATGTGAACGATTCTCAGATCTATATAACCAGGTCTAATCTCTTTGTTTGTCTCTTCTGAGCTCCATGCACACATCATGAAGTCACTATTGAAATATATGAAGTCACTGCAGAGTATTTTAAACTGGATCTTCTGTAGGCATCTCAAACCCAATATATCCAAAACAGAACTTATTATCACCCCCCATCAAATCTACCACTGTTTTGAACTTCGACATTCTGGTGAAGGGCACCACTATCCATCCTTCAGGTCACTTAGGTTCACAATCTTGGTGCCAAACTTAATTCTTCACTCTTATTCACAGTACATATCAATCATTTGCCAAATCTCCTTTCTATCTCTGCAATATCTCTCAGATGTATCCCTTCCACTACAGTCACACACCTTCATCCTCATTCAGCTCCCAACCTCCTCTCACCTGGACTATTACAATAGTCTCCTATTTGATTTCCCTGCATTAAGTCTGTCCCAATTCCAGACTTTCTTCAAAATGTCTAACAATGTTACTTTCCAAAAGTTCAGGTTTTATCATGTAACTCTTCTTTTCAATAAATGTCAGTTTGTCAGTCAGTAAATAAGCTTTTATTAAGCACTCACTGTGTGCGTGTCAGACATTATGATAAGTGCTGAAGATACAAAGAAATGAGTAACAGCACCTGCCTTCAAGGAGTTAATATTCTAAAGGGGAAAACAAATTGCAAACACCTATGTACAAACAACTGCACAGGTTAAATTAGAGGTAATCTCAGAGGGAAGACACTAAGAGAATCAGAAAAGTGTTTTTGAAGAGGGTAAAGAGTTTAGCTGAGATATGAAGGAAGTCTTAAAATTAGAAGGTAGAGGTGAGGAGGGAAAGCATTTGAGGTATAGGTGATAGCCAGTGAAAATGTGAGGAGTGGAGGGGAAGGGAGTAGTGTCTTACATGAAGGACAGAAAGAAGTCCAGTTTCAGTAGATGGTAGAGTACTTGAAGGCAAATAAGGCATAAGAAGCCTAGAAAAGTAGCAAGGGGTCACGAAGGACTTTGAAATCCAAACAGAGGATTTTGTATTTGATATGGGAGATGGTAGGGAGCTATGAGAGTTTACTGAATAGGGAAAGTATTATGGGTACACATGTACTTTAGGAAAATCATTTTGGCAGCTAAGTGAAGGTGTAATGAAATGGTGAGAGACTTGAGGTAGGGACACCAACCAGCAGGCTAATGTAGTTGTCTAGGCATATGGTGAGGAAGGACTACATTGGGATAGTTGTATTATCAGAGGAGAGAAAGGAGTGTATAGGACAGATATTGGGAAGAAGGGAAGACTGGCAACAGATCAAATATAGTGAGTGAGAGTGAGAGTTTGAGGTTGTATCTAGGTTCTTGGCCTGGGTGACTAGCAGGATAGTGGTGTCCCCAACAGTAGTAGAAAAGTTAGGAAAAGAAGAGGATTTGGAGAGAAAGATACTGAGTTCTGTTTTGTATATGTTGAGTTTAAGGTGTCTCCAGACATCCAGTTTCAGATGTTTAATAGGCAGTTAAAGATTTGAGACTGAAGGTCAGAAGAGAAGTTAGATTTAGATAAATAGATCTGAGAATCATCTGCTTAGAGATTATAATTGAATTCATCCAATTCTTCTACATGAAGCTAGTCCTGGTCCCCACCTACATATTCCTAGGTGGTAGTACATTCCATCCCCAAACTACTCTATGTTCAATATGTATGTGTGCGTATGAATGTGTAGACACACACATATATTATATATATGCATAAATATAGATACATGTATACTATGTATTGCGTATAAGTATATACAGAATATATTTTGTTGTTGTTCAGTTGTGTCTGACTTCATGACCCCATTTGGGATTTTCTTGGCAAAGATACTAAAGAAGTTTGCAATTTCCTTCTCCAGCTCATTTTACAGATGAAGAAATTGAGGTAAACAGGTTTAAGTGACTTGCCCAGGATTATACAGCTAGTAAGTATCCAAGGCAAGATTTGATCTGTGGAAGATGGGTCTTTCTGTCTCCACGCCTAGTGTTCTATCCACTGTACCACCTAGCTACCCCTATGCAGAATACACACACACACACACACACACACACACACACACACACACACACACACACACTCATGCACACACGCATGCACATGCACACACGGGTGTATATGTATATGTGTGTATATATACATACACCACACACACACACACACACACACACACATATATGGGGATCCAACAAGTATGTATGTAGGTACATATATTCTATATAAGTATATTTATACATATACATATATATATACATATATATATACATATATATATATGTATATATACATATATATATACATATATATATATATATATATATATTCTGTATATTCTTATATGCATGCTTGTTGACTCTTCCTTTAGAATATAAGTTCCTTTAGGTAAGGGGCTATTTTACTTTTGTCTTTGTATCCTCTACACTTGGTGCAGTACTTGGAACATAGTAGACATTTATTAAATTTGTTAATCGATCAGCTGATTTAGGGGCCATCCTACCAATACTTACTATATATTCTTTGAGGGATTTGAAGTGGAGGGTCCTCTCTTCCAGCTTACCTAAAATTCTACTGTTAGGCATCCTTTCAGAGCTCCAAAGCTCTCCCTTGTTTAGAAGTTCCCTATCCATGTTTGACTATCCCTGGCTAACACTCTAAAGTCTCTGGATTTTCCTGTGGGGAGGAACTGAAAGTAAAACATATGAGGCAGGAAATGATTAACTTCTGTAGCTGTATCCCACACCAGTGACCCAGATTCTATCAGGATCAGTTTAGTGCATGATATGAATTTAGGGGACCTGGATTCTAGTCCCAGGTTTGTCACTGTGTCCTTTGGAAGGTCATTTAAACCCTTTTCAACTCAGGTTCCACAATTTTAATTGAGCATGTTGGTCACTTCCAGTTCTCAATCTATGAACTACTGATTGTATCCCTAAACACTTTGACTCACACAGAGCTTTGGGAAGAGATAAAAATAACCCTATAGTCTCTATCACTTAAAATAACTCACTTTTTATAGTGATTAATGCAAAATACTTTTCTCAAATAGCCCTATGAAGTAGGTAGTATAATTAATATCAATTCCACTATGCAGGTAAGCAAACTTAGGCTCAGAAAGGTAAAGTGGCTTGATTGCCCAAAGACAGAGCAAATGGAGAAGCAAGAAATCAAACCTCAGAATTTTCTCTACATATCTTATGTTTATCATTATATGACAGTGAAATTCATATTCTTTCTCTTTCTCCTCTTTTATTCTTCTTTCTCTTTTATCAATAAACACTAACTTTGTCAGTTTGGGAATATCTCTGACTGAAGCCTACTTATTTTTATGAGTAGTAGAAGATGAAGTGGGTGGGATACTGCAGAACTTTTTACCTAGGAATCTCAATTTCATGCAAACATTAAGATAAGCTTTTCCAGACTTAAAATTTTACTGAAAGATGGGCCTAGAGCAATAATTTATTTTCTGAGGTCAATGTTATAAACATTGCCTAAAGGCATCATGGTGTATTAGAAACTCTGGATTTGGTATCAGAGGACCTGAGTTTGAATTTAAGCTCGGCTGCCTCTTCTTACCTGTGTGACTCTGATAAAGTCATTTCCCTTCACTTGACTGAATTTTTTTCCAGTTTTTGAAATGAAATTAAGGACCTAGAGTATATTTAAGTTCCATGGTGAATCTAAATCCTAAGATCTTATGACTACCAGGGCTTTCTTACAAACTTTTTTCTGAGTGTCCTCATTTGAATTAAACATTTGGGCTAGAAGGATCTAAGGTGACATTTCTGATGTTCTTAGGTATTTTTATTAAGTTTCTATAAAGTGCCATTAGCATCTGATTTTTGAAAGTCTTTCAGCAATGGGAACTAGGAAAGTGCCATAAATTTGGCTAATGTTCGAGGGACATCCCTGCTACAAATTCCTCCTTCAATACCCTATTATAATAAATAATTCAGCACATTAACTCTTCTGAAGTCACCTATCACTTCCATGTAGCTTAACTAAACTGATTGGGCCCTGTTTAATTTGACTATTTGTTTAATTTGTTTTTTGTTTTTTTCATGGTATCATAGAATCTTAAAGTTGAAACAGACTTCAGAGCCTATCTAGTCCAAATTGCATCCAAACCCCAACAAAAAACAGAAAACAAAAACAAACAAATAAAAAAATACCCACAACCTCCCTCTCTTATAGTCTTGATGAGGAACCTTCCAACTCACACATGAAAACTTCCAGTCATGGGAAGCCAAATACCTATGAGATAAATCATTCCCCTTTTAACAGCATTAATTGTTGAGAAAAAAGTCATCAAATGGAAATTGGCTTTTCTGAGATTTCTACACACTTCTCCTGGTTCTGCCCTCAGGGATCAAGTAGATCAACTCTAATTAATCTTACTCATGGCAGCCTTTTAGATACTTGAAAATACTAAGAATGTCCTCATTATGTTTTCTCTTCTTCACAACAAATAGCCTCAATATCTTCAATCTATCTTCATGTAGCCTAATCTCTAACATATTTAGAATACTGATATTCTTCTTCTCAATGTACACTATCTTGTCAAAGTCCCAACTAAAATACAGTACACAAAACTCAAGGTAACATTCCAAATGTGGCTTGACTAGGACAAAAGGCAGAGAGACTATTATTTCCCTTTCCACAAACACTTTGAGTTTTGAAATGTAGCCTAAGTTTGTGATAGCTTTTTCGTTTTGTTTTGTCTATCATGTCACACCACTGCTTCATCTGGATCTATCTGACTACTAGTGTTCCCAGTCTCTTTCACGTAAACTTTTGTTTAGCCACACCTACCACAACTTGCATTTTTAATGATTAAAAGAATCTCAATATCATGTGAAAAGTCTGACTGGACAGGGGGAGACAGGAGACCTAAGTTTTTGTTTCACCTTTAAAAGTAACTAGATATATAATGGTGATCAAGTAATTTTTACTTCTGTGGCAACCATAAAAATAGTCCCCCTAGGATTGAACCTCTTCAGAACACAGAACGGTCTCCTAGCTAATTCCTTTAGAATTTGTCTTTTTTTTTCCAATCACTATTCCAGTTATCTGGTTCACTCTGCTCAATCAAAGATCTCCTCCTAACTTAGGGTGACTGCTCAATACACTTTCCAAATTTTAATCTACAGGCTAGGCTATAAAACAGATAATAGTTAGTTGCCAAATAATTACCAAATAAGTCTGAAGGCTGGGGTTCCTCAGTTTTGATACCTTAAGTTTCTCCTCTACTCACATGGATGAGTGGGCTGGCATGGGTATGCTAGGGCCAGGGTCATTCTCTGTACTATTGTCTCAGATACATTCCTGGTTCCTTCATATGCCAATACTACAGATACAAGTCTGGGCAGTTTACCTTGAATCCAGGGCTTCACCATACATACAGAAGGCTTCCTATATAGTAGTTCCTTGTTGAAGTAATTTGATTGATTTTTAAGTATGGTATAAAGAACAATGGACTTGGAATTATAAGACTTAGGTCTGAATTATAACTCCACTATTTAATAGTTTTATAATTTGGAGTAAGGCAGAGTAAATAATGGAAAGAGAACTGTTATTGGCATCAGATCATGGCAAATGTCAAATTCCCCAGTTTGCTGTTTATTACTTCTGTGACTTTGGATGAATCATTTTACCTCTCTAGGCATCAGTTCTCTCTTCTATTAAATGTAGATTGGATTAGATGATCTCAAATGTTTTGTTTGTTTGTTTGTTTGTTTTTGTTTTTCTCCCACTTATAAAGCTTATGATTCCAAATATTTTTTGCTTCTCTTAGCTTAAGTTTTCCCGTCTGTAAGATGGGTATTTTACTATTGGAACAAACTATCTCACATAGTTGCTGTTAGGGAAGTGATTGTAAACTGGAAAACTGAGTAGCACTTGGAGCAATTATTGGTGATGGTGGGGCTGTTGGTGGCAGATACTGCTCTGTTTGGGGGACTGTTTCATTATTTCAACATAAAAAAAAAAAAACCTAGCCTTGTCGTGTGAAATGTCCCACTCCCTCCAAGAGAGATTACATAGCACAGTCATTTCAACCATGTGCAGGCAGGGAATTGTGAACAATAATAGAAATATGAGTCACAGGTCTTTACATCTCATGTGTTTTGAGAAGCTCAGTTTGTAAACTGGACTCTTTCCTGGAGCTAGAAAAGGCCTCAACAAGCATCTGACATGTTCCCCAGAGGCTGATAGCACAGAGGTGCTGATGAGGCTCTCCAGCTCCTCTCTCACACAGTAGGACATCTTTTAAGCTTTCCAAAGTGTGCCTGAGTAGCAAAAACACTGCTTGTGTTGCAGACTTTCTATAGACCAGAAAGTTTTTCTATCACCACAATGTGTATGTGTGTGTACATTTGTACATTTGCATAGAGTGAATTTCTTTGTGTTTGTGTGTGTATGAATGTTCAGATTGTTAAGTATGATATGCCCAGTGTATACATACTTGTGTCTATACATACATAAATGTGCAGGTAGTCCAGAGAATTTAGAGCTAGAAATAACCTTAGAGTTCATCTAATCTAACTACCACACTTTATAAAGGAAGAAACTAAAGGCCAGAAAAGAAAAGGAACTCCTCAAAATAGCCAGGATTTGAGGCCATGATCGCTGTCACTGAGGTGGATATAGCATGAAACTTGGAGTCAGAAAGATGAGTTTAAATCTCATTTCAGACATTTATTAGCTGTGCGATCTTAGTTAAGTTACTGAACCTCTGTGTGTTTCAGTTTCCTTATTTGTCAAATGGGAATAACGATAGCACCTACACTGCAGGGTGGTGGTGAGGATCATACAGTTAATATATGTAAACTGCTTTGCAAACTTTAAAGTGCTATAAAAATACTAGCTATTGTTATTAAATGCTCCATACTATTTCACCTCCAAGTTCACTATTCTTTCCATTATGTCACACTGTGCATTGCTACATATGCATATGTGTTTTGTACATGTATATGTCTGTGACCTTTGTTCCATGAATGGCTCTGTAATAGATGTGTTTACAGTGCATGTGCTTGCATATATGTGCCCATGGTTGTGTGATTACATATGAATACTTATGCACACGTGTCAATGTGCTCTCTCTATATGTCTCTCTCTGTCTCTATCTGTCTCTGTCTTTCCACACACACACACATACACACACACACACACACACACACACACTCAATCACACATATATCATATATATTTATATAAATCTCATGCTATATCAACTGTGCCACCTAGATGACAGCAGATATGGCTTCAAATCCTGGCAATTTTGAGTAAATCATTTCCTTTTCTGTCCTTTAGTTTCCTCATTTATAATGTATAGCCATTGGATTAGATTAGATTAGACCTCTAAGGTTATTTCCAGTTCTAAATTCCTGGACTGCCTATTATATGCATAAATCTAAATCATACAATGCATATATATGTATGTACAAACATAAGTATGTATATACTGGCCATACCATTCTTGTACACATATGTGTACACACATTTTTATATACACATATATGCACCATGCATGAATCTGAAATTGTATATATGTATATAGTTGTGTTTGAGAATGTTGTGTCTATACACATCTTTTTTCATCTCCTTCAGAGAACTTCAATCGTGCTTTATTTTCAAGTTGGTACAGTTCTCCTTGTTTATTACAGCCTCAAAATTGATTAAATGTGCCAGGGGAGGATGATATTCCTGTTGATATTCTGGTAGACTCTTGGTCTCCAATGAAATATATATCACGTTACTTCTCTGGTAATAGTACCCCACTAAGTGTTGATCCCAAACTATTGTACACAAGGCTTAATGCCATTGAAAGCTATCCCTTGAGCATTCCCTATTTTAGTTATATTTGGAAGTTGTGCCATGACTTCTTGCAAAGCACTCAGATGGCCACCTCCTTTCAAACCTTAACTATTCCTCTAACACTGTCTCTGAGGGTGGACATAGGCATTCCAAAGTATTGGGTCCTTAGAAGTTATCCACAGGGATTTTCTGCTTCCAGAATTCTATCGGCACCTTTCCCTCAAATTAATATTCACAGCTTCTTTGTAACAAACTTCTTCAGAACAGACTGACTCAGGAGAGATAGTCATTGTCAAAGGCATCATGATCCAGGAAAATGGTGAAGCACCCACTAACAGATCAGGATGATAGTATTGAATACAAAGTTCCATTCCAATGGACGGAGGTGGCAGTACAGGAAAGTGGGTAGTTTCTTTGCTCTTCTTACTCCCAACTTCATCCAACTAGAAAAGAGCAGTTTTATACAACTAAGAAGAGTGGCTCAATCTGGGAGGCAACAGACTGTGCATCAGGATTATTCACTTAGTATCACAGGATTTAGAGCTAAAAGAAGCCTTAGAGATCATTTAGTGCAATTGCTTCATTTTACAAACAAGGAAGCTGAAATCTATTGAGCAGAAATGACTTGCCCAAATTCACAAAGCTAATAAGTAGAAGATATATAATTTCAATTCTTGTTTCTGATTCTAAATTAAATTAATTTTCTGACATACCTCACAATCTCTTGGATACACCAGCACTTGTACTTCAGAGCACGATCCCTTGTAATACACTGGCATTCTATGATTTTTAGCACAGGACAAAAAGAAAGAGGCTTTGGTCAGGTCTGAGCCTATTCTTAGTTTCTTTGCTTCTCTGAATAGCTAGAGATGATGATGATGCATCTTAATGTTCACAATCACTTGAATTTAATCTCAAAAAAACCAGAAGGTATGGAGCTAAGATATCAGAATAGAGGAAGCAGTACAGCCAAACTATCCCAACATTCTCCTTCAAAGAACTTTAAAATAATTCTTCAAATCAAATTCTGGAGAGGCAGGGCTAGCAGAAGGTCAGAATGAGATATTTTTCTAGTCCAAGACAATTTAAGAGATCAGAAAGAGAGGCCTGTGGCAGTGAGGTGGGGGCTAACCAAGAATCCACATGGGGACAACACCAGCTGCAGAACTTGGAAGTAGCAATGACAACAGCAGCAGCATCTTTGGGAGGTCTCAAGACAGATGCAGTAAAGGGATTGAGCAACTTGTCAGAAAGAGATTATAGGAGACCCCTGTGCTGGCACTGGGCACAGAACCAGGTGTGGTTTGATAATTCTATTGCTTATACCTACTTCCTGGTCCCAGTGCTAGGTCAGAAAGGAGAGTTTGTGGATACAAGAGAGTAGGGGCCCAAAGGAGCAGTATCACTTGTAGTTGCAAAGGAAAAGGGGTTCTTCCAGAGTAAGGACCAGAGCACACATTAGAACAGTAACCACAACTTTCCCTCAATCACACAACTTCGGTAGCCTTGAAAATTTCCAAATCCCACAACAAGCTGTGAAAACAGCAACATAAAAAAGCCTTAGGCTTCAGACAATGATTTTCTTGCCACCATAGGAACAGAACCCAACTTTAATAAAAAGTCCAAAATCAATAAATAGGATGGAAAAATGAGCAAACAACAAAAAAAAGAACTTGACCAAAAAGAGCTATTTTGGGGACAGGTAGGATCAAGATACAAACTCAGAAGAAGACAATGATGTCTAAACAACTACAAAGAAAACCTCAAAGACACTTTCCCAACCAAAACCCAACAATAATTCCTGAAACAGGTGGGTTTTTTTCCTTTGAAATCAAATGAATGGCAGAGAAAAAAATTGGGAAAAGAAATTAAAAAAATTATCAAAAGAAAATTAATAGTTTGGTAACGGAGGTACAAAAAAATTATAGAAAACAATACTTAAAAAATTAGAATTGGCCAAATGGTAAAAGTGGTACAAAACTTCACTGATAAAAAAAAAACTCCTTAGAAATCTAAATTTGAAGCACAGCCAAAATCAGAGAGTAAAGAAATGGACTCACCTGAGCTTTCCAAAATTTCCCTCCAAACGACATTAAAACAATGCCTCAAAATGAATTCTGGAGTGACAGAAGCCAAAAAGTAGGAATAAAATAATTTTTAGCCCAAAACAACTTAGAAGTTTGTCAGAATAGGTCTGTCTTCCTAGGGTGAGCACAGTGCAGAACAAGCCCCATACAGCAAACCAACAGCAGGTATTGGGAGTTAATGAATCATTGGTGATGACAGCTTCCAGAGCTCTCAACTCATAGATGGTAAAAAGGTAATGGAGAGAGACAGACAGACAGAGAGACTGAGAGAGAGACAGAGACAGAGACAGAGAGACAGAGAGAGACAGAGAGAGAGACAGACAGACAGACAGACAGAGACAGACAGAGACAGAGACAGAGAGAGACAGAAGGAGACAGACAGAGAGACAGAAACAGAAGGATAAATAAGGTAAAATAACATTAAAGGAAATACAGTTAGTCATCACAACTGTGGATGTGAATGGGACGAATTCACCCATAAAATAGAAGCAGAATCATACAATATGTTGTTTATAAGAAGCACACTTGAAGCAGAGAGACACACACAGAGTAAAGTTAAGAACCCAGAGCAGAATCTATTATCCTTCAGCTGAAGTAAATGAAAGGAAAACAGGGGTAGCAATCATGATCTCAGACAAAGCAAAATCAAAATAAATCTAATTGAAAGAGATAAAGAAACTACATCTTGATAAAAGGTAGACAATGAAATAATATCAATACTACACATATATGAACCAAGTAGTATAGCATCCAGATTCTTAGAGAAGAAGTTCAGGGAGTTACAGGAAGAAATAGACAGCAAAACTATACTTGTGGGGAACCCCAACTTTCCCCTCTCTGAGCTAGACAAATCTAACCACAAAATAAACAAGAAAGAAGTTAAGGAGGTGAATAGAATTTTAGAAAAGTTACATATAGTATACTTCTGTAGATAATTGAATAGGGATAGAAAGAAATATACTTTTTCTCAGCAGTACATGGCACCTACACAAAAATTGAGCATGTATTAGGGCATAAAAACATCGCAATCCAATGTAGAAAGGAAATACATTAAATATATCCTTTTCAGATCATGATGCAATAAAAATTGCATGTAATAAAAGGCCATGGAAAGATAGACTAAAAATTAATTGGAAACTAAATAATCTAATCCTAAAGAGTGAGTCAAACAACAATTCATAAAGACAATCAATAACTTCATCCCAAAGAATGACAATAATGAGAAAACATGCCAAAACTTATGAGATGCAGTGAAAGCAGTTATTAGGGAAAGTTTTATATCTCTAAATGCTTACATGAATGAATTAGAGAAAGATGAGATCAATGAATTGGGCATGTAACTAAAAAAATGAAGCTAGAAAAAGAATAAATTAGAACTCCCTAATTAAATACCAAATTAGAAATACTGAAAACCAAAAGAGAAATTAAGAAAAATGAAATTAAGAAAACTATTGAACTAATAAATAGAATTAAGAGCTGGTTTTATTATAAAAAATAGATAAACCTTTGGTTAATTTGGTTAAAAAAATAAAGAAGACAAAATTACCAGTATCAAAAATGAAAAGGGTCAATTCACCACTAATAAAAAGAAAATTAAAACAATAATTAAGAACTATTTTGCCCACCTGTATACCAATAAATTTGACAATGTTAGTGAAATGGTTGAATATTTACAAAAAAAAATTGTAAATTGCCCAGATTAACAGAAGAGGAAGTAAAGTATTTAAATAACTCCATCTCATAAAAAGCAATTGAACAAGCCATTAACGAGCTCCCTAGGGAAAAAATCCCCAGGGCCAGATAGATTTACAAGTGAATTCTATCAAACATTTAAAGAAAAATTGATTCCAATTATACATAGACTATTTGGGAAAATTGGTAAAGAAGTAGCTCTGCCAAATTCTTTTTATGATACAAATAGTGTTGACACCTAAACTGGGAAGAGTTAAAAGAGAGAAAGAAAATTATAGACCACTTTCCATAATGAATAAAGATACAAAAATTTTAAATAAAATATTAGCAAAAAGACTACAGCAACTTATCATGAGAATAATACACTATGACCAGGTAGAATTTATACCTGAAATGCAGGGCTGGTTCAATATTAGGAAAACTATCAGCATAATTGATCATATCGACAACAAAACTAACAGAAACCACACAATTTTCTTAATAGATGCAGCAAAAGCTTTTGACAAAAATACAACACCCGTTCCTATTAAAAACACTAGACAGCATAAGAACGAATGGAGTCTTCCTTAAAATGATTAGTAGCACCTACTAAAGCCATCAGCAAGCATTATATGTAATGGGGATAAGCTAGAAGCATTTCCAATAAGATCAGGAGTGAAGCAGGGATATTCCTTATTGCCACCGTTATTCAATATGATACTAGAAATGTTAGCTTTACTGATAAGAGGAGAAAAAGAAATTGAAGGAATTGGAACAGATAAAGAAGAAGCAAATCTATCTCTCTTTGCAGATGATATGATGATATACTTAGAGAATCCTAAAGAATCAAGTAAAAAAAACTGCTTGAAGTAATAAATAACTTTAGCAAAGTTGCAGGATATAAAATAAACCCACATAAATCATTGGCATTCCTGTATATTACTAGCAAAGCCCAACAGCAAGAGATAAAAAGAGAAATTCAATTTAAAGTTTCTGTAGACATTATAAGATATTTAGGAGTTTATCTGTCAAAACAAACCCAGAAATTATATGAACATAATTTTTTCACCCAAAGTCAGATCTAAATATTTGGAAAAACATCAGTTGCTCATGGGTAGGCTGAACTAATATAATAAAAATAACAATTCTACCTTAATTAATCTACTTATTCAGTGACATACCAATCAAATGACCAAAATTATTTTATAGACCTAGAAAAAAATAATAATCTTTTTCTTAGTGGTGTATGGCACATACATAAAAATTGGTCACATAAAAACCTCACAATCAAATGAAGAAAAGCAGAATAGTAAATGAATCCTTTTCAGATCATAATGTAATAAAATGATATTGAATAAGGGGTTGTGGAAGCATAGATTAAAATTAATTAAAAATAAATACTGTAATTCCCAAGGATGAGTAAATCAGAGAAACAAATAACAGAAATAATTAATAATTTCATTAAAAATAAGGACAATAATAAGGCACCATACCAAAATTTATGGGACACAACAAAAGCATCACATAGGAGAAATACTATATCTCCAAACACTTTTGTCAGTAGAGAAAGAACAGATCAATGAATTGGCCATGCAATTAAAAAAAGTTTAAAAATAACAAATTAAAAATCCTCAAATAAACACCAAAATGGAAATTTTGAAAATCAAAGGAGAAATTAATAAAATTGAAAATAAGAAAACCATTGAACTAATAAATAAAATTAGAAATGGGTTTTATGGGAAAATGGATTTGCAAAAAGAAAGAGGAAAATGAAATTATCAATATCAAAGGGTAAATGCAGCAACAATGAAGATAAAATAGCACTTATTAAGAATTATTTTGTAAAATTATATGTCAGTAGAACTGCCAATCTAAGTGTAAAGGATGAATATTTATAAAAATAGAAACTGCTCAGATGAAAAGAAGAGGATATAGAATGCTTAACCAACTCTGTCTTAGAAAAAGAAATTGAACAAGTCATAAATGAGTTTGTTAAGAAAAAATTCCCAGGGACAGATGTTTACAAGTAAATTCTCCCAAACATTTAGGGAACAATTAATCCCAATATCAGATAAACTGTTTGAAAAAGAGTCCTACTAAATTCCTTTTTACAATATAAATATTATTTTAACACCTAACCAAGGAGAAGAAAAACAGAGCAATAAAACTATAGGCCAATTTCCCTCATGAATATTGATGCAAAAATACCAAATATTAGCAAGGACTTTATGGTACTATATCACAAAGATCATACACTAAGTCTAGGTTAGATTTATACAAGTAATGAAGAACTGGTTAATTATTAGGAAAACTGTAAGCATGATTGACCATATTAATAACAAAAAACAATAAAATTATATTAATAGATGTAGAAAAAGCTTTGGACAAAATGCAGCACCTGTATCTAGCAAAAACAATAGAAAACATAGGAATGAAGGGAGTCTTCCTTAAAATGATAAATAGTATCTACCTAAAACAAAACAAAAAGCAAGCATTATTTGTAATGGGGACAAACAAGAAGACTTCCCATTAAGATCAAGGGTGAAGCAAGAATGTCCGGTATCACCACTATTATTCAATATTGTACTAGAAATGTTAGCTATAATAATAAGACAAAGAAATTTACAAAAATATTAGGCAAAGAAGAAACAAAACTATCACTCTTTGCAGATGATGTGATGGCATACTTAGAGCATTCTAGAGAATCCACTCAAAAACCTCATTGAAACAATTAACAATTTTAGAAAAGTTGCAGGATATAAAATAAATCCACATAAATAGCATTTCTATATTACCAACAAAACCAAACAGAATGAGATAGAGAAATTCCTTTCAAAAATAACTGCAGTATTATAAAATACTTGGGAGTGTACCTGCCAAGATAAACCCAGGAACTATATAAACACTATAACTTTTTGATGAAAAAAGATAGACCTAAACAGTTGGAGAAATATTCATTGCTCATGGGTATGTCAAACCAATGTAATAAAAATAACAATCCTACCAAAATTAATTTACTTATTCAGTACCAATCAAATGACAAAGCAATTATTTAATAGAGCTAGAAAACAAAAAACAATAATAAATTTCATCTAGAACACAAGGTCAAGAATATCAAAGGAATCAATGAGGGAAAAAAGTGAAAGGTAGCCTCACAGAAACAAATTTCAAAATCATTTATAGCAGCTCCTTTTATGGTGGCAAGGATTTGGAAATTGAGGGATGCCCATCCATTGGGGAATGGCTGAACAAGTTGTGCTACATGATTATAGTGGAATAATATTGTGTTATAAGAAATGAAGAGCAGGATGATTTCAGAAAAACCTGGGAAAATGTATGTGAACTAATGCTAAGAGGAGTGAGTAAAACCAGGAGAATATCATACACAGTAACAGCAATATTGTAAAGATGGTTGACTATGAAAGACTTAGCTACTCTTATCAAAATAATGATCAGAGATAATTCTAAAGGAACAACTATCAAAAAGCACTATCCATCTCCAGAAAGATAACTGATGAATTTTGAGTGCAGATAAAAGCGTACCTTTTCCATTTTTTTTTGTTTGTTTGAAACATGGCTAGTATGGAAATATGTTGTTTTTTCATGACTTCACATATATAATTGATATCATATTGCTTGTCTTCTCAATGGGTGGGGTAAGGGTAGGAGGCAGGAAAAAGATTTGGAAGTAAATTTTTTTTAAACGTATGTTAAAAATAGATTCATGAATAAAATTTAAAAACCAAAGCTAGTTCTAAGAATTTTTCCCCTTCACATTGGGCAACTTTCAGGATTCTTCTGGAGTTGTTCCCACTCTTTTACCTTAGCACCTTTTAAAGCCACTACAACAAGAAAGAAGTCCAAGTATTTGGAAATGACCCTCATGCACTCTGTAGGTGGAAGTGAAATTCTATTCATTTACATGGAATTATAGAATGTCAGGGCTGGAGAGACCATGGACACAGATTATTAAAGCATAGAATTTAAAACAATAAAACTGGAAGAAACTTTTCCAATCATCCAATTCAACCCTCTCATTTTACAAATGAGAAAATTAATGTACAAAAAAGGGAAGTAATTTTTACAAGGTCACTTTGTTAGGGGTAACACTGGAGACTAATACCCATACTTTCTTTGGTTCCAGTGTTCTTTACAATATAACATGCCTCTTCTGTTATCACCTCACTCCGGGACTACTAAAATATCCTGCCTGTGTCAAGTCTCTACCCACCCAAATCCATCCTCCATTCAGCCACTAAAGTGATTTCCCCAAAGCTCATCTCCAACCATGTCACCTCTCCCTCTGCTCAATAAACTTCAGTAACTCCTACTGCCTCCAAAAATGTTGTTTGTCATCTAAAGTCCTTCATAACCTCCATTCCTCCTACTTTTCCAGTCTTCTTATACCTTACTCCACCACATACTCCTCTATGGAGGAGACATATCATGTAAACATGGAAGTATTCATTTAATTATTTAAGGAAGGACAAGATCATTAGCAGACAGAAACATATTTGGGAACTTTGGCACATGGAACAATGAGTGTGTTTGGGAGGGGGATTGGGAGATCATAAGTGTGAGGATCACTTAAATATATAGTTGAGGCAGACTGGAAATTAGGGTCATGGAGGGATTAGGGAAGTGGGAAGCCAGAAGTTCAAATTGAGTTAAAGGCAGAAAAGTAGACTCAGTAGGGAACTCTACTTGTATAACAAGGAGTGTGAACTGAAGGTTGAGAGAGACAGATACAGAGACAGAGAGAGAGACAGAGACATACAGAGAGACAGAGAGACATGGAGAGATACAGAAACAGAGAGAAAAAGAGCTCACTGTGCACTGGGATTATAAAAGAAGTCATCATGAAGGAGATGGTAGGTGGTTCAGTAAGTAGAGTATCAGGCCTGGAGTAAGTCTTTGTGAATTCAAATATGGCCTCAGATACTTACTAGCTGTGTGATCCTGGGCAAGTTATTTAACTCTGCTAGCCTCAGCTCCTCATACTGTAAAAATGAGCTAGATAAGGAAATGGCAAACCACTTCAATATCTTTACCAAGAAAACCTCAAATGGTATCACAAAGAGTCAGACATGACTGAACAACAACAACAATGGCATATTTAATTCTACTGTAAGCTCCTATCAACTTTATTCTATTCACAATATTCTATTCTGAGGTTTCAATTCTGCTTCCTTTTGGATACCACCTATCTTGTTATACCCCTCAGTCACAGAAACTACAACATACTGTCTGATGCCAGTTAAGGGAATAGGATTGTATGTTGTTATTTTATTCACTGTAATCATGTGGGGCCTCTGCTCTCTGCCCAGTGCAGTACAAAAATAGTTTGCCCTTCAGGGAGAAAGAGTTGGTTCTATGCGTGGATCTTTGTTTATGAAACAGGCAGGGTGGAGGGAGATAGCAGGTTGGCAAGTACTGCTCCAGGGGGAGTGGAGTTCTGCTGGAGCTGATAATAGAAAATGGAGAATTTCATCTCTAGGTCAGTAACTGAATGTGGATCAGTGTTTCAGTGTCTGCCCAGAATTAGTAGATGGTGGATAGGAGCCATGAATTGGGTCTTCCTGTAAAGTTTTATATTCATCTAACTAACCCTCTCCTTGCCTATGATCCTTGCAAGTTGACATTTCCCAAAAAACCTACCGTTGTTAATTGGAAATGAAATGAGAATTCTCAGAACTCTTTTCCTCCTGCACAGGAAAACAGAGGCATAGAACTGTCTTCCTGTCCTTACTTTACTACTTATTAGCTGTATGATGTTAAGTAAGTAATTTCCACTCTCTTACGCTTACCTTCCCCATCTATAGTGTAAAACAGACTGGCAATTGAGATCCTAGTACTGGGAGCATATGCAGAAGATCTATACAGATTTTTCTTCAGTCTGCTTCTGGAAATTCATGGTGACATGAAGTAGAGGGCTCAACTTTCCACTTGAGAGAAGGTGCAGGTATTGCCTTACCATTTCTTGTGTGCTTATAGTACAGTAAAGACAAGGCCTTTGGGTGGGCTGCATTGCCAGAAAGGAGGAAAGAGTGAGTTTCTCAATTAGATACTTTCATCTGCATTCTCAGTCCTAGCTCAGCAAGTACATAGTTACATAGAATAGAGAGACCTGGCTCTTCTCTTCAGAACATACAAAGATACTTCCTGTTCCAAGGTTTATCTCTCATCGGTCAGTCCCTTCATACAATAAAATGAGGGAGGTTGGATTAATTATAGGAGATTCTTAGCCACTTTGTGTGTGTCATCGACCCCTTTAGCAGTCTGGTAAAGCCTATGAACTGCTTCTCAGAATGATTCTATTAAATGCATAAAAATATTTAGAATTTTAAAGGACACCAATTATTGAAATATAGTAATCAAAATGTTAAAAAAAAAAGTTAATGGACCTTAGGTTAAGAAAACTTGGATTAAATAGTTTCTAAAGTATCATCCACATCTAATATTTTATATTCTTTGTTTCATTGTTCCGTATTATAAGGTCCTTTCCAGCTCTAACATTTGCTCTTCTAAGATCCCTTCCAATGCTAACATTCACTGTTCAAAGGTCCCTTGGTCTCTAAAACTCTACGATTCTATTCACATTTTCCTTCCTTTTCCTCTTTGTCTTTTCTTTATTCTCCTTCCCTCATCTTTAAGTCCTTGTGTTAGAATTAGTCTCTTGTCACCTAGATCTTAAACTAATTACAGAAGTTACATAATCCTGATCTCAAATAGGGGGTCATTGAATTATTTTCAGTGCATTTATGGCTAATGCAGAAAGTAGATTTTATTAAATTCAAATACCAGTCAAGTATTATCTTTATCATTGTTTTACAGCCTTTTCCCCTCTATTGTTAATTAGCTATAGGTGTTAAGAGGCAGGGTAGTACACAGAAAGTATATAGGACCAGGAGTCAGGAAAACTGGGTTCAAATCCTAGTTTAGGTAGTGACTAGCTTTATGACTTTGGAAAAGTTACTTTCAATTATGACACTCTGACTCTTCCTTTGTAGGTTGATGATAAGGATATGTGTTGCACAAGATTATTGTGAAAAAAATATTATATGTTAGCATTATTATTATAGAAAGATCATGGAGAGGCTCAAGATATGAAGTAGAATAGCAACAGTTATCATTTGTAATGTTGTCATTGTGGAAACATGTCTGAAACACTGGTTAGTAAGAGTGGGAATAGAACATCAGGCAACAACACAACTAAATCACTAGATGTTAAACCAATCTGTACCCACAGAGGTATTGGCAGTGACCATCTCAGTCCCAGGGTGCCTCTGGTATGCAATATTGGGAACAAAGACTACTTACCAGATAGATAATTGTTGGGGGCATCTAGTTGGTGCTGTGGATAGAGTGGTTGGGCCTGGAGTCAGGAAGACCTGATTTCAAAGCTGGTTCAGGCATTTACTAGCTATGATCCTGGTCAAGGCACTTAACCTCTGATTACTTCTGCTTCCTTATCTAAAAAATGGGGTTAATAATAGCACCTACCTCCCAGGATTGTTGTGAGGATCAAAAAAGTTTATAATTGAAAAGAGTTTAGTAAAATGCCTGACACATGGTAAATACTATATAAATGTTAATTATTACTATCTTCATGAAGCTACTATGCCTGAGGTTGAAGGAAGCAATCCCCCCCCAATTCCTGTGCCCCAATTATGATACAAAGAGATTCCCAGTTCAATCAAGGGGAATATGTCTTAAGATCAAGTCTACTTTTGAAGAAACTTAGAGCAAAAGTTATGAGATGAGTTCTAGTCATGTTTTGCTACAGACTTGCCATGTAACTTTGGACAAGTTTCCAACCTACTGTTTGGAACTGAGAAGAGGTTCAGATGAAGTAATAATTTTACAACGTTTTGTGGAATTAAAAATATGCCAATAACCTATACAAATACACATCTTCTCCTTTTTCCTTTAACTGTATTTACTATATGATAATTTAAAAGACTTTTTTCAATTTTCTCGTAGACCAGCTTCAGACAAAATTAGAGAAGTATTCGGTGGAAGGGATAATGGTTTCTTATAATGAGTTCCTTTTGTTCCCCTTCCTCACTTAGTGTCTTTAGAGGAAATTAAATGCAGTGAATAGTCTATTCATAAAATGCCTATTTGTTATTTGTAAGATAAGAGCATAGGTTACATTCTGGTGGTAGAATGACAAATAAGGTTCCCACCCAAGACCTCAGCCAACAGAATGGAGGAATGGAATCCTAGAATATGTGGAGAATATTTGAATAGGAAAGGACCTTACAACAAGGAACATTATAACATACTGACCTATATGTTTATTAGTATTAATTTTAAGACAAGATATAACCTTAGCCGTTACATGGTCTAACAATCATTTAAAACATTTTACTTTTAAGTTTGAGGAACAGTTAGTTGTATTAAGAGGAAAATTATAGGGATATAACTGGATTGATGGATTTTTAAATTGAGGTCCACTGGAAGAACTTTAAAGATAGGAAAAAGGCTATTTTCACTGTATTAACCAGTTACTTATGGAAAGTAAGTTGTCTGACCAATTCTTTTTTCCATCAGACTTATCAGTTCTTTCAAAGAATTCACCCAATGGACTGATTGCTTGGGCAGCATTTGAATAACCAATCAACTCATCTAACCATAAATGGTTGTTATAAATAAATGGAGGAATCTAAATGAACAAAAAGGACTCATTATGAAGTTAATGTTTGCATGAATGAATAAATGAATGAATGAATGAATGAATGAATGAATGAATGAATGAATACAGAAGTGCAAGCCTGCTTCTCATTAGACTTCAGGTTTTAAGGAGGTTATATTCAAAGACCCTGCTAGTGGGTAGATCTTTATAAACTTCTCTTTTATTGCATACCTGAGCTAATCCCATCATTAAAGACTGGCTGAAGGGAAAGGAGACCAGAGTGAGGTATGATGCTGACCTAATTAGTGTCTCAGCAGATTTATCTAACAGGTTTATTTTAACAGGCATATTCTTGAAATGTCAGATAACGGATTTGTCATAACTCCTTGTAATGAGTACTTTTCTTCCTTTAGTGGGTTTAATTCTCTTCTGTGGTACTCAAAGAAAACACACACACACACACACACACACACACACACACACAACAGAGCAATTCTCCCCACACAGAAGACTGATTGTAGCATTTAGTCTTTGATAAGGTTTGTTCTTAAAATAGGTTAACATTTTTTTTCTGGTTTTCAGGAAGTATGGGAGGATTCATCTATATTGGATCTCTCTTCTCCCCCTGTTTGTCTTTTCTTGACTATTTTCTCTTGCACAGGCAAATACAATAATAACATCTTACATTTCTAAAGCCTTTTTTATCCTGATGCAACTCTAAGTGCTATGGTACGTACTGTATTTCAAAACTTATGGAAATTCAGTCTTATAGGTTACAAATTTAGACAACATGAAAAGTCAGAGATGCATCCCCTCCAAGTACATTAATTCATTCACAACACAAGGAGTTCTCCATATGCTGTAATTAATAGTCTCCAAGATAACATAGACTGTTTGCTAAGGTAGCCCAGGTGGTATTAAGGTAAAGCAAGTCATGTTTATTTATGTGTCTACATTTCCATGTGATTATCAGGACCTGGTGGCATAGCAATGTGAGATCTATAACCAGTGAGGGTGACTCATGAAGCAAAAGGCACTTGGATTCATGGTTGGCAATTTAGTAGCCCCAGAAGGAAGACTTCCTATATATCTTTGAAGCTCAGCCATGATGTAATTATCCATATTCTTTAATAACTGGACTTCTAGGCCTCAGGAATCTACATATCCTTCACAGAAGCAACCATAGGATAATAGGATTTAGACCTTGAAAAGTCTTTAAAGATCATTGAGTCCAACTGCCTCATTTTACTGAAGGGGAAATTGAGTGCCAAAGTAAGGAAGTGACTTGTTCAAGGTCTCACAGCTAGTAATTGATGAATATGGGGCAAAAGTTAATCATTTAACAAAAGGCAACATGGTATGAGGGGAAGAGCCCTGGATTTGGAATGAGAAGGACTGAGTTCAACTCATTTCTACCTGTGTGGCCTTAGGAAACACATTTTTCCCCTCTTGTGGCCTTAATTTCTTTATTAGTAGAATGAGGGGTTGGGCTAAGTTATGTTTAACATCATTTTTTTTAGCTAGAAAACTCTATAATTCTACATTCATAGGGTATTTTCCAGATTGGTTTAGGTGTTGTGGATTATAAAAGAGAAGGAAAAATTATGGCCCCCACTATAAGAGCACACCAATGCCAAAATAATCTTCCTAATGCATATCTCTGATCATGTCATTGCCCTGCTCAGAGCTCTTCAAAGGCTCCCAACTGCCTTCAGCATGAATTCCTACATCCTCTCTTTTGCACTCAAGGCCTTGCATAATCTGTCCCTAGCCTGCCTTTGCAGCCTTATCTCCCACTCCTTCCCTATAGATACATTGTGTTCCTGTCAAACAGGTTGATTCACAAGGCACCTAACAAGCCCAGAATTTTCCAGATCCTTTGTCTTTGCTCCATGGAGAGCAGTTGATGGTGGATGGGAGAAATTCCTGTTTAGAAGTAATCCATGGGCACCTGGAAGTGGTTTAAGAAAAGTCAGAATTGCAGATAGACTTGGTAGAATATTGAAAATAAGATTCATTGGCCTTATTCACAGTTTCTCCATGGGATATTCCTTGCTGATGATATAGAAGCTGCAAATAGACACACACACACACACACACACACACACACGAATAGATATGGAATAAGACAGAGACAGAGACAGAGGAACAAAAGAGACAAACTGAGACAGAAAGCAGAGAAAATTGGAAGAACCCCTAAAAATGATGTCTTGTAATTATAGCATTTGATAGGCTTAGAAGACCTGAGTTCTAGTCTCACTTTTTCCATTGACTCACTTTATAAACTTAGTTAAGACACTGACCTCTGTGGGCCTTAGTTTCTCCTTTTTTATATTTAGGAGATTATACTAAATGATTTCTAATGTCCTTCTTTCACGTAAAATTGTACATTTTATGTTCAAACATTCAATTTCTCATGGTCTAACTTTTATGATTCCGAGAAGGTAAAGAGTAGACTGGAGCCTGGGGATATCATTTATATGAAGGATTTAGAGTTAAAAGAGACCTTAGTCATTACTTAATCCATCCCTTCATTTTACAAATGAGGAAATTGAGTTACTGAGAGTTGAATGATTTGCCCAAGGTCACTAAACTAAGGCTGAACCAATATTCAAAACTACCTGTGATGCAAAATCCAGGATTCTTTACATACTACCAAGTGGTCTTAATTTACCTTAAAAAAAGGTGAAAAGAACTTTGCACCAGGAACAAAGGGACCTAGGTTCCAGTCCTGAATTTGTTATTGATTTACTGTATGATTTTGGGCAAGGACTTCTCTCTTGGCCTTGACTTCCTCCAAATTGTGTAGCTGAAAGAGTGCCCACCTTGGAGAAAGGGATCTGAGTTCAAATCCTCACTTGACAAATAGGGGATCTTTAGAAAGTCAGCAATCTTTCTGAGCATCAGTGTCTCTTTTTAGACAAAGAAACAGTTTTCAAGTGGAGAAGTAAATTACTCAAGGTCATTCTAGAAAAGCCAGGATTCAAATCCAGGGACTCCTTTTTCCTAATCTGGCACTCTTTCACATATTCTTTTATCTCTGTTTCTTTAAATGGAATGAAGGTTTCAGAAGCTTGGCTTTTCTCAGATATGTAAACATTTTTCACATCCTTTTCAGTAGATAGAATCTGATTTTGTCACAATGAATTCCAACTGTTCCCCTCTGTACCCCCAACCACATTTACTGGACAGTTTAAATAGTAATCATTGTCTGCGTTCCAGGGGCACACTCTCATGTTATTTTTAAGAACTCTTAGAAGCATCTGGGTAAAGATAAATTTTAATGAGGTTATGAGGATCCCTTCCCCCAAGATAAAACTCAAAGTACTCACATTAGGATAAAAC